>NC_056742.1:102638202-102938202 GCF_019279795.1 Protopterus annectens
TTAGACATTTTGATGTTAACCCATTTACTGATCATTCTGTTTATTTTTTTATGCAGCGCAATGAAAAAAAATCTTTTACATAAATATTTTAGACAAATTGTTTTAGAAGACTGCCTATATTTCATCTTATGTTAGCTCCTTAGAAATCTCTTCCTTGTGCTAGACTGAAAATGGTGACTGCATCAGACCAATGTGATATCTTTGTTTCCCAATACTGTGTGACCATGAAGTTGGTATATACAACTTCAGGGTGGGGTGCAAGGGGATTTTGTCCCAAGCAGAAGAATGTTTAATCTGTGTAACTGGGATAAATGGCACTAACACAAATATGGACACAAATAAAAATCTCCACAATCCAACTAAATTAAATATCTTACAATACCCAGTGAATTCAGCAAAATTGCTCATATCCTTTCTTCCCTCATCCTTACCTTAACCCTTCCATACCTGTCCCACAGCATTTTGCATCCCTTTTCAGGAGAATATTGTGGCAAACGAGTTGAGCAGGACTGAAACAAACCCCTCAGGAACAGATGGGCTTCACCCACAGGTGGAGTGCAGTAGAAACGGACCTTTTTTTGTTTTTGCAGGAAACAAATGTTTAAAAAAAATTTACACCAGGACACCGGCCACATGGTTTGGTGCAACAAGTACTTTCACACTAAGCTGGTAGGTCTGCTTATCTACTCTTTTCTCTCAACCTATTTCTTTCCAGGGTAATGGAGAAAGATAAAAACAGGTAAAAAATTCAATCATGCTTCCCTTTTAACCGAGGCAAAACGGGTCCTCCCTTCTACTTGGTATGGTAAGGACACAGCCTTTTCTGCTACATCAACTTGTGAATTTCTTGGCTCAAAACAAGGAATCATTCATACACACCTGACCTGAAGACCCAAAGACTAACTACATGAATAATCTGCAGTTCATCCTCTTGAATCACATTTTTGAGGGTGTGGTTTCTCTGTTAAGAGAGGCTAGGAAGCAAAGTATGAAATACAGGGAAATAATATCCTGCAAAATGGGAAATATTCTCTCTGGTGTCTGTGGAGAAGCTCCAGTTCTTCAACAGTCTTTAGTGTTCTTGTCCCTCAAATGTGTGTGAAACCATTACAAATCAATTTTATTCTGTGCCACACTTGGAGGTACATGTGTCAACAATTTCTGCCAACATACCTTGAGACCCCACCACCGTTACTCTCTGTTACCTGTAAAGTAATTCCTCAAAAGGGTGTTACATCTGAGGCCTCTCCAAGAATGCAATCTCTCCACCATGCCACCTCAAGTTAGAGAAGTTGACCTCATCCCCACAACTGTGAATCAGCCAGCTGCTCCACCACTCACAGATACCTAATCCATCAGAATGCCATGACCACAGTGGCATGTCATAGTGTGCAAACAACCCTTTTTCATATTACACAAGAACAGAGCAACTCTGCACTAATCCCAACTTTGTGTCCACAGTGGTGACAGAAACCTCTCTAAATCAGACTATTAAGCTCCCTATCATACCCTACAGATCAGGGAAAAGACTGTGCACCCCTAAATGTGCACAGGCAACTACATTGAAAAGAATACATCAGAAAGGAAATCAGACTAGATACCTGAAGACTCTGCAAAAAGTAGGAAGGGCAGGCCAATCACTAAAGAGACCATCTCTAAACTGCAGGACCACTGCATCTCCTTGTATTACTCTTACAATGCCAGTACTGTAACAAGGCAGGTAGCAAGCCTATTCTACAACAACCACACTACAACAACCACAGAAGTCACTACTGTCTTCTTTAGAAGGGAGTTAGTACCCATGCAGTCTTGGAAGCAACTATCTGGACACCTGCTCTCACCTGATCTAACCATTACAACCTAGACATTACCTCCGAGCAGTGCAGGATTTTCCAAACTCATCCTACAGGGACGGTTGCAACCAAGGTAGTCTCAGGGTCAGCCAATTATTGGTCCACAAACTCTGGGAATGTTCCCAAATATTATTACAGCAGTGACAGTACACTGAACACAGTACATTTTTTCAAGAACTTAACTACAGATAATCTAGTATGTTCACTGTTGCTGTAATACTTCCTATCCTTTGCCCCATCTCACCTGTCCCCTTACCTTTCCTCTCCTTTACTTGTACAAGTTAACCCTACTCACTGTCGGGTTTTCCCAGCATCCTAAAAGGGAGCTTTGGGGGGATGTTATGCTTTTACTGCCTTTCCTGGGGGACCGGGCAAACTGGGCAGCTAGTGTTTTGGTCTCAGTGCCAACTCCTGAAGCTAAGTAAAGAAAGAACCAAAGACGGTACACAGATGGATGTCCATCTTATACAGATGTGCTAATGTTCACATGGTAGAGCATCACACAACTGGGAGTGAAAAGCTCTGGAAGTCAGCCCCGGTCCTGGAGCTCTGCTTCAAACAGAAGTTGTCTCAGTGCCAACACCATGGTGTAGGAGGATAAAGACCTGACTATTGCCCACGTGGCCTAGTTCCAAGTAGCAGCTCAGGCTCCTGAGGAAGGGGTGTTGGTAGAGAACGGGTGGGAATGACTGGTCAATGCTGATTTCCTATTCTTGGCAGGCAACTATGGTTCAACATTTGAATGCTGACTAACAGGAGGCCTTGTTGTTACATCTATGGATTATGAGCTTGTACAGCTCAAGCATGAAAACCATTTAGCACAAAGTTACACTCCCTGTATTTGGCAGCATGCAGTGGTGCTTCAGCAGCATGGGGTGAGAAGAAAGAACTTTGTTGAGTCAAAGCTGCTTCCTTGCAGCATTCCCAGCTCTAATGACCCCCCTCCCCCTTTTGGCCACCTTGCCATTTCTTTCCTTAAGTGGCCTTTCTCCTCTTTTGGCTACTTGCTCTTTTCTTGCCTCCAGTGGAAGCACAATTACTGGGGTAGTTCCAATTGTAATTGGTAGGGGAGTGGAGCAGTCGTTTCACAGACTGCACATCCCACTCCCCCACTTCTCCAGCTTCTTACCTGGAAAGCACAGCCATTAGAATATGGGGCACTGAGAAGCTGTGATTTCATATCATCTGAAAGTGGCTGTGTCCTCAGACAAGCATGCTTCTTAATAAATGGCTCCACTGCTACCACCGTACATGAGGCAGCTAAATGTGTCAGTGTCATACTTGATAGTTTGTTAACCTGGGAAATGAGGCTGTGTAAGTCCAGCACTATCTCCCTCAGGACCTGGTTTCCATCACAACAGCCTTGCCTTTTATAAATGAGAGTAACATATAAGTTTGGCAATTCAGAGCCCTGAAAGGATATGTAGGAGCGGTATGGACCTTTTTCCCAAATCAGTCTAGTACTTTCACTTGTCTTGCAATTTTAAAAGGGACTTTTTGGCTAAATCCAAACAGAACCCTTGTGGGAATCCATGGACACCACTGCTGAATGGCAAGTGGGCTACTATACAAAAACATAGAAGCAGCCACAATCCTGTAAAATTAGTTGGGCTTCTTGGGAGAAGGGGTTGGGAAGCCGACTCCAAAGCTGGCTCCAAACGAGCACCAGTGAGGGCTTCAATCATTGGAGAAACAGCTAAAGGTTTCAGCTCTAGTAAAACCAAAAGTTACCCAATGCCTTTTTCTGGGCATCAGAATAATCATCAGCCTCCCATCTCAAAGAAATCTTTCATACTGTTAAGGGTACCTCCAAACGTAAACTCTTCTGGTGGGAAGGCACGAGGACAGGGTGCCCCCTCACTGACTCATGAGAAAGATGGGAGGACATCAAGTCCACAGAGGCAATTTTTTCTGCCTCAGAGTCAGAGGAGTCAAGCTCTTCAGAGTGGGGTGTGGGAATCTTTTGAGAGTATGGATTCCTGACGCTGCTAATTACATTGATGGTGGCTGCAAGTTCTTAAAGAAAGGTAAAAAGTTTTCAGCCAGCCTCATCAGGTTTTGTGAGGCAGCATGGGATGGAAGACCGCCTGCAATGCTCAGGCTGAAATGCCTTGACTCTGCTTTTAGCAGCAATGTCTGCCTTAAAGATCTCCAGTCAGAGGTGGCTAAGGATGACAAAATTTTGAACCACAGGTGTCCTCACGTTGCAAACCTAAGAGTATATCACCTCATCCTTGGTTATCAATACATGACCATTAGAACCTGACACCCATAGAGCATCAACTGACTGCTAAGGGGTTAGTGGCATGGAAAGACATGTCATCTTCAAGTGTGGTAGGCACCTGAAGGAAATTACAGGGCAACTCTGTTGAAGAAGGCATTACCAGGGGCTGCAAAGGAACCTCATCAGACCAGACACCCTTCAGACTAGCTCAGACATGCTAGCCTCCTGGGAGCTTCTTTCTCTTGAGCACTTCTTTATGCAAGACAAGGGGAGTGTCACATCTCTGGATGACTTGGACAACCCCATGGAATTCCTGAATAAGGCACGCAGCATTTTTTGACTCTGATAACCTTGAAGAGACTTGCTTCTCCTTTTATGGTCTTCTGGTTGACCTTGGCACAATAAGGACTGGCGGTCGCATTATGCTCTGTCCTTAAGCATAACAAATGCTGTCTATGGAAGCCTTTATGAATTTTTTTACTAAAAGTAATGCACTTATTAAAGTTACAAACTGACACTCACCCCTGATGTCCAAAAACTCATATATAAACAAAGCCCCCTCACACACAAAGTTGGTAGCCTGCAACTCAGACCAAAATGGCCAACTGAAGACGCCCAGTATTCACTTTCTCTTACTGTGGCATCTCTCTTATAAAAAAGATGAGCTGATGCCCAGATGGGAGGGCACCTTCCTGGCTGTGACAAGGGAATGGTAACAAAAAACAACTCTGGATGTCGAGTAAGATGTCAGGCCTTCTATGGCAGAAGACCCAAGTGCTACCATTACGACAATAATGAAAAATATGATGAACACAAAGTTATATACGCACCACAATGGCGGATCTGGATGATGAGGTTCATCCTCAGTAAAAAGTGCATTAGGTAGACTAGCATCTAAAACTTTCCAAGACTTCTAAATCCTTCCTCTTTATACGCAATGCCCTGCATTAAGACCTTTGCACCTCACCACTGGTACACTCTGCACAGATGAAGATGCACAAGATGTCTTTAGCTAGTCAAAAAAAGAAAGGGGAATCTGGGTAGATGTATTACTAAAGAAGCTGCTCATTCAGACTTACTGTTACGATAAAAATGTGAAGTACAACTGTGATAGTAACTAACCACTGCTGAAATGTTAAGCAGTACATTCACTTGGTGCAGTACAGACTCTTGTGATTTCAGCCTGTAGAAACTTGACAGCTAACCCAGATTCCAGAGCTCTACAACCTCGCTTTCCATAATCTCAGGAGACTCCCTCTTGCAAAGACAAAAGGATGTTGATGGTATAAAAGGGACCTCTGCCAGTACCATCTTTGTATCTTACCTGCTTTGGTTGGCGCAGTTTACCTATTCAGTGTCACAACACAACCCTCCCCCCTAGAATGAGAGATTCCTAGGTGGGGGTATTACAACCAGAGAATCCGCTCCACAACTGCCTCCTCAAGCTACTGTTGAACCCTGAGGATGAGGGCATCTGGTCAGATGGGAGTGAGCGGCTTTCCCCATATTTATCAAGTTATGGCACTTTAATGACTCTTCTACAATGAAAAAAATAACTTTAAAAATACTTTTTTGCCAGGGGAAGTGAAGCCCTCCCTTCCCCCCATCTCCCACAAGGGAGGCTGGCCCCACCACATATACCAACTACATGGTTGCACCACAATGGATAAGAGAGAGAGAAACACTGAAAATACATCCAAGAAAATGCATAAAATATATCATGACACTAATTTCAATCAAAAGCCAGTCAAAAGAAAATGCCTAGATAAAGCGGAATAAGCCAGAAGACAGGTGACAGTGGAAAGGACTACTCTGGCTATCCAACCCAACCCACTAGTGTCTCAGTAAAACAATGGATGGAAGGAGGATGCTGGTACAGCAAAAATGAAGGTACATGAATATCTACAATTATGCTAAGTGCCTAAAAATAACTGTATTATGTTATTCATAACTCACTGTTGCAGTACTGACTCTTGAGAAGTCTTCCACAGCTTAAGACCAAGGGATGGCTGTCATGTTTAAGGAACAGCTGTCAAACTGCCCTGCAAAATGGCTATAACAAAACATGCCCAGTCTAAGGAAACACTGTCTAAACTGTTAACATTTAGCAAAGGTAAGCTGTTAAGGCCAAGCAGTTGTCTAAAAGTTAGACTGTGTACTAACCGATCTCGGGAAGGCTGTGAATGCACAGGATCTGGAGAATTGGGCATTCACTTGACCTAGAATTGCCTTACCATGGTAGGAGCAGCAGAAAAGTACAGTTTTATTAGCTACTTACCATAAATGTAGACATCTGAGTAGCTTCAATGTTGTAGTAACAACTCGAGATTCTGCTAAGAAGCTCAAGGCTAGATGGAATACTAGAGAATTTCACCTCCATACATGGCTTTGCAGACAGACTCCAATTCAATATCAGGACAAAAGTATAAAGGGTCATCAGCCAGCACCATCTTTAGGTCTTTCTTGACCCTAACTAGAGACTCCCCTCTCACAAGGGTAGCCAGGAGCATCAACTGCCCCGGTGTCCCCAAACTGCAGAATGGAGAAGGAAGGACTGAGTAGGATACCCAGCCCAAACTCAGGGAGATTAAAGAAGGGGCAAGGATGCAGGGAACTGGTAATACAATTACTGAAGATACTTGAACAACTGTACTATGTTCTTCATAGTTCACGATTCCTGTAATGATGCTTGGAAATACTCCAACTAAAAGGAGCTAGAAGTTTGGTCAGAGGCTGGACTGGGAAAGATAAGATCCTGAAGGATGGATGAGGCAAACCTGCCCTGGCTCTGCATATGGAACCTGGGTTGTAATACCCTGAAAAAGTATAGAGACATGTCCAGGTACCCTGAAAAAGTATAGAGACATGCCCAAGTGGCTGCTTGCAAGGTGATGCAAAGGGGAGCTCTTCTAAGGCAGCAAGTGGTAGCAGTTGGGCCTTGTGGAGCGCATCCTGATCTTGTGAGGTGCTGGCATTCCATGATGGAAATAACAGAAAGAGATGTAATTTGTAATCCATACAGCTATGGTCCACTTATTTACAGCTCTTCCTTTTCTTTTGTAAAGGCTACAAAGATTTGATCAGATTTTCTGCATGATTTGTTTGTATCCAGGCATAATTTGGGCTATCTAAACACACCCAAAGAATGTAGAATATTTTCACCTTTGTTTTATAACAATGGAAAGAAAACACAGCTTGATGGCCGGATTCAAGCAAGGCTCAGACACCACTTTTGGTATAAAGAAGGGCTTGGTACAGAGGGTTACCCTATCCATATGAAAGATCAAAAAAGGTTCAGAAATATGCAGAGCAAAGGTTAAACCTACTAGGAGGGCTGCTTTCCAAATCAGCACTTGGATGTCAATTGAAGCAGCAGGCTCAAGAGAGGCTAGGATTTTTTTTTTCACCAGCAAAAATTTTAGGTGACACAGGTGCTGATTCTTTCCTAGGTGGTCTAAGGCATACAATCACTTCAACATATTGTTTCATAGACTGATGAGCAAATATGGGGGGGATCCTGGGATAAGCTAACAGAGATGGCACAGGCATGGATTTTGACAGAGGCATAAAACTCCACTTTCAAGTACAGAAGTGAGAGACAGCCAAGGTCCAGAGGGTATGCGGTCTTGTAGCAGTTGTTCCCCTCTGTGAGGACAGTAGTGGAAGAACTGAGACCATTTTAAAAAACAAGATGTTCAGATAGTATGTCAACAAGCATCGCTTAGGACGAGTAAAATGTTCTATGAGAAAAGCTGCCAGGGTGCAATTAGTATAAAAATCATCCAACTTGCCAGTTTCAGCGTATTCAAGTAAATTTGCACTGTGGACTCCATGTTTTGGGTGAGGAAAACCACTTTCCGGGACAGTATCCATGATTTCTTCTTGGACATTCTCAGTAGTCAGAACCAGTGCTACCTGGGCGATCAAAGAAGTCAGAAGGATCATCTCAGATCCACCATCCCTGACTTTCTGTAATACACAGGGATGGTGGGCAAGGAAGAGAAGGTATACAAAACAGACCTGCCCATGGGAATGAGTAACCATATATACCTCAGGTTTTCTTCTCCTGAGCCCCTATGCATTACTTTTGAGTTGCCTATTTTGTGATGAGGTAAAAGAAAGGTCTACTTTTGGCACACCCCAATTGTAAGTCTATTGAAGAGATACCATCTTCTTGAGCATCCACTAATTTGAGTATAGACTGTTCCTTCTCAGAGAATATATCAGGTTGTTATCCCACCCTGGAAGCTACTGGGTCAGGAGGGTCAGACACAATCCTTGCACTATTTCCCATACCTGCCTGGCCAGCCTGAACAACTGTGTGGGTGCCTCCTTATTTGCTGACATACCATAACAATGTGGTATTGTGTGGTCTTATCCGAAAGGTGCACAGGTGTCACTGAACTTTGAATATGACCAGCACACTGTGAAATACCATCTCCCTGAGGGTGATGTAGTTTCTGCTAAGAGCACTTTCCCAAGTGCCTTGAACAGCAGTCTCTCCTGAACAAATCCCCAGACCAGGTCTGAGGATCCATTGATAAGGTCTGGTTGCCCATCTCCATCTGGAAGAGAACCCCTGATGAGCACTGAAGAATTATATATAGCAATATAGGTACCTCCTGATGCAGAGCAAAAGGGGAATGTGCATTTGCAGGTAATGCTGGTGCTAACACCAGCATTTTTTTAAGGTATCATTGCAGTTTTTTCATATGGAGTCTGGCAAAGAGAAAACATCAGTATGAATAAAGTCATGAACCAGAGCGCTTTCTGGAATTCTCTAGTTGCAACGCTGGTCTTTTGTGATATTTCCCAGAAGTACTGTGATCAGAACAGGCTTTTGGAAGGCAGGCCTGTTATTGCACAAAGTCCAGTTCCACATCAAAGAAAGTAAATCAAGTGAAGAGATGGGAGGTAAAATTTATGAAGGTTCAGGGAGAACCCACAACCCTGTAGAGGCAATCTATGGTCAACCCGAGGGAAGACTGCATTGTGCTAACATAGGTAGATATGGAGGCCCTTTATCTTGTGGAATACAGACATTTGATAAAGACTCTGGAAGCAGTGGACAAGCCAAAGACCAAGGCAGAAATCTTGTAATGAGCACCCATTGCCACAAAGTGGAGCAACCATCTATGTTCCTGCACAATGGGGACAGAGGCGCAAGAATTCCTTGAATCCAGGTGACCATCAATGCTTCTGTGAAGATTACAGGAATGAGATTCTGCACCGTAAGCATCTTGAATATTGGGACCAGAAAAAAACCTGTTCAGTTTTGAGAGGTCTAGGGTGGGCCTTCAAGAATCTTCATTTTTTTGAAACCAGTGCAAATTGGAGTATAACCCTGTACCTGTCAGGTTGTTTGTGACTGGTTCTATGGATCCCTATGCCAGTAGGTACTGGATTTGAGCCTGTGCCAGCTTTTTGTTTTTCCTGGAATGGATGTAATGCCTTCGGTAGTGAGAATATTTTAAACCTTCATCATGCAGTCTGACTGAGGTTTAATTCCCATTTCTCTTTGGCAGCATTGAGCCAAGTGGGGGAAGAAAAGGAACAGTCTGGGCAGAAAGGGTTTAGGTATGAGGTGGGATTTTCTGGGAAGTTGGAAGCAGTGATGACTCTCAGAGCTGTTCCCTACTGAGTCCCGGGGTCTGTGACATACCAAGCCTGGATTTGGGGTCAGTTTGTCATTTCTCGGGGCATTTGCCTCTCTCTCCATTCTTGACCATACTTTCAAGTCTGTGTAGCAGGAAAGGACCCACCTTTGCAAGTGAACTTATAGAAAGTCTTAGACTGTATGTATACTCTCTGCATGATCTTTGAATTTCTTGAACACTTGTCCATGCTGGGCCCAAAAAAGAAATCCTTCTCAAGGTGGGGGGTGGAGTTCCATCAAGGATTTTTACCTTAAAGCTAATCACTGGAAGTGGCTGCTCCCTCAAGTTAAGCAGGTCTCTGGATAAATGACATCATGGAATCTGCGCCAAGAAACATTCAAAGCATCAAAGTCACATTTCTAAGAATGTTTGGCAACTTGGACACTAATGCTGATTAATGCTATCACCACCTTCCGGACAGCATTAACCTGCATGTGATCTAAGAGGGATTATGTTATTTAATCAAACAAAACTGGCAGTTCAAGGCTCTCAAAACCAGGGCAGCTAATTTGTTGCATCATCTTCCCAAATCAATCAAGAAATCTACTCTCTTTATCACATGGGAGTGTATTTCTGAAAAAGTAGTCTTTGGACCCCTTAAAATCTGAAGGGACCACTTCAGGAGATGTAAAAGAGTTTCTATACAGGTGCTTGCGGAGTAAAGCACTCCATAGAAGTCAGACTTCCTTGGAGCAAGAGGTTAGGAATCAGGCTTAAAGAATGTGACTTGGACAACAACATCCTCAATTTCCAGACTTGGAGGAATAAATAAAGGCTTGGGTAGAATTCAGACCAAGGAACTGACTGAACCTATTTACTTGTTTACATTTGTTTACCAGGAAAGTCTGACTGAGTAATGCCACTTTTCAGCAGATGCCTGGGGAGAAAAGCTCCACTTGCTTATTGTATTATACTAAGTTCCAGTTAAACACAGAGTAGTTACATTTCAGTTTACATTTATACACAAACGGTGGTTCCACTTATACATTCTAAGATTTTACAGAGGTGCAAGTTACTAAAGAGAAAGCCCACGTGGTGCAACATAGTGGATTGTACAGGCAGCAGTTATGTATAAAATTTGTTTTGTCACTTCAGTGAGAGGTTGAGTGTATTCTGTTTAAGGGGAGTATTTGGACAGTATCAAATGGTGAACACAAAGCATCAGCCATGAGAAGGGCATATGCAGGACCAGAATTAGTTAAGATGTTGTTTAAGGAGTGGTTTAAAACTTTTGAGTTTGTCAGAGTTTTACTTCTGTGGGAATATTACTCCTGAGTTTAGCATTCTAATCAAGTAAAGCAAGTCTCCCGTAACATTATTTAACTTATTTGTAAGTAATAAGAAATTGTTACTACAACGGAGGTCCCTTGCTGGACGGTAGGTCAGTACTAAACCATACAGTACAAGGCATTTTTCTAGATGATGAATGAGACTGTGTGTTCCAGTTAGGTGCGAATATGTTAGGTAGTTGCATAGTTCAAGCCAGTTCAATTGCTTTAAAAGCTATGACAATGGTGGGTCCTACGAGGGAGACTGGTGGCAAATTTAGCTACTTCATTGTAGCAGGAGGTAAGTTTCTTTTGTTGAGTATGGTTTAAGCTTGCTAGGATAGGAGTAGCATACAAGAGAGTTGGCAATAAGATGGTGGCTAGAGTTTTTCTTGCAGTAACTAAGGAATCCATTGATCCTAAAAAGGGAGACTAGTTTCTGGTGAGTACATTTAATGGTATGCAGTATATGCTGGCCATACTAGAGACTGTCATCTATTGCAACACCTAGAAGTTTACTGGGAGTTACAGTTTCAATGACAGTATTACTTGCTGACTCTATGGTAAAAAAAAATTGCTTTTGATGTTAACTTTTTGAGGCAAAAAGCATTAACAGTTTTCATGGGGTTAAGCAGGAGGTTTGATTCTTTCAGCAAGATTTCTACAGAGGGGAAAGATTTCTGGGTAATGTCTTGGAGCTTGTTTATTGTTGAGGCCTGACCCTCTTCTTGGACTATGGATATTCCTGAACGTCCCAATTAAAGCTCCTGATAAACAGCTCTGGACTTAAATGACACCTCCTGCTGCTCAGCCCAAGCAGACATACACGGTCCACTCAGCATGGCAGTCTCCCTGAGGTTAATTCCATGTAAAAAGAAGTTCTACTAAAGAAATGATCATTATGATGAACATCTATAGTTATAAAAAGGGTATGGTTAAAACCTGAGAGAATTCCTTTAAAGACATTAACAAAGAGCTCAAGTCACCTTCGCCATCACCTTAATTTGTAGCAGATGGGAGACATGTTTTGTATCCTGACAAGTGACTGTCATCAGTTCAAAGTTTTATATGCAAGTACCAAGTTTGCTGCTCCTGTGGGTCATTTTAAGCCCAGCCAAATCCTGTACTTTGTCTCTCTGAGGTAAACATCTTAACTATTAGCTAACTACTTAAAGGGACAATCCCAGTGTTTAAAATCAGGGTCAGAGTTAAGCTGACAGAAGTCACGGTCACTTCGACATGTCACTTTAATTCCCATCCACAGTGTCATTTTACTTTTAAATATCCTGTAAATTCACAGTTCCAGTCTTGTTTCAGCTCCCAGGTTAAACTAATCTTTGGATTAGGGTTGCCACCCCTCCGTTTTTTTTTCCCCCGGACTATCCGGAAAACAAACTGATTCTCCGTTAGTCCAGAAAACACTGTTCAAACTCCAGTATTGTTTCAAAAAGGAAACAGACTATCAGAGTTTGTAAATTGGCTGATTTACTATGCTCTTTTACAGAAAAGCATAGTAAATCGGCTGAAAGCAGGCAGCAGGAATGGAAAAAGAGGGCGTCCCCCACCAGGTGATGTCACAAAATGTGTGGGATCTGGGCGGGGAGAGGTGTGGTGGGGCAGGGTTACTGGTGACGCAAGGGGTATGGCTTTACTCCGCTTTTAGCCATAATGAAAGGTGGCAACCCTACGATGGATTTGTGTTCCTCTCTGAGTTGCACTGGATTGGGGAACTATGCCCCCCGCTCCCGGCTCGTATTTAAAATAAAGAAAGCTATGCCCGAGAAAAGGGACATCAGTGTATACTAATTTTAAATTTTGCATCACACATGCTTCTATGGATGTACAAGCAGCCCACTCATAAAAAATAGTGCATTTGTCTAGTAGTATTCAGAAATCAGCACATATCAAACTAGAAGGTGACAAAGGAACAGAAGTGTGTCTACTAATGCTCCAACCCTTCTGTCACACACTTACTTTCTACGGAATTACTACACCAGGCTAGTATTCAAAACTCAGAATACAGTAAAACATGAAGGAAAGAGAAAGCACAGTTTTGTACCTACCATAAATGTAGACGTTCGAGTGTATTCACTGTTGCAGTCATTACACTTGGGTTATCCTGCTGGCAGGCGACCCGCAGTCGGCCTGAGTTCCAAAGTCTTGGTCCTGCATCGGTTGCTGTCACCTCTTCCCTGACGTCAGTGCGCCAGGGGTATATAAGATGCAACCAATGCCATATTCTTCAGTTTCTCTTGCCCCAGATGTCAGGTGCCCCCAAATAGATAGGCAATACATATTGCTAACAAAAACATACAGTAAATGAAAAACAATATCCTAATTTACAAGCAAATACACCACATAGGTTGTATATAAGTTGTATATGATAGAAAGGCATAGAGAAGTCCCAGCAAAGTAAGTGGGGATGGAGGGTGGGTAACCTGGACTGCAACAGTGAATACACTCGAACATCTACATTTACGGTAGGTACAAAACTGTACTATGTTCATCGTGTTTCACTGTTGCAGTCATTACACTTGGGTTGAATCTCAAAGCTGAGGTTGGGTGGATGGGTCTATAAATGGTTGGAGTGGCTATGAGGCCCTGCAGCACTGCAGTGGCAAAGCCTGCTCTGGATTTAGAGTAAAGAGGCAAGTGGTAATGCTTGGTAAAGGTGTGCAATGAACTCCAAGTTGCAGCTTCCAAAATATCCTTGGTTGGTACTCCTCTAAGAAATGCTGGTGAAGTGGCTGTTGCCCTGGTAGAATATGCCCTGGCCATACTAGAGACTGTCATCTATTGCAACACCTAGAAGTTTACTGGGAGTTACAGTTTCAATGACAGTATTACTTGCTGATTCTATGGTAAAAAAATAATGTTGTTAGGCACTGTTTTTCCATGTTGTGTGTAGCAGAAACGGATACAGTGTCCTATCCACTTTGAAATAGTCTGCTTTGAAATAGTTTTTCCCTGTGATCCTGCAGCATATGCTACAAACAGTTGTTCAGTTTTCCTGAAAGCTTTTGTTTTGTCCAAGTAGAATCGTAACTGCCTGTGTATGTCCAATGAGTGCAGAAGTCTCTCCCCTTTATTCTGGGGATTTGGATAAAATGTTGGCAAGTGAATAGTTTGGTTAAGAGCCGCAATGGATACCACCTTTGGCATAAATGTAGGGTTTGTTCTTAAAGAAACCCTGTCTTGATGGAAAATGATGAAAGGTTCCACTGCCATTAATGCCTGTAGCTCTGAGACTCTTCGTGCTGAAGTTATTGCCAGAAGCAGAGCAGTTTTCCATGACAAAAATTTTAATTCTGCTGAATTGGCTGGCTCAAAAGGAGGTAAAGTTAGTTTTTCCAAGACAAAGTTGAGGTCCCAAGTTGGTGTTGGTGCTCTCCGGGGTAGTCTTATGTTTTTAGCCACTCTGAGGTACTGTCTTAGTAATGGATGAGAGAAAATAGGAGGATCCGTGTTGTAATGAGCTGAAATGGCAGAGGCGTGGATCTTAACTGATGAAAAGGATAGGCCTTTGTCCAGCATCTCAGTTAAATATTGTAATATCTGAGGAATATTTGGAACAAGAGGGTCAAAGCCTTGAGCCTGGTTCCAGGCGCAGAATCTCTTCCACTTTTCTGAATAGGATTTCCTGGTGCTGGGCCTCCTGGCCTCCAAAATGACATCCACAACAGCTTTAGAGAGAGGTGTTGGCTGCTTGGCTAAGTTAACTGCCACGCAACCAGATTTAAGGTTTTGAGCTGGCTGTGCAGGATCTGATTGTTTTGTTGAGTCAGAAGATGAGGAATTTGAGGTAAAATCCATACTGAGCCTTGAGCCAAGTTCTTTAAGATTGGGTACCAGTGCTGCGTGGCCAGTCTGGGGCAATCAGGATAATTTTTGGCCTCTCTTGTCTGGCTTTTAGGAGTACCTTTGAAAGGAGAGGCAGTGGTGGGAAGGCATAAACTTTTAGGGTTTTCCAGCTGAATGAGACAGCATCCACTTTCCATGTTTGTGTGTGGTAAGTCCTTGTGCAGAATTTCTGTAGTTGGCAGTTCAGAGGGGAGGCAAAAAGATCTATGTCTGGGCACCCCCATTTTTGTGTTATGCTGAATACTTGTGGATTTAATTTCCACTCGTGAGGATCCATGATGTTTCTGCTTAAGTTGTCAGCCAAAGCATTTTTCTTTCCTGGCAGGAATTGTGTTTGCAGATGAACTTGATAGGTTAGTGCTGTGTTCCACAAAGTCATGGCTTGTCTGCAGAGGAGATAGGAATGTGTGCCCCCTTGCTTGTTTATGTGCCACATAACTGTGGTGTTGTCCGTCTTTAGTAACAGTTGTCCTGGATGCAGAAGGTCCTTGAAATCTGTCAGGGCATTCTGTACAGCTAGCATCTCTTTTTGATTGATGTGAAGATGCATTTGTTCTGCAGCCCACTTACCCTGAATATATTTTCCTGCCATGTGTGCTCCCCAGGCGTAATCCGATGCATCTGTTGTTAGTGTCTACCTGGCTGTGGGTAAAGTGAAAGGCTTTCCCTTGTTGTGGTGACATGCCTGTGCCCATCATCGAAACTCCTGGTGTAGGCAGGGAATAAGTGGTATTATTGCTTCCAAACTGTGACAGTGTTGAGTCCAAACACTTTTTAGATACCATTGTAACTTCCCCATATGCAGTCTGGCATATGGTATTAGTAGTATGCAGGACGCCATGAACCCCAAGGCCTGCAGAATTTTTCTTGCGGGGAGTTGGGTTTTTGTTGCCATCATTTGAAAGTACTGAGTCAGTTGTCTTTGCTTATCTGGCGTGAGATAAGCCATCTGGGCAGTTGTATTTAAGCTTGCACCCAGGAATATTATCTCTTTTGAGGGCACTAGTTTTGACTTATTTTCGTTTATTGTGTACCCTAGGCCCATTAGTAATCTTTTTACAAACGCCAGATGCTTTAGTAGAATGTCCTTGCTCTCTGCTTGAATAAGGCAGTCGTCCAAGTAGGGATATATTTGAATTCCTTTTTGTCTGCAAAATGCAATTAGAGCGCAGTAGATAAGCCAAAGGGCAGTGCAGAGAATTGGTAATGTATTGTGATAGCTATGAATCTGAGGTATCTTCTCCAATTTTGTCTTTGGGACATGCAGGTATGCCTCTTTGAGGTCCAAAGTAACAAGCCGAGCCTTCTTGCCCAGCATGGGAAGAAGTTGCTGTAGTGTCAACATTTTGAATTTCGGAACATCCAGGTAAGTATTTAGAATAGATAGATCCAGTATGGGTCTCCAAGCTTTGGCCTTTCTGGAGACCAAGAAAAGTCTTGAGTAAAATCCTTGTCCTTGTTCCTGTTGTGGCGCTTTCTGAATAGCTCTCATGTCCATGAGGGATGTAATTTGTTTTTTGTGCCTCTGCTCATTGATTTTGTGGCAGGTCTGGCATTCCTTTTGGCCTTGGTAGAGTGTGAAAGTGGAACCTGTAACCTTGAGACACAATGTTCAGTACCCATTTGTCTTGGGTGATTACATGCCAATTTTGTGAAAAAAGTGCTAGTTTTCCCCCTAAAGGAGCTGCCAAAAGGTAAGTGCTTGGCATTTGAAAGGGGAAGTCATTGGGATTGTTTCCTATAAGGTTGTGACTTGTCTTCTCCTCCTTTTGGGGTTGAAGCACCCCACTCTTGGTCTGTAAGAGCTTTGGGGCTGAGATCTGCCACTTGGACATCTGTATCTATCTCTTTGTCATCTGTCTGACACTGGAAAGGACCAGTTTTTAGAAGGCCAATTTCTGCTAAATCTAGGTGGCCGTACCTGTAAGAAATCCTTCACTGTTTGCATATGTTTTGCTTTATCCTCCATTTTCTTTAATGCCTCTTCTGCCTTAACACCAAACAAGATATCATGCCATAAAGGAGCATCCAATAATTTTGCCTTAACATGATCAGGTAAACTTTGTTCTTTTAACCAAGCATGCCTTTGAATCACAGATCCTGTAACTGCGGCTCTACAAGACGCCTCTAATGAATCAAAACCACATTGCAGAGTACGTTTTCCCACTTGTTCAGCTGCATGCAATAAATCCTGCATTTCCTTATAGTCAGGACCGTCTGAGCTTGTAAGCATTTTCTGTTTTAACAGAGACATTAAATATTGTTGGTATTTAAGCATGTGGAACTGGCAATTTAAAGCCCTTACTGCTAAAGTTGCAGAAGTGTAAACTTTCTTCCCCCATCTATCCAATGCTCTAGAATCCCTGTCAGAGGGAACTGGATTTTTAGCAGTGGAAGCCTTTACCCCTTTGGGACCCTGGGAAATAGTTTCTGGGTCAGCAGCAGGGTTTTTATAAAGAAATTTGTGAGAGTCAGGGACTCTATAGTACCTATCGGGCTTGACTGGTGCTGGGGGCAAAGAATCAGGGGTTAAACTGGATTCGGAGAACACATCATCCACAATATCTAACACAGGTGAAATAGCAAGGGGCCAGTGCTGAGGCAATAAAAGAAAATCTCTGAGCCTTTTCTTGGATTCTGAATAATCCTGGCTCTCCCAATGGAAATGCTCCCTCATGGTATGTAAAGTTTCCCCAAAAGAGTAATCCTCAGGAGGAGAGGCTGAAGGAATAGATTCTTCAGCATAAGAGTTCTCATAGGGGGTAGTGAGTATCCCTGGTCTGAAGAGGAATCAGAAAAAATGGAAACCTGAAAAGAGGAATCATAGTCTGTATCCTGCCTAGGCCTTTTATCAGGAGGGGGATGGGAACCCCTGATCAGACTAATTAGGTCTTCGGCCATTTTGAGCATCTGTTTCTTAGGCATGGAGGACTGTCCAGGAGAATGCTGTACTTGTTTCTTAGTTTTTAACGATGTTTTAGACTTGGTTGTTGTTTTGATGGTAAGCTGTGAAGGTCTGAAAACACCCTCAGAAGCCGATGCCTGCTCAGGGGCGTCCTGACCCATCTGAGGGATTAGTTTCCGTAGGTCAAATACCTTGAGTTTACAGAGGCCTAGCTGTCTCCACGTGGGAGTGGCCTGTGGCTCTGTGGTAGCGGGTGCCAGGGGCTGCGAAAGCGCCTCACTGAGAACCGACGAACCGGCGAGTGGCCTAGAAGAGGCTTCGTTGTCGGTTTTGGACCTCGGATGCCTGTCCTTATCCTTGTCTTTGCGTTTTTTGTGAATTCCGGTCGGTTGTTCCAACGGCATTGTATAATTGAACCTTCGGCCAAAGTAATGCAGAGCAAAATCAAACAGATGTTTAATAGTGCATTTGTTAAATCTAGCACAAAACCGACAACTAGTGACGTCGTGGTCTGGGCCTAGGCATGGAATACAGTAAGAATGAAAATCCTTATGAGGTATTTGCTTCCCACAAGAAATATAATTATTAACTTTTACTGACATCGGTCTGAGGCAAGAAAAAGTTTCCCCAATGGGGTACTTAGCTTTATTGAAGACTTCGGTTCTGAAATTCGAATTCGAAAAACTCAGGAGTCGGCCGACCGGCACTTGCGAACTGTTTTTGCTTCGGGCACCGCGCGGCAAGAAAGACTGAAGAAAATGGTGTCCGTTGCATCTTATATACCCCTGGAGCACTGACGTCAGGGAAGAGGCGACAGCAACCGACGCCCGTCCAAAACTTTGGAACTCGGGCCGACTGCGGGTCGCCTGCCAGCAGGATAACCCAAGTGTAACGACTGCAACAGTGAAACACGATGAACATATATGGTTTCCACCACTGTTTGCCTGACTCAGATGCTTTCTATAAGTAGAAGCCATGTCAAAGTTGTTGCAGATGGTCAGGATTCACAATCACCACAGAATAAAATATGAAATGAAAGAAACAAAACACTGTTCACTACTGTTTTAATAGCCTTGAATTACTGATGTGCTTTTTAGGGTAGCAGCAGCAGTCAGGTCATAAAATGCCTCACAGGCTAATGAATGGTTCAGAGGGAGAGCTGTTGTCAATACAACTGCAATTTGAGATGGAATTTGGCTAAGAGCTTTAAAACTTCCTTCAGGAACTCTTCCCCCACCCCCCTCAGCAAAAGGTGAACATGCTCAGAAAGGCAAACCTGAATGTACACAAAGGCTGAATCAAAACAAAAAATCTCTGGGATTGTCCCTTTAAAATCAAATGAAATGCACTTGAAAACTACATTTTTACTCTGACTTCACTGCCACATGCTCCACTTGCTGGCCACATGTTTTTAACCATTACTGCTGCAGTCCATCTCCAGGGCAAATTAAATCTTTAAAATGGTATTTAATAAAATATAAATAAATAAATAAACAATACATCGAAACAATGGAAGCTGAAAAACATATAAGACTTAAGATGCATACAAAAAGGATGAAATGGGTATGTTTATTCTAATTTCCATGGCACACAACAACACTCCTACCTTGCTGCAGGAGGGGACTTCGGAGTTTTTGGCTTTTCTTTTTCCTTCTCCTTGTCTTTCTCTTTTTCTCGTTCCCTATCTCTGTCCCTACGTGGTCTGTCTTTATCCTCCCTTTTAGACCTCTCTCTGTCCCACTCGTCTTTTCTACGCTGTCTCTCCTTATCACGCTCCCGCTCCCTTTCTCTTTCTCGTTCCCTCTGTCTTCGTTCCCTCTCTCGATCTCGCTCTCGTTCCCGTTCTCTTTCTCGCTGCCTGTCACGGTCTCGTTCCCGCTCTCTTTCCTAAGGAAGGAGAAATAAATACAGTTGTGACAAGTGTAGAAAACATTAAGTACTTAAGTATTTAATCATTAAGAAAATAATCCAACGTCATACTCAGACTGAAAGGAGGACGTTAGTCATATATACTCAAACTGAAAGGACAAAGTTAAATATATTACAGTTCAGTCTTCCATTTCAACTCATTTAAGAGGTTAACCCCACTGTATGTGCAAAACCACACAAGACAACAACAATGATAAGTTTAGCTATAAGATGCCAAAGCCATTTTTGTCTTTCCGTGAAAGATGAAGAGTAAGAAAGGTAGGACTGAAAACTTAGTGCATTCGCATATGTATTAAGATACCTTACTTCTTAACGCCAGCCACTTTTAAAAAGTACAGTTGAGTACACTTACCATAAATGTAGATGTTTGAGTGTAATTACTGTTGCAGTCATCACACTTGGGTTATCTGCCTGCAGGTAGCCCTCAGTCGGCCAGAATACCAGAGACTGAGTATTTTTGCATCTGATGCTGTCGCTTCTTCCATGACGTCGGGTCATCAGAGGTATAAAAAACAGGCAGCAGACGCCATTACATCAGTTTTTCCTGCCCCAAATGTCAGGAGCCCCCAAGCAGGGAGGTGGGAAATGGTGTGGAAAACACCATCAGTAAAAAGAAAATACCTATACTAGCAGGAATAGCCTTAGAGAGGAGAGACGAGATAGAGAAAACCAGGGGGCTGGAGGGAGGGAAAACTAGGACTGCAACAGTGAATACACTCAAACATCTACATTTAGGTAGCAGCTTCCAGTATGCCTCTGGTAGCGACTCCCCTGAGAAATGCTGTAGCGGTAGATGTAGCCCTAGTGGAATGTGATCTGACCCCCTAAGGGGTTGGTTTTCCATGGTGCTTGTAGCAGAAATGGATGCAGTGTGCTATCTATTTGGAAATGGTTGTTTTAAAATGGCCTTGCCCTCTGCCCCTGTTGCAAAGCTGAGTAGCAGCTGGTCAGATTTTCTGAAAGGCTTAGTCCTATCAAGGTAGAACCTGAGCTGTCTGTGCACGTCCAAAGAATGATGGATCCTTTCCTCTTTATTCTGAGGATTAGGAAAGAAGGTAAGCAAATGAATGGATTGGTTGAGAGCCATACTGGACACCACTTTAGGCATAAAGGAAGGGTTAGTCCTAAAGGAAACCCTGTCAGCATGGAAAATAATGAAGGGTTCCACAGCCATCAGTGCTTGTAACTCAGACACTCTTCTAGCTGAAGTGATGGCTAGAAGCAATGCTGTTTTCCAAAAGAAGAATTTTAACTCTGCTGAAACAGCAGGTTCAACAAGGGGAAGCGTGAGCTCTTCCAGTACAAAGTTAAGGTCCCAAGCAGGGGTGGGTGCTCTCCTTGGTGACCTTAAGTTATCCCCCCCCCCCCAGGAACTGTTTGATGAAAGGGTGACAGAAAAAAGGTGGCTCAGTACTGCAATGAGCCGAGATGGCAGAGGCATGGATCTTAATGGAGTAGAAGGACAGGCCTCTGTGGAGTAAATCTGCTAGGCAATCCATGATTAGAGGTAAGGAGGGTACTGCTGTGTCCTTTCCTTTAGACCAAATCCAAGAATAATACCTTTTCCACTTTTCAGCATAGGATTTCCTAGAACTGGGCCATCTGGCTTCAAGGATGACATCCAGCACCCACTTGCTTAGGGTTGCTGGTGTAGTATCTAAGGAGTAAGCCAGGCTGCAAGGGTTAGGGTCTGCAATTGTGGATGCAAAATCTGTCCCTCCTGCTGGGAAAGCAGGGTTGGGGTCTGGTGTAGGTGCCAGGGTAACACCGAGGTCAGGCTGCGCAGGAGTGGGTACCAGTGCTGGCGTGGCCTGTCCGGGGTAATCAGAATTGTCCTTGGCCTTTCTTGTCTTATCTTGAGTAAAACTCTTGAGAAAAGGAGCAGAGGGGGAAGGCATAGATTGAGAGGTGTTCTCACTGAAATGATAGTGCATCCACCTTCAAGGCCCTGCTTTGAGGGTTCCTGGTGCAAAATTTGCTTAACCGGTGGTTGTCGGGGGAGGCAAAGAGATCCACCTCTGGGGTTCCCCATTTCTGGATCAGAAGGTTGAAGGTGCACGCCTCCAATTTCCACTTGTGTGGGTCTAGGAGATTTCTGCTTAAGTCTGCCAGTGAGTTTTGTTTGCCTGGCAGAATTGAGCTTGTAGATGGATTTGGTTGTCCAAGGCCGTGTTCCACAGGGGCATGGCTAATCTGCAGATTGGGTAAGAATGGGTTCCCCCATGCTTGTTTATGTACCACATACCTGTGGTGTTGTCTGTTTTTATCAGCAGTTGTCCTGGAAAGAGTAGGTGTCTGAAATCTGTCAGAGCATTCTGTACAGTTAGCATCTCTTTTTGGTTGAGGTGCAGGAGAATTTGACTTGGGCTCCAGTGGCCCTGAATACATTTGCCAGCCATGTGGGCCCCCCATGCATAGTCTGATGCGTCTGTGGTTAGGGTCGGGGCGGCGTGGGGTAGAGTAAAAGACAGTCCCTTGTTGTGGTTGCATGCTTCTACCCACCAAAGGAACTCTGTCCTTAGACAAGGTATGATAGGAATGACTGCGTCCAGGTCCGGAGAATGTTGGCACCAAGGACTTTTAAGTACCATTGAAGTTTCCTCATATGCAGTCTTGCATATGGAGTTAGCAGAGTACATGAGGCCATGAACCCTAGGGCTTGCAGTATTTTTCTTGCAGATAGCTGGGTTTGGTGGCCATTTGTTTGAAGTAATCTGTCAGACAAGGCCTGTTTTTCTAAAGTGAGGAATGCCATCTGGGAAGTTGAGTCTAAGCTTGCTCCCAGGAATACAATCGTTTGACTGGGTACCAGTTGTGATTTCTTTTCGTTGATGGTGAACCCCAATGAAGAAAGAAGGCTTTTTTACAAATGCCAGGTGTTGAAACAGGAATTCCTGTCTGCCTGAATCAGGCAGTCATCCAAGTACAGGTAAATTTGGATTTTTCTCTGCCTGCAGTATGCAATGGCTGGAGCCAGGCATTTTGTGAATACCCTGGGAACAGTAGATAAGCCAAAGGGAAGTGCAGAGAACTGATAATGCATAGACCCTGCTCTGAAACGTAGATACTTCCTGCATGACTCCCTTATAGGGATGTGCAGATAGGCTTCTTTTAAGTCTAGGGTGGATAACCAGGCATCCTTGGCTAACATAGGGAGAAGCTGCTGCAGGGTAAGCATCTTGAATTTTGCTACCACCAGGAAGGTGTTGAGAATGGAAAGATTCAGGATTGGGTGCCAAGAGCCCTCTTTCCTGGATACCAGGAAAAGTCTGGATTAGAATCCTTGGCCCCTCTGTTCTACTGGAACAGGCTGAATAGCGCTGATATTGAGCAGGGAAAGTACTTAGTTGTGAGGCTCTTCCCACTCATTTGGAGGAAGGTCTGGAAACCTGCTTGGGGTCGGCAGTGAATGAAAATAAAATTTGTACTCCTGGGATACAATAGTGAGGACCCATCGGTCCTAAGTAATGGACATCCAGTTTTTTGCATAAAGGGCAAGTTTTCCTCCTAGGGGCACAAGCAATTGGGCAGGGCTGGGAATTATAGAGTTGAGAAGTCACTGTGAGCTTTTTCCATAAGGGGGGGCTTACCACTCCCTGCTTTAGGGGTGGGAACACTCCACTGCTTACATCTCTGCATACCCTGAGACTGTAGTCTGAGTGGTCTGTTTCCCCTGGGTCTTGTTTGAGAAGGCTTGGAGGGGGCTGGAAAGGACCAGTGTTTTGAAGAGCAATCCCTATTGAATCTAGATGGTTGCACTTGTAGGAATTCTTTAACAGCTTGCACACATTTAGCCTTTTCTTCCATCTTCTTAAGAACTTCTTCTGCTTTGGTGCCAAACAAACAGCCCTTATTCAAAGGAGTGTCTAGTAATTTAGATTTGACATGATCTGGCAAGGTCTGCTCCTTCAGCCAAGAATGTTTTCTCAGTAGAGAGTCAGTAAAGTACAGTTGTGTACACTTACCATAAATGTAGATGTTCGAGTGTATTCACTGTTGCAGTCATCACATTTGGGTTATCTGCCTGCAGCTAGCCCTCAGTTGGCCTGAATACCAGAGTCTTGGGATTTCTGCATCGGATCCTGTTGCTTCTTCCATGACATCAGGTCGTCAGCGGTATAAAACATGCAGCCGACACCATTACATCAGTTTTTCTTGCCCGAGATGTCAGGAGCCCCCCTAAATAGGAAGCAATTACATGGTGAGGAACACCCCCAGCAAAAAGCAAATACCAATAATATAAGGTATGCCAAACAAAAAGGATAGGTAGAAGTAAAGAGAATTCAGGGGGCTGGAGGGAGGTAACCAGGACTGCAACAGTGAATACACTCGAACATCTACATTTATGGTAAGTGTACAAAAGTGCACTATATTCTTCATGTCTCACTGTTGCAGTCATCACATTCAGGTTGATTCCCAAAGCTGAGGATGGGTGGAGGCAGTCAAGAAGCATTAGGGCTGGCAAGCAGGCCCTGTAAGACTGCTGTGGCAAATCCAGCTCTAGATTTAGAAAAGATAGGTAAGTGGCAATGCTTGGTGAAAGTGTGTACAGAGCTCCAGGTTGCAGCTTCCAGGATGACCCTGGTAGGGACTCCCCTGAGAAAGGCTGTAGAGGTAGATGTAGCCCTAGCGGAATGTGTTCTGATCCCCTGTGGGGTAGGTTTCCCATGGTGTTTGTAGCAGAAATGGATGCAGTGTGTTATCCATTTAGAAATGGTTTGCTTTGAAATGGCCATGCCCTCTGCCCCTGCAGAAAAACTGACTAGCAGCTGGTCAGTTTCTTTGAAAGGCTTAGTCCTGTTCAGGTAGAACCTAAGCTGCCTGTGTATGTCCAGGGAGTGGAGGATCCTTTCCCCTTTATTCTGAGGATTAGAGAAAAAAGCTGGCAAATGAATGGATTGGTTTAAAACCACACTAGATACTACCTTGGGCATAAATGATGGGTTAGTCCTGAAGGAAACCCTGTCCAGTGTTCCACGGCCATAAGGGCCTGCAATTCAGACACTCTTCTTGAAGTGATGGCTAGAAGTAAAGCTGTTTTCCATGAGAGGAATTTTAACTCTGCTGTACCAACAGGTTCAAAGGGAGGAAGCGTGAGCTTTTCCAATACAAAGTTAAGGTCTCAGGCTGGAGTGGGAGCTCTCCTGGGGGGTCTTAAATTTTTGCCTCCTCTCAGGAACTGTTTGACCAGAGGATGAGAGAAGAGGGGTGACTCAGCATTATAATGAGCTGAGATGGCAGAGGCATGAATCTTAATTGAAGAGAAGGATAGGCCTTTTTGGAGCATTTCTGTTAAGTAATCGAGTTTAAGAGGTAAGCTGGACACAGTTGTGTCCATTCCCTGCGACTGGCTCCAAGAACAGTATCTTTACAATTTTTCCAAATAGGATTTTCTAGTACTAGGCCTCCTTGCCTCAAGGATGACATCCAGCACTTGTTTACTGAGGGTTGGTGGTGATGAGTTCAGGGGATGAGCCAGGCTGCTAGGTTCAGGGTCTGTAGCTGAGGATGCAAAATCTGGCCCTGCTGCTGGGACAGCAGGGAAGGGGTCTGAGGCAGGTGCCATGGTGGCACTACTGTCAGACTGCACAAAAGAGGGTACCAGTGCTGGCATGGCCAGTCTGGTGCAATCAGGTCTGTCCTTGGCTCGTCCTGTTTGAACTTTAGTAGAACCTTCGAGAGGAGGGGCAGAGTGGGAAAGGCATAGATTGAGAGTTTTTCCCATGTAAAGGGTATCCACTTCCCATGCTTGGCTGTGTGGAGTTCTGGAGCAATACTTGCTCAATTGACAGTTCTGAGGGGAAGCAAAGAGGTCCACCTCTGGTGCCCCCCATGTGCCTCAGAAGCTTGAATATGCTGAGTTCCAGTTTCCACTCATGTGGGTCCATTAGATTTCGGCTTAAGTCGTCTGCCAGTAAATTTAGTTTGCCTGGCAGGAACTGAGCTTGCAGGTGCACCTGGCTGCTCAAGGCTGTGTTCCACAGAGCCATGGCTAATCTGCAGAGTGGGTTGGAACGGGTTCCCCCCTGCTTGTTTATGTACCACATAACTGTGGTGTTGTCCGTCTTTACCAATAGTTGTCCTGAAAGAATAAGGCCTTTGAAGGCTGTCAAAGCATTCTGTACAGCTAACATTTCCTTTTGATTGATATGCAGGTGCATCTGCTTTGGGCTTCATTTGCCCTGAATGCATTGTCTTGCCATGTGCGCCCCCCATGCATAGTCTGATGAGTCTGTTGCTAGGGTTTGGGTGGCAGGGGGTTGAGTGAAAGGGAGTCCCTTGTTGTGATAGGCCTCTGCCCACCAAAGGAACTCTGTCCTTAGGCAAGGAATGATAGGAATCATTGTTTCCAGGTCCTGAGAATGTTGACACCAGAGACTTTTTAAGTATCATTGACATTTCCTCATATGCAGTCTTGCATATGGAATTAGTAGAAACCAAGAGGCCATGAACCCTACGGCTTACAGTATTTTTCTTGCAGATAGCTGGGTTTTGGTGATGTAGATTGAAGTAGTTTGTCAAATATATTTGTTTTTCTGGGGTGAGGAATGCCACCTGGGAAGTTGTGTTCAAGCTTGCTCCCAGGAATACAGTCTGTTGGCTGGGTACCAGATGTGATTTTATTTCGTTGATGGTGTACCCCAGTGAAGTTAGAAGTCTGTTTACAAATGTCAGGTGCTGTAGTAGCAATTCCTGACTGTCCGCCTAAATCAGGCAATCGTCCAAGTATGGGTAAATTTGAATTCTTCTCTGCCTACAATATGCAATGGCTGGAGCTAGGCATTTTGTGAATACCCTGGGTGCAGTAGATAAGCCAAAGGGAAGTGCAGAAAACTGATAGTGCATAGAGCCTGCTCTGAAACGTAGATATTTCCTGCACGATTCCCTTATGGGGAAGTGCAGATAAGCTTCTTTTAGGTCTAGGGTGGCTAGCCAGGAGTCCTTGGTTAGCATAGGAAGCAGTTGTTGGAAAGTAAGCATTTTGAATCTTGGAACCTCTAGGAAGGTGTTAAGAATATATAGATCTGGGATAGGGCACAGAGAGTTTTCTTTTCTGGGTACCAGAAACAGCCTGGAATAAAAACCTTGTCCCCTTTGCTCTGCTGGGACAGGCTGAATAGCCTTGATATTGAGGAGAGAAAGTACTTGCCTTTGGGTCTCTGCCCACTGGTTTGGGGGGAGGTCTGGCCATCCGCTTGGGGTTGGCAGTGAGTGGAAGTGGAATCTGTATCCCTGGGAAACAATGTTTAAGACCCATCTGTCCTGGGTAATGTACTCCCAGTTTTTTGCATGCAGGGCAAGTTTTCCTCCTAAAGGTGCAAGTACTTGAGTAAGGCTTGGAAGAGTTAAGGATAAGTCACTGTGAGATTTTACCACAGGATGGTGACTTACTACTCCCTGTTTTAGAGGTGGGAGCACTTCATTTCTTAGATCTGTGCATACCATGAGACTGTAGTCTTGGTGGTCTGCTGCCCTGGGTTTGGATTGAGAAGGTCTGGAAGGGACTGGAAAAAATACTTTTTCTGAAGGCCAGTGCCTACTGAATCTAGGTGGCTGTACCTGTAGGAAAGCTTTGTTTGCATAGATTTAGCTTTTTCCTCCATCCTTTTGAGGATTTCTTCTGCTTTATTGACAAAAAGACATTCTTGGTGTAATGGTGCATCTAGTAATTTTGCTTTGATATGGTCTGGCAAAGTTTGTTCCTTAAGCCAAGCATGCCTTCTAAGAACAGACCCAGTGACAGCAGCCCTGTAAGATGCTTCTAAGGCATCAAAACCACATTGCAAAGTATGTTTTCCAACTTGGTTAGTAGAATGCATTAACTCTTGTAAATCCTTATGTTCTGCACCACCAGGCATCAACATCAACTTCTGTTTAATTAGTTCCATAATATGTTGCTAATACTTTAACATATGAAACTGGCAATTTAACACCCTGATGGCAAGAGTAGCAGAGGTATACATCTTCTTACCACATCTGTCTAAAGTCCTAGAGTCCCTGTCTGAAGGGGTAGGGTTTTTGGCTGTTGTAGTCTTAATGCCTTTATGTCCCTGGGAAATGGTCTCTGGATCCGCAGTCGGATTTTTAAAGAGAAAATTATGGGAGTAAGGTACTCTGTAGTAACTGTCAGGTTTCCTGGGAGCTAGGGGCAAAGTATCAGGGGTAAGGTTGGATTCCAAGACGACATCATCTACAATTTCCAGAACAGGAGGTATAGCTAGAGGCCTGTGTTGAGACAAGTTTAAAAATTCCCAGAGTCTCTTTTTGGACTGTGAGCAGTCCTGACCCTCCCAGCGGAAATGTTCTCTAAGGGTATGCAGGGTTTCACCAAAGGATAATCTTCTGGTGGGGAAACAGAGGCAATGGAATCCTCTGCATCAGAATCCTCATAGGTAGATAAGGGTATGTGTCCTGGTAATCACAGGGACGAGAGTCAACCGACTCATGATCTGAAGAATCAGAAGGAAAATCAGTTCTTGGTCTTTTTGAGGGGGAAGGCTGGCTTCCCCTAATTAAAGTAATAAGATTTTCAGCCATTCTAAGCATTTGTTTCTGAGGCATGTGGGCCTGAGAATGCACTTTGGTCATCGGTTTCCTAGGCGTAGTGCGAACTCTGGGCCTGAGAAATACAGAATTTTTGGTATGAAATGAAGTTGTTGGTTTAATATGAAAAGAGGAAGGCTGGAATACACCCTCAGAAGCCGGTGCCTGCACAGCGGCTCCGGACTCATCCAAGGTAGAGACATCCGCAGGTTCTATAGTCGAAGAAGCCTCTCACGGCATACCAGACTCCAAAAGGGTCTCAGTAGAAGCCTGCAAATGTGTAGAAGTGGGTATCAGGGGCTGTGAAGGCACCTGAGTACTGGCCTATGCGGTCGGGTCTTTGTTTTCATCCTTATGTTTTTTCAGTGGATCGGTAGTCGGATGGCTTATCGAAGCCATTTCTGAATACAGAGACCGAGAGCGAAAGAATTTAGCCACAAAGACAGCCAGACAATGAATAGACCGGGCATTAAAGCACAAAACCAACAGCAAGCAACGTCGTGGTCTGGGCTTAAACAGATGACGCAGGAAGAATGAAAATCTCTGTGAGGTATTTGCTTTCCACAGGCAAGACAATTGTTAACTTTTTCTGACATCGGTTAGAGCAAGAAAAAAGGATCCCCACTGGGGTACTTATCTTTTAGAAGACTTCAGGTCTGAAACTCGAAAAACGAAAATTTCAGGAGGCGGTCGACCGGCACTTGTGAACTGCTTCTGCTTCGGACACTGCACGGCAAGAAAAGCTGATGTAATGGCATCGGCTGCATGTCTTATACCTCTGACGACCTGACGTCATGGAAGAAGCAAAGGCATCTGAGACAGAAATCACAAGACTCTGGTATTCAGGCAGACTTAGGGCTACCTGCAGGCAGATAACCCAAATGTGATGACTGCAACAGTGAAACACGAAGAACATCTGCTGCCCTGCAAGATGCTTCTAGGGCATCAAAGCCACACTGCAAAGTATGCTTACTAGCTTGGGCAAAGTATGCTTACTAACTTGGTTTGCAGAGTGCATAAGCTCCTGCAATTCTTTATTTTCTGCACAATCTAGAAAGGTTACCACTTTTTGTTTAATAAGTTCCATAATATGATGCTGGTAGTTCAGCATGTGAAACTGGCAATTCAATGCCCTGATAGCAAGAGTTGCAAAGGTATATACCTTCTTACCCCATCTGTCCACATTTCTGGAATCCCTGTCCGAAGGGGTAGGCTTTTTGGCTGTAGTAGCCTTAATACCTTTAGGTCCCTGGGAAATGATCTCTGGATCAGCAGTAGGATTCTTGAAATGAAACTTGTGAGAATCAGGTACTCTATAGTACCTGTGTCTGGAGTAAGACTGGGTTCCATGAAAACATCATCCACAACATCCAGGACAAAGGGTATAGCTAAGGGCCTGTGCTGAGGCAACTCTAAAAATTCTCCAAGTCTCTTTTTGGACTGAGGATAGTCTTGGCATTCCCAATGGAAATGCTCCCTTAAGGTATGCAAGGTTTCACCAAAAGAAAAATCCTCTGGAGGGGAGGCAGAGGGAATGGATTCCTCTGCATCTGAATCCTCATAGGCGGATAAGGGCATGTCTTCATAATCAGAAAGAACAGTCATCAGGCTCCTGGGTCTGTAGAACCTGTAGGGGGACTGGGTTCTTGGTCTCTTAGCAGGGGAAGGCTGGCTTCCCCTAAATCAGATTAATAAGGTCTTCAGCCATTCTAAGCATTTGTTTTTGAGGCATGGGTGCCTGAGCATGAATTTTTGTCGTCAGTTTTCTAGGCGTAGTGCACACTCTGGGCCTAAGAAACTCAGTAGTTTTAGTTAAAAATGAAGTTGTCGGTTTGATTCGAATATCGGTAGGACAAAAAAATCCCCTCAGAAGCTGGTGCCTGCACAGCTGCTCTGGACTCAACTAAGGTAGAGACACCCGCTGGTTCCATAGTCGAAGAAGCATCTCACGGCATACCAGACTACTGATTGTGTCATCCTTCAAATGACATATTAAACCAACATCTGCTCGAGTTGATGGTATGTCAGGTAGACATAAAAGATCCCATTACACCTATCAAAAATAGTGGTGGAAGTTCCATGTTGATCTGGTCAAAATTTTCCTAGTAGTATAAATAACACATTGGGTCTTCCCTGAATAGACACTACTAGCTTTGAGAGACTAATCCAGTCAAGAAAGGATAAAAATAAACAGAAATAATAAAAATGGCTTGGCAATTCAATAAAGTACACAACATTCTAATGAAGACAAAGACCATGGCTATTAGGAAAAACCTTCACCAGCTCTGTATTAGAACCAGTATTCACCTCTGCCACAGTACAAATATGGCAGACTACTTCCCCTCGACCATTTGGTAACAGTGTAGATATAATGCAAAATGAATGGGATGTGTTATGGGATATAAAACTAGATGATCAAACTGCTGAGATTAAAAAAAAAAAAAAAAAAACATGCACACATTTTCAAAGTAGAAAGTGGCTAACCACACTCATTCACAAACTATTTCTCCTTAAATATTCCTACAAATATTATAAGCAAGTCACAAGGAGAAATTTTAATTCCCACTCTAATCCTCTTTTACATCAATCACTTCATTTACACTTCAGATCAACAAGTGCCCCCTAAACAGACATCCAACTGCACTGCTGTAGCTCACCCCATTGCCACAAACACTTCCATATCTAACTGTACATATCTATATGGCATTTTCTTTTGGGGGGGGTCCCTAATGGCAGTTGGGACCTTCTTTACTTATCAGAGCTTCTCCAGCTGACCATCAGCTCTGTGCTGCAGCTATCCACTTATTGCTCCTAATACCTCTGCCCAGTGTTGCAACCCCAACCACCCCATAATGAGGCCACTGTAGTGGAGACTAAGGAAGAAATGGGGTAGCCGCTTCTGCATGGGTTACCCTCCCCCAAAGTGGGACCATCACTAGCAGCAAGGAAGGGTGAAAACTGGCAGAGAGAAGGCATGCTACATATTTTTCACAGCCCTATCTTCAGACTCCTGCATACTAACACCTTATGAGAGTGCTGGGGGGCAATGAGGTATGTGGCTGAGGATATGATTGCCCTGGGTAGCTTCATCACTTCACCCTGTCCCTCCCCTCCCAGCATGGCTATCACTCAAACCTTAGCCTCAACCACGGTTTGACTTATCTCCCTGTCAAGTATGTTCCCTCCTCATAGGTTGGACACATCCATTCTCCCATGTCTGCACTGTCAAGTGCCAGAGCCATTAGCAGAAATCAGGTCACCTGTCTCAAAGGGGCTTCATTCAACCACACCACTAGTGCAAACAGTTTTGACCCTCTGCTGATCATCGCTATTTTTCCCTAAACCCAGAGTCTCAGCATCTGGTTTAAATCACAACCTGGTGCAGAACCATTTACGCAGTCACAAGTCTTTCTCCTAACTATACCCCAGCTCCTCTTGCTTTGCTTGATGACAATAGAGGGGATATGCAAGCAGGCACAGGAAAGTCACGTCCTAACCACCACAGTAATGCAAACTCCAGTGCCCTGTCACCTCCATTACTTGCTAATAATTCTCATACCCAATCCCCTCTCTCTACTGGGGACCAATACATCAGTCACATCCAACACACTCCTATGCCCTCCCTCCGAGGGACAGACAAACAGATTTATCAAGTCTTTTCATTCCTCTCCCACCACTCTTTAGCTACTCTAATACATAGAGCACAAGTCTATAAATTAATTACTCTCATTTACACTCTGCCCGGAGGGTGGGAGGGTCACTACACTAAAAGGTATTGGTAAATATCTCCTCATTATTCTCTCTTCTTACTCATTCACCAAATTTCCACACAGTGCAGAGCTTCTGATCACTATATTCTGCCCAGATACTGCTGAAGCTCTGCCACAAGGGCCAACTCCCAAATTTTCACTGAGAAATTTGTCTTTGTACGATGTAAGCAAATTTAACTTGAAGAACTTTGTTGGTTATTACCATCATCTAGTCAAATACATTCATGCCTGTGCTAAAAATGTAATTTTTAACATCCATCATCACCCCCTAACAGAGTTGTCCTTGCACCCTAGGAATCACTTACTAATTTGGCCACTGTCTTTTCTCTTCATCAGTAGATTACACTGTACATTCCATTTACTTAGTCTTCCTGGCTAACACGTTGCTGCACTCAGGAAATGACAGAAAACCTGTTCTACCTGGTACCTCTCTGCTAATTGCTTTCTATTGCCTATAAAGTGATTACTCTCTGTTATACTTTGACCTGAAGGTGGGAGGTTTCACTGTACTAGAATGTATTGCTAACTATCCCCTCACTACCTCCTTTTTCATTCAGTCACCAACTTTACAAACAATGCAGGCGTCTGTCATACATTAATACATGTGTATTTCTTCTAAGACTGTGTAGATCAATGAACTTTCCAAACATGCAGGCGTCTGTCATACATTAATACATGTGTATTTCTTCTAAGACTGTGTAGATCAATGAATAGACCTTGGTAGTGTGTTGTAGTTGTACCACTTTCACTCAAATCACACAAGCTCTATGTATGTTGAGTCTGTGCTCTTTAACAAGAATATAATGTCAGTTTCTGGTGTTTTGACTAATATATATATATATATATATATATATATATATATATATATATATATATATATATACACACACACACACACACACACACACACACACACACCCATATACACACACCCATATACACACACATAAAACAATCTTTTAATACACTGGTCAATCCCAGGAATGTTATTACATGATGGTTTTACACTGTGCTTATCAGTTTAGCGCTATGTTATAACTTGTTTTATACAACTTTACATATGCACTGTATTACTGTGGTTCTCTATCAGTGTCTCATACTAACCTACTTTCAGCTTACATTCAAATTTTTTTACACTCTCTCTAGTTTTATACTGGCCCCATATTTTCTTGCTCTGACTCACTGAGGTCCTTCCTCCATGTCTTTTTATGATAAATATTAACTTTACTACATCAGTGTAATGACAGTTCAGTAAAGTCGTTCTCCTCTCTTTCCTTTCTGAGCTTCTGGTCATTATAATCGACCTAGATACTGCTGAAGGTCTGCCACAAGGGCCAACTCCCAAACTTTTTCACTTAAAATTTTGTCTTTGTACAATGTAACTAAGAATCTTGCTGTGCATTAACATTGTCTAGTCAGGTAAGTGGATGCCTGTGCTAAATTTAGTTTTTAACCCCCCCCCCACTCTAACAGCGATGTCCCACCACTGTAAGGACCACTAAGACGGTCACTGCCCTTTCACTTCACCAGTAGATTACACTGTATATGCCAGTTACTTAAATCTTCCTGGCTAACAGGTTTCTGCATTCAGGAAGGACAGAAAGCCTGTTCTACTCAGTACCTCTTTGCTAATTGCTTTCTATTGCCTAAAAACTGAATATTCTCTGTTAAAATTTGACCTTTACTTTATTCATGCTACTACTCAGCTTATTCTCTACTCTGCTCCTGGGCCACCTTTCATCCTACCATGACTCTATAATAGCGCTCAACACATCTCCATCTCTGTCCTAATCACCTATCCATACTTCCTCCCTACACTCTTCAGACATCGCATCAAACCTACTTTATGACGCCCCTCACCTTTACTCCAAATACAGACTGATCAACTCTATTTCAACTCTAAACAAACAATTAGGTGGAAAAATACTCTCCAAAAAGCCAAGCATCAGTAATTCCCCAATATACTAAAATCCTTCTAGAAGGAGACATTCAGCCTAATCTTGGCCCTACCTATCACAATGAATATAGTACAGTTTTGTACCTACCATAAATGTAGATGTTCGAGGATCCACATTGCTGCAGTCCTAACCATTGGGTAGTCCGCTGTCCAGTCGGCCCGAATACCAAAGTATATGGCTGACGTCGGTCAAGGCGCATTAGACTGACGTCAGTACGTCAGGGTACTAATGCGCATGACCGACGCCATATCTTCAGTCTTTTCTTGCCCCAGATGTCAGAAGACCCTAAAAAAAAACAAGGCCCAAACCAAAACACCAAAAAGCCCTGCACCAAACTTATATACAATATATATATATAGATATATACAGATGTACAATAATATACAGCAACTCACACCACCACCCCTAAACACAGAGGGGAAGGCGGGAGGGTAAATTGGACTGCAGCAATGTGGATCCTCGAACATCTACATTTATGGTAGGTACAAAACTGTACTATGTTCTTCATTCCACATTGCTGCAGTCCTAACCATTGGGTAGAATCCCAAAGCAGAGGTAAGGGAGGCTGGCAAATCATAAAGAAGCAGGAGCTGACAACATGCCTTGCAAAATGGCTGTGGCAAAACCAGCCCTAGATTTAGAGTAGAGAGGAAGGTGGTAATGCTTAGAGAAAGTATGCACTGAACTCCAAGTAGCTGCCTCTAAAATATCCTTAGTTGCCACCCCCCTTAAAAATGCTGTAGAAGTGGCAGTAGCCCTAGTGGAATGAGGCCTAATCCCAGCTGGAATCTCCTTGCCATGATGGGAATAACAAAAAGAAATGCAAAACCCAATCCACTTAGAAATAGTTTGCTTAGACACAGGCTTGCCCTGAGAACTCAAAGCAAAAGAAACAAACAACTGCTGAGACTGCCTGAAATCCTTAGTCCTGCTTAAATAATAACGCAACTGCCTATGTACATCTAAAGTGTGCAAAATCTTTTCCCCTTTATTTTGGGGATCTGCATAGAAAGTAGGCAAATGAATAGTTTGGTTTAAAGCCACACTAGAAACCACCTTGGGCATAAAGGAAGGATTAGTACGTAATGATACCCTATCCTTATGGAAAATCAGAAAGGGCTCTACTGCCATAAGGGCCTGCAACTCAGAAACCCTTCTTGCAGAAGTAATAGCCAACAAAAAAGCAGTCTTCCATGACAAATATTTTAAATCAGCAGTACCCAGGCTCAAAAGGTTGTAGAGTAAGTTTTCCAACACAAAATTGAGATCCCAAGCAGGAGTAGGAGCTCTATTGGGGGTCTTATATTCTTTGCCCCTCTGAGAAACTGCTTGAACAAAGGATGCGAAAACAATGGTGGGTCACAATCATAGTGAGCTGAAATTGCTGCAGCATGAATCTTAATGGAAGAGAAGGACAAACCTTTGTCCAATAACTCAGTAAGATATTGAAGAGCCACACTCAAATTAGGCTCAGAAATCTCCAAATTCCTTGCTGCACTCCAAAATAAAAATCTCTTCCATTTTTCTGCATACACTTTCCGTGTACTAGGTCTTCTAGCTTCCATAATCACATTTAAAACTTGTTGAGGAAGTTGAGACCGGCTGTCTCTCAAAACAGAATATGCCATGCTGTTAGATGAAGAGAACGAAGCTTGACATTGAGCAGGTGGCCTTCTCTCTGAGACAAAGGTGTGGAATCAAGGGTAAAGGCCATGGAGGCTTCTTTACTAGACTCCTCAGTAATGGGTACCAGTGCTGCCGAGGCCAATCTGGAGCTATTAAAATCATCCTTGGCTTGTCTTGTCTGACCTTTAGAAGCACCTTTGGAAGAAGAGGCAGAGGTGGAAACGCATACACATGAAGATTTTTCCAAGTGAAAGAAAGAGCATCCACTTTCCAAGCTGTGTGATGTAACCTCTTTGTGCAAAACTTTGGCAGCTGGTGGTTTAGTGGAGAAGCGAACAGATCTATGTCTGGAGTTCCCCAGGACACTGTCAACCTTTGAAATACATGAAGATCCAGTTTCCACTCGTGGGGATCCATGATTTGTCTGCTTAACACATCTGCTAAGGAGTTCTGTGCTCCCGGCAGAAACCTTGCCTGAAGAGTTAGTTGCAAGCTGAGCGCAGTCTCCCATAAAATCATTGCTTGCCTGCACAATGGGTAAGAATGTGTGCCCCTTGTTTGTTGATGTACCACATGACAGTTGTGTTGTCTGTTAGAATCAACACCTGCCCTGGAAGAAGTAACTCCTTGAAAGCCATTAATGCAAACTGGACTGCTAACATCTCTTTCATGTTGATATGTAGATGCTGTAGTCTGGCAGGCCACTTGTCTTGTATCCACTTTCCATTTAGATGAGCTCCCCAAGCAATGTCTGAGGCATCTGTCGTTAGAATCTGACTCGCCTCTGGCCGGGTCACAGAGAGTCCCTTGTTTAGGTGACATTCCTGAGCCCACCACAAAAATTCCTTTTGAATGCAAGGTATTATTTGAATGACAGTGTCCAAATCCTGGCAGTGCTGTGTCCATACATTTTTGAGATACCATTGCAGCTTCCTCATATGCAGTTTGGCATTGGGAAGCACCAGAATACAAGATGCCATGAACCCTAATGCTTGAAGGACTGTCCTTGCAGTCAGCATGGACTGATGAGATAGTTGATGAAAGTAAAGGGATAGACTCTGTTGTTTGTCCGGGGTTAAAAAGGCCATCTGGGCTGCTGTATTCAGTCTCACACCCAGAAAGCACATGTCTTGAGAGGGTACTAGACTGGACTTTATTTCGTTCACAGAATACCCTAGGCATCTTAGCACTGCTATAACATATTCCAGATGCTGTAGAAGGTCCTCCTTTTCTTGAGCCAGAATCAGGCAGTCGTCCAAGTAAGGATAGATTTGAATTCCTTTTAGTCTGAAGTAAGCTATCACTGGAGCCAGAACCTTTGTGAATACTCTGGGCAGTAGATAAGCCAAAGGGCAATGCAGAGAACTGATAATGAGAATTTCCAGCTCGAAAGCAGATACTTCCTGCAACTTAGTCTTATAGGCACATGAAGGTAAGCTTCCTTGAGATCTAAAGTTACCATCCAGTGGTCTTTGCCCAGCAGAGGTAAAAGCTGTTGTAACGTCAACATCTTGAACTTGGGAATGTCCAGATAAGTGTTGAGGATAGATAAATCCAAAATTGGTCTCCACGTGTTCCCCTTCTTTGGTACTAGGAACAGGCGAGAATAAAATCCTAGGCCCCTTTCCGATACAGGGACTGGCTGAATGGCCCCTATTTGGAGTAACAGAGAAATTTGCTTGTGAGCCTCTTTCCTTTGTGTAGGGGGAACGTCTGGCATGCCTTTCAAAGGGGCAATGTATGGAAATAAAACCTGTAACCGTGGTGAATGATATCCAACACCCATCGGTCTTGAGTAATTAAATCCCAATTTTCTTTGAAAAGAGACAGTCTTCCTCCCAAAGGAGCTGCCAGACGAGAATCTACTGGCAGCTGAAAAGCAGGTCATTGGGTCTGTTTACGAAAGGACTGACCCCTGCCCTCACCAGAAGTCTGAGCGGGTGAACTCCCTGATCTAGGCCTAAAAGAACCTTGAGCTCTGCCCCTACCACGTCTAGACCTACCCCTAGACTGGGAATCATAAGCAGGATATGTCCATCCCTTAGTAGGCCAATTTCTACTAAACTTCGGTGGCTGCACCTGCAAAAAATCTTTAACAGTTTGCATAGACTTAGCTTTGTCCTCCATTTTCTTCAGGACTGCTTCCACAGGCGAACCAAACAACACATCAGACTGTAAAGGAGCATCCAAAATCCTTGTCTTAACATGCTCAGCTAAATTCTGATCCCTCAACCAGGCATGTCTGCGAAGAACAGAACTAGTGGCAGCCACCCTCGAGGAGGCCTGCACAGCATCAAAACCACATTGCAAAGAATGCTTACCCACTTGTTCAGACACATGAAGTAAATCCAGCAACTCTTTACACTCTATACCTTCCGCCAAAGCATCCACCTTAGATTTCAATTGTGAAAGGAGATAATTTTGATATTTTAGCATGTGAAACTGACAATTCAACGCTCTCATGGCTAGAGTGGAAGAAGTATACACTTTCTTTCCCCACCTATCCAAAGCCCGTGCCTCTTTATCAGTGGGAACAGGATTTTTAACCACAGAGGCCTTAACACCTTTAGGCCCCTGAGAAACAGTATCTGGGTCCGCCCTAGGACTCTTAAATAAATACTTATGAGCTTCGGGCACCCTATAGTACCTATCAGGTTTAACAGGAGCAGGAGGCAAAGAGTCAGGGTTCAGGGAAGCCTCTGCAAAAACATCTTCCACTACATTCAACACAGGAGGTATAGCTAAGGGCCTATGTTGTGGTAAAAATAAGAATTCCCTAAGCCGTTTCCTGGAATCAGAGTAATCTTGGCCTTCCCATTTAAAGTGTTCCCTCATGGAATGCAGAGTCTCTGAAAATGAGAAATCCTCAGGAGGAGAAGCTGTAGGTGTGGAATCATCCACATCAGAATCAGAATAAGGAGGAAAGTCCTGTAATTCCTCCGCAGAAGACTCCGAAGCCTCTGAATACTGTTCCAAACTCTCAAACTCAGGTTCCACCCTAGGCCTCTTATCAGGAGGGGGCATAGAGCCTCTAATCATAGTAATTAAATCTTCTGCCATTTTAAGCATATGTTTCTTAGGCACAGAACCTGAAGTGCTAGGAGAAACCCCCACTGTAGCAGAACTTGGCCTACCTCTGAAAGAAGTTTTGGCAACAGTAGGAGAAGCTCTAACTAACTTGGGAACAGAGGGAAGAACAGTTACCTGAGAAGCCCCCTCAGCCTGGCCTACCTCCTGAGAGGGCACATCCTGTAACAATAAAGTGTCTGCCTGAGACTCCAAAGAAACTCCTGGCAAAACCTCTGGCTCTACAGAGCCTTCTAAAGAACCGACGTCCGGGACTGCCGGTTCATCAACCCTAGGCTTCGCTGTTTTGTCTTTGCGCTTCTTAGTCGAAGCGGGCGTCGGAGCATCCGGCGGCATTTTGTAATTACAACGCTTCCCAAACACTAACCTGGCACAGTCTAACCTTCTCTTAATAGTGCGTTTATTAAATCTAGCACAAGAGCGGCAACCAACAACGTCGTGCTCAGGCCCTAAACAAGGTATACACAGAGTATGGTAATCCCTATGAGGTATCTGTTTCCCACAAGAAATACAGTTATTCACTTTTTCTGACATCCGGTTAAATACTGAGGCAAGAAAAAACCAAAATGCTCCCCAACGGGGTACTTAGCCAACTTTGATTCGGTCTGAAACTCCGACTTCGGAAATATTTCAGAACGCCAACCTGCACTCGCAAGAACTGCTTCTGCATCGGACCATGCGGCAAAAAAGACTGAAGATATGGCGTCGGTCATGCGCATTAGTACCCTGACGTACTGACGTCAGTCTAGGATAGATTAGTACTAAGCTAACTAAACTGCCTGCCGCCAGCCATAGCTAGCCAATAATGAGTATCCTTGTGAGACTCCCTGCCGCGTGTTGTGTTTGTAAGGCAAACACCTTACCCATTAGGCCACCCTCCCAACCCTAATGCGCCTTGACCGACGTCAGCCATATACTTTGGTATTCGGGCCGACTGGACAGCGGACTACCCAATGGTTAGGACTGCAGCAATGTGGAATGAAGAACATCAAGACAATTCTCTTCCACACAATACTATAACCCTACAACAGTCAACCCCCAATCCAAGTAATCTAACTTTCGCAGCCATAAATGTTAGAAGCCTACTAAATAAGATCACTGGACTACATGCTTAGATTACCAAACATAAGCCTGATTTTCTCACTGCTACTGAAACATGACTTAAATCAAACCCAACATAAATGACTTCAAAATTACACCTCCCAGCTATATCATCATCTGTAATGACTGTATAGTGAGGAAAGGTGGTGGTATTGCTTTAGTATTTCCCAACAGGTCTATATTATGCCACCGAAACAGCATAAGAACAAATGCTTTTTCAGTGACACAAAGTGCGAAATTCGAATATAGTGAAAGCCCAGGTCACCGATTATTTTCCTGGGGGGGGGGGGGAATCAGTAGACCAACAAGACATGACACAGAATTTAAAACATTTCAAAGTGGGGGGCTTCGCCACCCACACCCCCCAATATAGGGGGCTGTGCCCCCCACCCCCCCTAACTAAATATCTCAACTCCAAGATCGCACTACAATGGGGTAAAGGGGAAATGTGTCAGCAACGGCCAACCGATTTTTTTCCCTAGGGAAAAAAAATCACTGACCTGGGCTTTCGCTGTATTCATATTTCGCGGTTTGTGTGTCGCTGAAATGGCATTCGGTCTTATGCCGTTTTGGCAACATAATATAGACCCTTTACCAACTACCACATTTCCCCCTACAACAAACCAATACAAAAAATTAATTCAGAAGAGCCTTTTTTTTTGTTTTTTTTAACTTTCCTGAAATTAAACAACTATAAACAAATACGTATTACTATTTTTTACATCCCTCCTGGAGACAATACCGCCATAGTGAAAGACATCCTACACTGGATATTCATAATTCCACAAGAAATAATATTACTAGATGATGTGAATTTCAACTGGTGGGACATAAACTCTTAAGTCCCCGACATCTAGTGTGAACTTATTTGGTTTTGCACAACTCATTAATAGTACCTCACATGATACAAATGCTAAACTATCTCCTGCAAGACATCACATTCCCTATTAGACTTGATCCCAGTAGCTGACCCTGGCAAATACACCACTTCAGGTACAATGTCTGTCTCAGAGATCATCTCCCAATCCATATAATCAGCCATCTGACACACCCACTTAAACAGCATGTTAATAAAACAACATGCAACCTTTCCAAGTTCAACCCAGAAATATTCATTACCAATCAATCATCTATTAAGTGGAATTTCCTAAAACGCCACTCTTCAGATGATGCTGTGAATAAATTCAGTACAACTTTCCTGAATATCCTAAGCAGCCTTGCACTTCCTAGAAGGAAGAGACTAAACACAAATAATGCAATTTGGCTATCCAAAAACAGTAGAATGTTAATGCAGGACAGAAAAAAAGCACAGAAAGAATGTCAACAATATAAAATGCAATACTTTGAAACTTCACAATGCTTTGCAATCATACCTAAAAGCAAATTAATGAAAAAATATACTATAACAACTTTCAGAATAACAGTAAACACAATCTTAAAAAAATTTGGAAAGTCATTAAAGAAATCCTGCATCCCAGATATAAATTCAAACCCTAACCCCTCTCTCAATAACTCATCACTTGAAACCACAATACAATTCAACTCTTATTTCATAGGGGAGTACAGCATCTGTAACCAAGGATTCCACATCTAATCCTAACCATGCCCAGTAGCCACACATCACCACATCTACTTTCACCTTCAATCCTGTCTCCACATCCTATACAGAAATACTCAAATTCAAACCATGCTCTACTTCAGCTGATGATCTTCCAAGTGAGTACTTTAAAACAGCAGTCTATAGCATTGTCTACCCTGTCTCATTCCCTATTAAACAGGTCAATCCAGGAATTCCACATTCCTTCTCAATGGAAAAAGTCTCACATTATCCCTCTGCCCAAAGAAGAAAATTCGACATTACTAACTTCAGACATATAGCAATCTTATCCCCCTCTCCTCTCCAAAATATAGAAAAACGTACTCAAAAACAAGCACTGAACTATCTCCTGCAGAAAGAACTCCTGTCTCCCATAAAACATGGCTTCTGTCCTTCCCACAGTACAAACACTATACTTCTAGCCATACAAAGAAAAGTACAGTTTTGTACCTACCATAAATGTAGATGTCCGAGAGGTATGCATCTGCAGTCCTTACAAATGGGTCGTCCTGGCCTCAGGCAGCCCTTCGGTCGGCCGGATTCCAAAGTCTGGGTCTGGCCTCGGCTGATGTTGCACTTCACCCGACGTCATAGCTGCAGTTCTTCGGGTATAAAGGCATCAGCCGACGCCATTTTCCTCAGTGTTTCTTGCCCCAGATGCCAGGTGCCCTCTAGGAAGGCTAAATTTGGATAAATGCAAATATTTCCAAACAAAAGAGAGCAAATAGAAATAAACATGTATATACATATATACAAACAAATACACCATAATAGATTCCCCCAGCTAGCTACAAGATGGGCAAATACCCTAGGAGTACCACAGAGGGGAAGGAGGGTGGGTAATCCTGACTGCAGATGCATACCTCTCGGACATCTACATTTATGGTAGGTACAAAACTGTACTATGTCCTTCAAGGATGCATCTGCAGTCCTTACAAATGGGTAGAATACCATAGCCAAACTGGGGGAGGAGGCACTAAGGAGGCACTAAGAATTTATGGTGTAGTTAAGATCCCTTGCAAAACAGCAGTGGCAAAACCTGCTTGGGATCTGGAGTATAAAGGCAGATTATAATGCTTGGCAAATGTATGCACGGAGCTCCAAGTAGCAGCCTCTAAAATGTCTTTGGTAGCCACTCCTCATAAGAAAGCTGTAGTAGTGGCTGTAGCCCTTGTGGAATGAGGTCTGATGTTTTCTGGTGTTGCCTTTCCATGAAAAGAGTAACAAAATCTAATGCAATTTCCTATCCATTTTGAGATTGTTTGTTTTGAAATTGCTTTTCCTTCCATTCCTGTTGCATATGCTACCAGAAGCTGGTCAGTTTTTCTATAGTTCTTGGTTCTGTCCAGGTAGTAGCGCAATTGTATGTGTACATCCAAGGTATGCAGCAAGCTTTCCCCCCTGTTCTGTGGGTTGGGGAAGAATGTTGGTAGGTGTATTGCTTGGTTGGAGGATACCCTGGAGACCACTTTTGGCATAAAGGTAGGATTAGTTCTCATGGACACTCTATCCTGATGGAAGATAAGGAAGGGCTGTACTGCCATTAATGCCTGTAATTCAGAAACCCTTCTAGCTGAAGTGATTGCAAGCAGGAATGCAGTCTTCCAAGAGAAGTACTGTAATTCTGCTGTTGCTGCTGGTTCAAAAGGGGGGAGTGTCAACTTTTCTAACACAAAGTTCAAGTCTCATGTAGGCAATGGTGGTTTCCTTGGTGGTTTTACATTTTTAATTCCTCTGAGAAACTGTCTGAGTAGAGGTTGAGAAAAGACTGGAGGATCCATGTTGTATTCTGCTGAAATTGCTGATGCATGAATCTTAATGGAGGAGTAAGACAGACCATTGTGGAAAAGATCTGATAAATATTCCAGGATGTTAGCTATGTTTGCCAATGATGCATCTACTCCTTTTGTTGCACTCCAAATTAAATATCTTTTCCATTTTGCTGAATAAGTTTTTCTTGTTGAGGGTCTGCGAGCCTCCAAGATAATGTCTCTAACCCTTTGAGATAAATTTGGGTTATTTTTCCTTATGTAATGTTCCAAGCAGCTAGCTGCAGAGTTTTCAAGTTTGGATGCAGGATTTTGAAGTTGTTCTGTGATAGCAGTAGAGGTATTAGGGGTAGAGGCCATGCGTTCGGACATACTCCTCAGTAGCGGGTACCAATGTTGCCTCGGCCAATCTGGAGCTATCAAGATGATACTCGGTGATCTTCTTTGATCTTCAGTAGCACTTTGTGCATCAAAGGAAGAGGTGGGAATGCATATGCTGTCAGGTTTTCCCAACTGAAGGATAGGGAGTCCACCTTCCAAGCAAGTGGGTGGTATGTCCTTGTGCAGAATTTTTTCAATTGGTGGTTGTGTGGGGATGCGAACAGGTCTATTTCTGGCAGTCCCCATTTCCTTGTGATGGTTTTGAAGATGTCTGGATGCAGCATCCATTCGTGGGCATCCGTGGTGGTTCTGCTTAAGATGTCTGCTAGTATATTTTCTTTTCCTGGCACGAATATGGCTTGGAGCTGAATGTTGAGGCTCAGGGCCACATTCCAGAGGTCCACTGCCATTCGGCATAGAGGATATGAATGTGTGCCTCCCTGTTTGTTGATATACCACATAACTGTGGTGTTGTCCATCCTTATCAGCAAATGACCCTGTTGAAGAAATGGTCTGAATGTCTGAATTGCCTGTTTTACTGCCGGCATCTCCTTTTGATTTATATGTAGGTTCATCTGGTCTTGAGTCCATAAGCCTTGTATACACTTGTCCACCATGTGTACCCCCCATCCGAGGTCTGAGGCGTCCATGGTGATAGTCTGGCTTGGGTGAGGCCTGTGGAAGGGCAGTCCTTTGTTCAATTGACAGGCCTGGGCCCACCACTGGAATTCTTGCTTCAGGCATGGAATTATTGGAATTTGGGTCTCTAGGCTGTGCTTGTGCTGAGACCATAAATTCCTCAGGTACCATTGTAACTTCCTCATATGTAGTCTGGCATGTGGAATTATTATTATGCAGGATGCCATGTAACCCAGGGCTTGCAGGATTTTCCTTGCTGTAAGCTGGTTCTGTGTTGTTAATGCCATGAAATAGAGTGGTAGCTGCTTCTGTTTTTCTGCTGTGAGGAATGCCATCTGGTTTGATGTGTCCAGTTCTGCACCCAGGAAAGTTATCCTTTGGGATGGTATCAGCCTTGACTTTTTTGTGTTGACTGTGTATCCCAGGGCTTGCAGCAGGTGAATAACCTTTTCCAAATCTTTTGTTAATTTGTCTTTGCTGTCCGCTTGTAACAGGCAGTCGTCCAGGTATGGATAAATTTGAATTCCCTGACGCCTGCAATGAGCAATTACTGATGCCAGGCATTTCGTGAATACTCTGGGCGCAGTAGATAAGCCAAAAGGCAATGCTGAGAATTGATAATGCTCTGATCCTGCAAGAAATCTGAGGTATCTTCTGCAATTTGGTCGTATGGGGACGTGCAGGTATGCCTCCTTGAGATCCAGAGTCACCAGCCAAGACTCCTTGCCCAGCATGGGAAGAAGTTGTTGTAGGGTCAGCATTTTGAATTTTGGAACAATGAGATATGTGTTTACAGCGGACAGGTCGAGGATAGGTCTCCATTGGTTTTCCTTTCTTGGTACTAGGAAAAGCCTTGAATAAAATCCTTGTCCTTGTTCCATAACCGGTACCTTTTCTATAGCTCTCATCCTTAGTAAGTGGTCTATTTGCTGTAGAGCGTTTGTCCTTTGGTTTGGAGGAAGGTTTGGCATTCCTCTCTTCCTTGGAAGAGTATGGAAGTGAAACCTGTAGCCTTTGTCTATTGTCTGTAAAATCCATTTGTCTCCTGTAATGTAATGCCAATTTACTGAAAATAAGGCTAATTTTCCGCCTAAGGGTGCTGCCAGTTGTTCCCTGGTAGGCGGTTGCAGAGCCAAGTCACTGTGATTGTCCTGTAGAAGTGGTAGTGGCTGGATCTGTGGCAGTAGTTCTCTGGTTGTTAGGCTGCCACTGACGTCCCCTGTAGGCACCTCTGGACTGACCTCTACCTCTAGGGCGTCTATTTCTGCCTCTCTGTGCTCTGGTGGTGTCTGGAAAGGACCAATTCTTGGAAGGCCAGTTCCTACTGAACCTCGGAGGCTGGACCTGTAAGAAATCCTTGACTGTCTGGACAGATTTAGCTTTTTCTTCCACCTTCTTCAACACTTGCTGTGCAGGGGAACCAAACAAACTGTATTTTTCCATTGGAGCATCTAGAAGCTTTGATTTTACATGGTCTGGTAAGGATTGCTCTTTTAACCATGCATGCCTTCTGATCACTGTACCAGTCATAGCTGATCTAAAGGAAGCCTCCAGTGCATCATAGCCGCATTTTAAGGAATGATTACTGACCTGCTGAGTGTTATGCACCAAATCCTGAAGGGACTTACGGTCTAACGGTTCAGGCGAGGACAGTTTTTTAGTGAGCTGATCTAACAGGAATTCCTGATACTGAATCATGTGGAATTGACAGTTTAAGGCCCTAGCCGAAAGAGTAGCAGAAGTATAAACTTTTTTACCCCATCTCTCCAATGCCCTAGATTCTCTTTCAGAGGGGAGGGGGTTTTTGGCAGAGGCAGTTGTTACAGCTTTTGGGCCCTGTGAAATAGTTTCTGGACCTGCAATAGGAGCCTTATACAAATGATAATGTGTGTCCGGAACCCTGTAGTATCTGTCGGGCTTAGCAGGGGCCGGAGGCAGAGAGTCAGGGGCAGTACAAGCATCAGTAAATGCATCATCCACAACTGTAAGCACTGGTGGAATAGCTAAAGGCCTATGCTGTGGTAAATGTAAAAAGGTCCTAAGCCTTTTCCTGGAGTCTGAAAAATCCTGGCCCTGCCATTGAAATTTGCCATTGAAATTGTTCCCTCATAGCATGCAAAGTTTCCCCAAAAGAAAATTCCTCAGGAGGAGAGGCAGAAAGTATGGAATCCTCTGCATCAGAGTCCTCACATGGAGAATAAGGGCCTTCTGGAGGATTTGTATGTTCTGAATCATCAGAGGAATAGTCTGAAGAAACTGGCTCAGGGGGCTCTGCTCTAAGCCTCTTCTCTGGAGGTGGGTGAGAGGCCCTGTCAGGGTGAGATTGGGTTCCCCTGATCAAAGAAATGAGATCCTCTGCTAGACTAAGCATTTGAGTACTAGAGCTAGGCCTGTGTGAGGGGGCTTTAGCAGGCACGGCCTTTGAAGATTTAGCTGCTTTAGCCCTGGCAAAAGCCTTAATTGACATGGATGCAGGGGGCCTAGCAGCTCCACGTGCAGGAGTAGATACATCTGAGGGAATAGTATCTGATAAATCCTGAGAAACTGTAGGAGCAGGTGGAATTTCAGTAGCAGATTCAGCCATGCTGGAAGAGGCCTTGGTAGAAGGAGGCATGCTTTCGGCAGAAGGAAGAACCGCGGACTCGGCTTCAGCTGAAACCGAGAAGCTCGCGGTTGGTTTAGCCGCGGTTTCGGCCGAAACCGCGGACCGCGAGTGTCGGTCCTTTTCTTTACGCTTTTTAGCTAAATGTGGAGTCGGAGTCTCCGACGGCATGATATAAGCAAAATCAGAGCCGAAAAACTCCTCTGCAAACTCCGACCGACGTCTAAGTGTTCGTCGGTTGAAGGAAGCACAGGCTAGACAAGCTGCTACGTCGTGGTCTGGGCCTAAACAAGGTAGGCAGTAAGAGTGGAAATCTTTATGAGGTATTTGTTTCCCACAAGTTAAACAGTTATTCACTTTTTCTGACATCGGCTGAGGCAAGAAAGAGTCCCCAACGGGGTACTTAGCTTTTTAAAAGTCTTCGGTAGTAGTAATCTCTGGTTCTGACCGACCGGCACTTGCGAACAGCTTCTGCTTCGGGCGCCACGCGGCAAGAAAGACTGAGGAAAATGGCGTCGGCTGATGCCTTTATACCCGAAGAACTGCAGCTATGATGTCGGGTGAAGTGCGACATCAGCCGAGGCCAGACCCAGACTTTGGAATCCGGCCGACCGAAGGGCTGCCTGAGGCCAGGACGACCCATTTGTAAGGACTGCAGATGCATCCTTGAAGGACATCTGTCAAAGCTAGAAATAATGACAAACTAGTCTGCTCCTTATTTTGAGGCTTGTCTAAAGCCTTCAACAAACTCTGTCAAAGCAAACTTCTACTTCAAATGTCCTCATTAGGTCTCTCTCAACCCCCTCCCCCCATGGTTCAAAAGCTACCTATTCAGTAAGTATCAGTCAGTAAAAGGGCACTCCACCCTCTCTCCATACCTCACAGTCAACAACTGGGTGTACCACAAGGCTCTAGCCTTGATCCCTTCCTCTAACATTCTCACCAACACCCTCCACACATCCACGCAACAGGTCTTCCGAACACAGTATGGAGACAACCTCACACTCATCTGCCCATCTGACGACATGGCACACCACAAAAAATTACTCCGGAAGCTTTATCAGCAACTGAAACATGGCTTTGTTCACAACTCATGCTCAACTCTCGCTCTCTCTCTCTCTGTATATAGTGTGTGTGTATATATATATATATATATATATATATATATATATATATATATATATATATATATATATATATATATACATATACATAAATACTTTTCTCTCCCATGAAAAAACAATTTAAAGTCCTTTTTCTTGATAATGCAAACACTGAAGTCACTTCTCATAGTAAATTATTAGGGATGACAGGGGATGATAACCTTAAATTCCACTTGTATAAACAAAATTGCATAAGAAAAACTCATCAAAAACTAGCGATGCTTTATATAGTAAAGAATGTAGTCAACACAAAGAATAGTTGTGCAAAATCTTACCATAACCATAGATGTCCTCCTCGTTCATGTTGCAGTATTCTTGTTGTGGGATTTCCTGCCCTCAGGCTCCTATACAAAAGCTTCAGCTTGACTGGTGCAGCTGCGTGGGACGTCACACGTAGGGCTATAAACCAGGGGCCTTAAATGTGACATCTGGATGCACAATCCTCAGAACTTGAAGCTCAGCAGGTAGAGTAGAAGGCCCAGCAGGAGGAGGTGCCAGTGGTGTCAGGTATGGGACCCTGGGGTCCTTCTGTAGTATTGACAGGTCCAGGGTTAAAGGTATATGATATTAGGACTTAGGGACATGCTGGGATGAAAAGGAGAATGATGAGGGGGTTATTGGTGGGTGGGAAGGAATACTGCAACATGGAAGAGAAGAACATCTAGGGTTATGGTAAGATTTTACACAACTATTCGTGTCCTGCTATTCCTATGTTGTAGTATTCCTTTTGTGCGAGAGTACCACAGCTAAGTTGGATGAAAGGGTGGCGGATGCACAAGAAGATTCCACAAAGCCCGGTAGTATTGCACTGGTGAATTCTGCACGTGCTCTGGAGACCTGGTCTAGCTTGCAGTGCTTGGTGAAAGTGTGGATAGTGGACCATGTGGCTGCTTCCACAATGGAAGACATGTCCAGCCCTTTTAGGAAAGCCTTGGAGGCGCCCATTGCCCTGGTGGAATCGACTTTTACTCCAACTGGGGGATTATTCCCATGGTGGGAGTAGCAAAGATAGATGGCTTTCCTGATCCAGCATGCGATGGTTTGTTTGGAGACTGCCTTGCCCAATAGTCTGGGATGGAAGGAAAAAAGAAGTTATGTACCTACCATAACGTTCCATGTTGGTTGTCTTCATCTCGCCTTCTTTCTTGCTGGTTGTGATCGGAGCCTATCCTCCGCTCCAACTCGGCCATCTTCTATAGCTGTTAACTGGTTCGAGGCTACCCCTTATCCCATGATGCCTAGTGGTAGCTACCCAGATCTCGTTTGAAATAGCTAACCTCAGCCATAGCTATAGAATGAACCCCTCCAAACAAAAGGTTGAACATACCTGTCATACTCTCTAAGTCAGTAGAGGAAACAAACCAGAGAACACACAGCCAGTGAAACCTGAACTTTTCTCGGTCCAATAAGACAGGGGGATAGAGGGGGGGACGCAAGAAAGAAGGCGAGATGAAGACAACTAACATGGAATGTTATGGTGAGTACATAACTTCTTTATGTTAAGTTGTCTATCTCGCCTTCGTTTCTTGCTGGTTGGGACAGCGTCCCTAGCACCTACAATCCTGGGCGGCTCATTGGAACAGACTTTTCAGAACAGTGGAATCAAAGTTAGCTCTGCTCCTGGAGACCATATCTAACTTGCAATGAGAAATAAAGGTATGAGGGTTTGGCCCATGTAGCAGCTGCACAGATAGAGTCCATGGGCAACCTAGACTGGAAGGCTACAGAGGTGGCCAAAGCCCTAGTAGAATGACCTTTCGGTTTGATAGACAACTTTTTGTTTCTCAATTGATAGATGAAGGTAATAATGTGAGACAACCACCTGGATAAGGTCACTTTGGAAACAGGGAGACCTTGTTTGCCCCGAGCATAGGAAAGGAAAAGTTGGTCTGACTTCCTTATATTCTTCGTTCTATGCAGGTAAAAACGCAATTGTCTATGAAAATCTAATTGGTGTAATTTGTATTCTGCCTTGCTGGTGTGGTTAGGGAAAAACACAGGGAGATCTATAGATTGGTTTAGATTATTTTCTGAGCAGACTTTCGGAAGGAAAGAGGGATTAGTCCTCAGAGCAACCCTGTCCTTATGAAAAACTAAGTACAGAGGACGAACACTTAGTGCCTGAAGTTCAGAGACACGTCTGGCTGACGTAATAGCTACCAGAAAGAGAGTTTTCCAAGATAGAAACTTAATGGAGTAGGATGCTGCCAGTTCAAAAGGGGGCATAATTAAGGAGGTTAGTACCAAATTAAGGTCCCAAGGAGGAGGGGGATCTGTCACTGGGAGGTCTAAGGAGAGTAGTCACTGAGAAAGGCTTTACATAGCTTATGAGACATAATGTTTACATTAGACAACCCAACATGAAAGTTAGAGATGGCCGCCAATTGAACCCTGACTGTAGCAGAAGCAGACCCAGAATGAAAAAGTTCTGCTAGGAACTCCAAGATTTCGTGGACTGGGGATGAAAAGGGATCTATGTTCCTAGCCTCTGCCCAACAAGAAAAATGTTTCCATTTGCTAGTGGCGGACTTGTGAGAGGAAACAATCTCATGAACGGCCGGAGAAATGCTGGGAAGCCTGGCTAAGATTGGACGTGGAGCAACCAAGCTGTGAGCTGGAGTGTTTGGAGGGATTGATGCAGCCCGCCTGATTGATGAATCAGCAGGTCTAGAACAGGATCCAGAGTCCAGGGCTGCTCGAGAAGGTAATAGTGCAGGAACGGGAACCATATGTGTCGAGGCCAGTAGGGGGCAATGAGGATCATTTTCCAACCCAACAAAATTCCTTTCTGTATGAGTTTCGGTATAAGAGGAAACGGAGGGAAGGCATAAAGAAGTCCCTAAGGACAATCGTGGACGAGAGCGTCTCTGGGAAAGTGACTGGGAAGAGGAAGAAGGGAGAAGTGGTTGCTGCATTTGCTGTTGAAGGAGGTGGCAAAAAGATCGCAGCAAGGCTGTCCCCATTTGCGGAAGATCAGATCGGCAACTACCTGATTCAGAGACCACTCGTGAGGCATGAGAATAGCTCTGCTGAGCCTGTCCGCTATGACGTTGGACCACCCAGGGATGTGCGTCGCAATCAGAAATCGTTGGTAGGAAATCGCCCACTGCCAGAGTCTGAGTGCTTCTCGACATAGGGGGTAGGACCTAGTTCTGCCCTGCTTGCTGATATACCACACCACTGACATGTTGTCCATTTGAATTGCAATGGTCCCAGAAGGGAGAGAGTCCTGAAGAGCTTGCAACGCTAGGAACACGGCTCTCATTTCTAAGACGTTTATGTGCAGATGGTACTCGTGAGGTTGCCAAGTGCCTTGGACTGTCCTGCCCTGGTAATGCCCCCCCCACCCTATCTGGGAGGCATCTGTGGTCACTGTGGCAACCGGAGGGGACTGAATGAATGGTATGCCCTGAGACACTAGTGGGGAGACCATCCACCAGGAAAGGTGCCTTTTGCATGTTTCTGTAATCATGACCATGTGAGACATTGGCAGCTGTTGAAAAGACCACTGTGTGAACAGAAGCCACTGAAGGATTCTCATGTGAAAGCAGGCCAGAGGGATTAGAAGAATTGCTGCCGCCATGGAACCCAGAGTCTGAAGGACCAACCTGACTTGGACCCTTTTGCACTGCATTAGAATTTGTACTTGCTGGCGAATTGTGGCCACCCTGTCTGGCGGTAGCCTTGCGGACATACTCCTTGTGTCTAAGTCTGCTCCTATACAAGTAATAGACTGACAGGGCAACAAGGCAGATTTTTCGAAGTTTATTGCAATGCCTAGCTGGGAGCAAATTGTGATTGTGTAGTCCCTGGCTTGTAGAAGTTGATGCCTGGTAGTAGCAGTAAGGAGCCAATCGTCTAGATATGGAAACACCTGGAATCCTCGACGTCTCAGGTGAGCCGTGACCACTGCCATACATTTGGTGAACACCCTGAGACCAAAGGGCAGAGCGCTGAACTGGTAATGACTGGCTCCCAGCCGGAATCGAAGGAATCTCCTGGAGCGCCTGTCCATTTTGATGTGATAGTACGCATCCTGGAGATCTATGGAACACATCCAATTGTCCTGACTCAGAACGGGTAGAATGGACTGTAGCGTGACCATCTGAAACTTTGTTCTTTGAACAGACTTGTTTAGTCTGCTGAGATCCAGAATCGGTCTCCAGTCCCCTGTCTTTTTTGGTACCAAAAAGACCCTTGAGTAAGTTCCGGATCCGTGTTGGTCTGCCGGGACTTCCTGCATGACTCTTTTTTCTAGCAGTTTTGAAACTTCTATGACTGCTTGGTCCCTCAGATTGGGTGGAACATCTGGAAGGGATTTGCTTGACGGTAAGGGGGGGTTGAAAGAAGGGAATTTTGTAACCTTCGGATATGATTGAGTGTACCCATTTGTCTTGCGTTAAATTTTGCCAGGCTTTTGGGTACAGTGAAAGTCTTCCACCGACTGCCTCCAGAGGCGGGCAGCCAGGCAACACTTCAGGGATGCTGGAAGGGCTTCTCAGAGAAGGATTCTCTGCTGCCCTGGTTCTGCGGACCCCCTCTGCGACGAGGGCGGCATCTGTTGTTATTTCCTCCTCTACCCCTGGAGGAAAAAAATCGCTACGTGTGTCAGGCGAGGCTCCCTGGGATTTTCTAAACCACATTTTACCACTTTTCTGACCCTTGGGGTATGGTCTGGAAGGAGTGAAAAAACGGACTCCCACGGCAGAGAGAGAGTCTTGCCTTCTTGCTCACACCCAGTCAGTGGTCAAAAGAGAAAGGAACCATCAAAGAGGGTGTTGGTGAATGACGCTCTAAAGGGTTCTGCAAAATCACACAGCCGCATCCATGCATGTCTCCTAAGGGCCACGCCTGTACCTGCGGCTCTACTCGCACCATCAACTGCATAGGAAATGAGCCTCATGGAGGAGTTGACTACAGAATTAAGGGTCGCCAGCTGAGAAGCCACTTTAGCTTGAGCCCCTTCAGCTGATGGATCTTGAAGGGTATCTCTGAGCTCTTTAAGGAGATCCCTCTGAAGCTGGGTAAAATGGCATAATTAATTCAGTGACCTCATAGAAAAGGTCGCTGAAGCAAACATTCGCTTCCCGTACCTGTCCATAGTCCTAGACTCCTTGTTAGGAGGATGGACAGACGAAGAAGTTTCCGCTAACTCTTTTTTAGTGGCTACTGCTACCACCATGGCATCCACAGGAACACCTTTGGTAAGGAACTGCTTATCAAGGGGTGCAGTGATAAACTTGCTAGGTCTCCTCGGGGTTGGTTCCACTGTATCCGGGGCTGACCAAGCCTTTTGAGCCACCACTGACATTAGTGGATCGAAAGGCGGAGAAACCCAGGAGGTGGAAGGTCGGGAACCGAACGCATCCAGGAATACAGACTCATCTTCGGTAGGGGCTAGGGGATTCCAGTTCCCCCTCTGCTTAAGCATTTCAAGGATGTCCGTGAAGGAAACATCTTAAGAGGGGGATCTCTGGGACCCTTCCGAGTCATATAAGTCTGTAACAGAAGTGACAGACTCAGGGGAGTCAATGTGCTTCCTCTTGCACTTCTTCCAAGGGGGTTCCTCTGAATGATCAAGGGAGGCCTCGGAAGAAGAGGAAACACCCAATGGGGTGCCCTGGAGTGCCAGTTCCCCATGGTTGGGGTCGGGAGGAGGAGCAGAGGTTGACGCAGGCACTATAGGGGACGGAGCCGGTGGGGTCGATCGTGGAGCTGACTCCGAGGCCAGCACACTCCTCATGACATCAAAGGCTTCCCTGCCACGATGCAGAGAAGGCTCCGGTTCCAAGGAAATCGGAATCCTTCTCCGCACCGAGGGAGATGGCTCCGAGGCCGATGTAAGAGCCGAGCTCACCTGCGCCGAAGCTCCGAGAGGGAGAACGGGGTCGGACAAGGGTCCGATGCCACTCACCCCCTCGGAGCTGATGAGTGAGTCTCGGCGCCCAGCAAACGACGGAACCGAAGGAGAGTTATCAGAGCCAACGGTTCCACGACTTGAACCCCAACAAACTCCAGCTCCGACCTCAATGGAGTCGGAGGAGGAATATCGATAGAAGTGGATGGAGCCGACACCTGTTGAGGTGGGCTGGACAACATCTTGGCAAGTGCTGGACAACATCTTGGCAAGTGCCTGCGACTTCAGCAACCTACTGACCACTCTCTCCACGTCATTATTCGAGAGCCTAGAGGACCAAGAGGAGTGGGAAGATCTGTGACTGCACTCACTCTGCAGCAGGGGAGACAGAGGAGCCAAATGTATGGATTCCAGAGAAGGGGACCTCAGTCTCTTGTGGGTCCGCGACGGCTCCGAAGATTCTGAAGGAGCTGACGGGGAGATAGTCTCCTCGGTTCCGGCCGGAACCGAAGTAGCAGGTAAAGTTTGAACCAATGACGGCCCAGAGCTTGGAGCCGATTTGGTCGGTTTCGGGGATTTCACAGGCTGAACCTTGGCCGGTGAATCCTGGGGCTTTAAAAGACCCCTGAGAATAAGCTTATTCTTACGCTTCTGCAGAACTCTTGGACTAAATGCATGGCATATAGAGCAAGGCCCTGCAGGTGCACTGCACCTAAGCAATAGACGCAAGAAGTGTGCCCATCTGTCAGAGACATTTTCTGACAGCATGAGTCACACTTCTTGAATCCAGACACCTTGGATTCTTTAGACATATCCAACAAAATACCTGAAGAGATACTACACTGATTTTTTGGCCAAAAGGCCGAACAGCGATAACAAATTACCACAACACTAACAACAAAAAAGGAAAAACACACAGTATACTACAGCTAAAGATTGTTTTTTTTTTTTTAAACTAGGAAACCTCTAACTTAAACGGCTACCTAAAAGTAAGATAGAAGGAAAGCCTTAAACTAAACGCTCATCTACAAGAAGGGATAGGGGGAAGGGGGAGAACTCTCTAATTTAAATGAGCTCTAAGGGAAAGGACTACAAATACACTTAGCTAACACAACAAGTTAAAGAGACTACAATTTAAACAATAACTGTCAGAAAAAACACTAGTCTTACAATAAAAAGTTCAATAAGAAACTTAAACGAGCCTGAGCCAGTAAAGACAACACCTCGCAGCTGAAGTGGCAAATGAGATCTGGGTAGCTAGCGCTAGGCATTATGGAATAAGGGGTAGCTTCGAGCCAGTAAACAGCTCTCGAGCTATAGAAGATGGCTGAGTGGGAGCCGAGGATCGGCTCCGATCCCAACCAGTAAGAAACAAAGGCGAGATGGACAACTTAACATCAAAGAGTTGTTTTGATTTCCTAATGGATTTAGTTTTGTCCAGGTAAAATCTTAGTTGTCTGTGTACATCCAGGGAGTGAAGTATCCTCTCCCCTTCATTGGAGGGAGAGGGAAAAAAGGTGGGAAGGTGGATAGACTGGTTTAATGACGCATCATTGGCCACCTTGGGCATAAAAGAGGGGGTTAGTTCTCAGGGTTACCCTGTCTTTGTGGAACGTAATATATTGGGGCAAGCCATTAAGGCTTGTAGCTCTGAAACCCTTTTGGCTGAGGTGATAGCCATTAGTAGGACTGTTTTTCATGTACACATTTGAAGGGAAGCTGACCCAGCAGGTTCAAATGGGTGTTGGGTAAGCTTTTCCAGGATGAAGTTAAGGTCCCAGGGTGGAGGGATAAGCTTTTTTGGAGGTCTAATGTGCAACACTCCTTTAAGGAAGAGTTTTACATCGAACCTGGCTAGCAAGGGAGGGTCTAGAGGCAAGCAGGCTGATATTGCAGAAAGGTGTACTTTCACTGAAGAAAAGGAGAGTCCACTTTTTATCAGTTGACACACATAAGAACTAGGGGGGGATCAGCAATGCAAGGGTCCCCACCCTTGTTTAGACACTATTTAGTTAACCTTTCCCATTTAGCTAGGTATGATTTTCTTGTTGTAGGTTTCCTGGCCTCCCTCAGGACTGAAAGCATGTCATCTGAGTAGTGGTGTCTGAATGAGATCAAAAGTTTATCACCCACAGTGTCAGGGACAACATCTGCAAGTGTGGGCGGATGAGAGTTCCCTTTACTTGTGTCAGGAGGTTCACCATGTAAGGTAACTTGTATTGATTGCCCTTGGCTAGATTGTGAAATAGGGGGAAAGTACAGTTTTGTACCTACCATAAATGTAGATGTCCAATAGGCATGCATCTGCAGTCCTTACAAATGGGTTGTCCTGTCGTCAGGGCAGCCCCTCGGTCGGCCGGATTCCAAAGTCTGGGTCTGGCCTCGGCTGGTGTCGCACTTCACCCGACGTCATAGCTGCAGTTGTTCAGGTATAAAGGCATCAGCCGACGCCATTTTCCTCAGTGTTTCTTGCCCCAGATGCCAGGTGCCCTCTAGGAAGGCTAAATTTGGATGAATGCAAATGGTTCCAAATAGTAGAGAGCAAACAAAAAATAAGCATGTATGTACATATATACAAACAAATACACCATAATAGATTGCCCCAGCTAGCTACAAGATGGGCAAATACCCTAGGAGTACCACAGAGGGGAAGGAGGGTAATCCTGACTGCAGATGCATGCCTATCGGACATCTACATTTATGGTAGGTACAAAACTGTACTATGTCCTTCAAGGATGCATCTGCAGTCCTTACAAATGGGTAGAATACCATAGCCAAACTGGGGAGGAGGAGAAATAGATTATGGTGTAGTTAAGATCCCTTGCAAAACAGCAGTGGCAAAACCTGCTCGGGATCTGGAGTATAAAGGTAAATTATAATGCTTTGCAAATGTATGCACGGAGCTCCAAGTAGCAGCCTCTAAAATGTCTTTGGTAGCCACTCCTCGTAAAAAAGCTGTGGTAGTGGCTGTAGCCCTTGTAGAGTGAGGCCTGATGTTTTCTGGAGTTTTCTTTCCATGGTAGGAGAAACAAAATCTAATGCAATTTCCTATCCACTTAGAGATTGTCTGTTTTGAAATTGCTTTTCCTTCCATTCCTGTTGCATATGCTACCAGTAGCTGGTCAGTTTTTCTATTGCTCTTGGTCCTGTCCAGGTAGTAACGTAATTGTCTATGTACATCCAAGGTATGCAGAAGTCTTTCTTCCCTGTTTTGTGGGTTGGGGAAGAATGTAGGTAGGTGGATAGCTTGATTTAAAGATACCCTGGAGACCACCTTTGGCATAAAAGTAGGATTTGTTCTCATGGATACTCTATCTTGATGGAAGATCAGGAAGGGCTGTACTGCCATTAATGCCTGTAGCTCAGATACCCTTCTTGCTGAAGTGATTGCAAGCAGGAAAGCAGTTTTCCATGATAAGTACTGTAATTCTGCTGTTGCTGCTGGCTCGAAAGGAGGGAGTGTCAACTTTTCTAGCACAAAGTTCAAGTCCCATGCTGGCAATGGTGGCTTCCTGGGTGGCTTTACATTTTTAATCCCTCTCAGAAACTGCCTGAGCAGAGGATGTGAGAATACTGGAGGATCCAAGTTGTATTCTGCTGAAATAGCTGATGCATGAATCTTAATGGAAGAATAGGACAGGCCGTTGTGGAAGAGCTCTGCCAAGTATTCCAGGATGTTAGCTATGTTTACCAGTGACACATTCTCTCCTTTTGCAGTACTCCAAATGAAATATCTTTTCCATTTAGCTGAACAATTTTTTCTTGTTGAGGGTCTGCGAGCCTCCAAGATAATGTCTTTAACCCTTTGAGATAAATCTGGGTTATTTGGTCTTATGCAATGTTCCAGGCAGTCAGCTGCAGTGTTTTCAGGTTTGGATGCAGGGTTTTGAAGTTGTTCTGTGTTAACAGCAAGGGAACTAGGGGCAGAGGTCATATTTGTTCCAGAGACATACTCCTCAGTAATGGGTACCAATGTTGCCTTGGCCAGTCTGGAGCTATCAGGATGATCCTTGGACGGTCTTCTTTGATCTTCAGTAGCACCTTGTGCATCAAAGGAAGAGGTGGGAATGCATAAGCTGTCAGGTTTGTCCAACTGAAAGATAGGGAGTCCACTTTCCAAGCAGTCCTTGTGCAGAATTTTTTCAGTTGGTGATTGTGTGGGGATGCAAATAAGTCTATTTCTGGCAGTCCCCATTTCCCTGTAATGGTTTTGAAGATGTCCGGATGCAGCATCCATTCGTGGGCATCCGTGGTAGTTCTGCTTAGGATGTCTGCTAGTATATTTTCTTTTCCTGGCACAAAAATTGCTTGTAGCTGAATGTTGAAGCTCAGTGCCACATTCCAGAGGTCCATTGCCATCCGGCATAGAGAGTATGAATGTGTGCTTCCCTGTTTGTTGATGTACCACATAACTGTGGTGTTGTCCATCCTTATCAGCAGTTGACCCTGTTGAAGAAATGGTCTGAATGCCTGAATTGCCAGTTTTACTGCCAGCATTTCCTTTTGATTTATGTGTAGGTGCAGCTGGTCTTGAGTCCATAAGCCTTGTATGCACTTGTCCAGCATGTGTGCCCCCCAACCGAGGTCTGAGGAGTCTGTTGTGATGGTCTGGCTTGGTTGAGTGCTGTGGAAGGGCAGTCCCTTGTTTGATTGACAGGCCTGGGCCCACCATTGGAATTCTTGTTTCAGGCATGGAATTATTGGAATTTGGGTTTCTAGGCTGTGCTTGTGCTGAGATCATAAATTCCTTAGGTACCACTGTAACTTTCTCATATGTAGTCTGGCATGTGGAATTAATATTATGCAGGATGCCATGTAACCGAGCTTGCAGGACTTTTCTTGCTGTTAGCTGGTTCTGCTTTGTTAATGCCATGAAGTAGAAAGGGAGTTGTTCCTGTTTTTCTACTGTCAGGAATGCCATTTGTTTTGTTGTGTCCAAATCTGCACCCAAGAAGGTTATCCTTTGGGATGGTATCAGCCTTGACTTTTTTATATTGACTGTGTATCCCAGGGCTTGTAGTAGATGAATGACCCTTTCCAAATCTTTTGTTAATTTGATTTTGTTGTCCGCTTGCAACAGGCAGTCGTCCAGGTAAGGGTAAATTTGAATTCCCTGAAGCCTGCAATGAGCAAATACTGATGCCAGGCATTTCGTGAATACTCTGGGCAGTAGATAAGCCAAAGGGCAATGCTGAGAATTGATAATGCTCTGATCCTGCAAGAAATCTGAGGTATCTTCTGCAATTTGGTCGTATGGGGACGTGCAGGTATGCCTCCTTGAGATCTAGAGTTACCAGCCAAGACTCCTTGCCCAGCATGGGAAGAAGCTGCTGTAAGGTCAGCATTTTGAATTTTGGAACAATGAGGTATGTGTTTAAAGTGGACAGGTCGAGAATAGGTCTCCATTGGTTTTCTTTTCTTGGTACCAGGAAGAGTCTGGAGTAAAATCCTTGTCCTTGTTCCATAGATGGCACCTTTCTACAGCTCTCATCCTTAGTAAGTGAGATATTTGTTCTAGAGCTTCTGTCTTCTGATTTGGAGGTAGGTTTGGCATTCCTCTCTTCCTTGGTAGAGTATGGAAGTGAAACCTGTAACCTTGGTCTATTGTCTGTAAAATCCATTTGATGTAATGCCAGTTTACTGAAAATAAGGCTAGCTTTCCGCCTAAGGGTGCCTCTAGTTGTTCCCTGGTAGGCGGTGCTAGAGCCAAGTCACTGTGATTGTCCTGTGGAAGTGGTGGTGGCTAGATCTGTGGCTGTACCTCGTTGGTTGTTAGCCTGCCACTGACGTCCCCTGTAGGCACCTCTGGATTGACCCCTGCCTCTTGAGCGCCTATTCCTGCCTCTCGGAGCTCTGGCAGTGTCTGGAAAGGACCAATTCTTGGAAGGCCAGTTCCTGCTAAACCTTGGAGGCTGGACCTGCAAGAAATCCTTGACTGTCTGGACAGATTTTGCTTTATCTTCCACCTTCTTCAGCACCTGCTGCGCAGGGGAGCCAAACAAATTGAGCTTATCCATGGGAGCATCTAGGAGCTTTGATTTAACATGGTCTGGTAAGGGCTGCTCCTTTAACCATGCATGTCTTCTGATCACTGTGCCAGTCATGGCTGATCTAAAGGAAGCCTCCAGTGCATCATAGCCGCATTTTAAGGAATGATTACTGACCTGCTGAATGTTATGTACCATTTCCTGTACAGATTTTTTGTCTAATGGTTCATCCGAGGACAGTTTTTTAGTTAATTGGTCTAACATACATTCCTGATACTGAATCATGTGGAATGGACAGTTCAAAGCCCTAGCTGAGAGAGTAGCAGAAGTGTAAACTTTTTTACCCCATCTCTCTAAGGATCTAGATTCCCTTTCAGAGGGGAGGGGGTTTTTGGTAGAAGAAGCTGCTACAGCCTTGGGTCCCTGGGAGATAGTTTCGGGATCTGCAAAAGGGGCCTTATACAAATGATAATGTGTGTCCGGAACCCTGTAGTACCTATCGGGCTTAGCAGGGGCCGGAGGAAGAGAATCAGGAGCAGTACAAGCATCATTAAAAGCATCATCCACAACAGTAAGTACTGGAGGAATGGCTAAAGGCCTATGCTGTGGCAAATGCAAAAAGGTTCTAAGCCTTTTCCTAGAGTCTGAAAAATCCTGGCCCTGCCATTGAAATTGTTCCCTCATAGCATGCAAGGTTTCCCCAAAAGAAAATTCCTCAGGCGGAGAGGCAGAAGGAATGGAGTCTTCTGCATCAGAGTCCTCATAAGGAGAGAAGGGGCCTTCTGGAGGGTTTGAATTATCTGATTCATCAGAGGAGCCAACTGAAGAAACTGGCTCAAGGGGCTCTACTCTAATCCTCTTCTCTGGAGGTGGGTGAGAGGCCCTGTCTGGGTGTGATTGGGATCCCCGGATTAAAGAAATGAGATCCTCTGCTAGAGTAAGCATTTGTCAACTAGAGCTAGGCCTGTGAGAGGGGGTCTTAGCAGGCACAGTTTTGGTAGTTTTAGCTGCTTTAGCCCTGGCAAAGGCCTTAATCGATATGGATGCAGGAGGCCTAGCAGCTCCACGTGCAGGGGTAGAAATATCCAAAGGGATAGTATCAGATGAATCCTGCGAACCTGCAAGAGCAGGTGTGATTTCAGTAGCAGATTCAGCCTGGCTGGATGAAGCCTCGTGGTGGCAAGCTTTCGGCCGAAGGAAGAACCGTGGACTCGGTTTCAGCGAAACCGAGACACTCGGTTAGCTTAACCGGTTTCAGCGAAACCGCAGACCGCGAGTGTCGGTCCTTTCCTTGCTTTTAGAAATTTGCGTAGTCGGAGTATCCGGCGGCATAATGTAAGCGAAATCGGGCGAAAAACTCTTCAGCAAATTCCGACAGGCGTCTAAGTGTCCGTCGGTTGAAAGAAGCACAGGCTAGACAAGCTGCTACGTCGTGGTCTGGGCCTAAGCAAGGTAAGCAGTAAGAGTGGAAATCTTTATGAGGTATTTGTTTCCCACAAGTTAAACAGTTATTCACTTTTTCTGACATCGGCTGAGGCAAGAAAGAGTCCCCAACGGGTACTTAGCTTTTAGAAGTCTTGTACTTGTAGTAGTAATCTCTGGTTCTGACCGACCGGCACTTGCGAACAGCTTCTGCTTGGCCACGGCAAGAAAGACTGAGGAAAATGGCGTCGGCTGATGCCTTTATACCCGAACAACTGCAGCTATGACGTCGGGTGAAGTGCGACACCAGCCGAGGCCAGACCCAGACTTTGGAATCCGGCCGACCGAGGGGCTGCCTGACGACAGGACAACCCATTTGTAAGGACTGCAGATGCATCCTTGAAGGACATCCAGTGCTGCCTTGGCCAGTAGGGAGTCACTAACAAGATTTTTGATTTGTCTCTCCAGATTTTCAAGAGGACTTTCTGAATCAGTGGAAGGGAGGTGGGGGGGGCATAAAGAAACTTCACCTCCCAGGAGATGTTGAAAGAGTCTACTCTCCAGGCTAGAGGGGAGTAGGTCTTTGAGCAGAAGGTCTGCAGCTGCCTGTTCTGGGGGGGGGGGGGTGAACAGGTCTATTTGAGGAGTGCCCCACCGGTGGACAACATCTAAGACGACAGCTCTGTCCAACATCCATTCGTGTTGTGGAGAGGATGACCTGCTTAGATCATCTGCTTGCTTGCTTGTCCTGTGAGGGAATGTAGGTTGCCTGCAGGGACAAGTTGTGGCGAGAGGCTAGATCCCATATCATCAGGGTTAGTCTGCACAGCTGCTATGCCTTTGTCCCTCCCTGTTTGTTGAGGTACCACATTACAGTGGTGTTGTCTGTTACTATTTGAAGAACCCCTGGTAGAAGCAGAGGGGTAAAGGTTTTTAGAACTAAGAAGACTGCTGTCACTTCCCTCACATTGATGTGTTTGGCCCTCACGGAAGGCTGCCAGGTTGCTTGAACCCTATAAGGTGCCACTGTGGCTCCCCACCCTGAATCTGAGGCATCTGTATGCAATACCTGGGTTGGGGGGGTGGGCTGGAGTGAAGCCTCGGGTTTAGCTGGACTTGCTGGATCCACCAGCTGATTTCTTTCTTTAGAAAGGGAAGGAGGGGGATTACTTGCTCTAAGTAATTCTTGTGCTGGGACCAAATGTTTCTGAGGTACCACTGTAGCTTGAACATATGCATTCTGGCCAGTGGGAGCAGAGGGATGGTTGCTGCCATTAAGTCCAGGAGTCGAAAGAATTGCCTTGCAGTTATTATCCGTGTCTGTAACATCTCTGAAGTGGGAGGTCAGTGATAGGACCTTGTCTTGTGGAAGAAAAACCTTCATTCTGTCCGTTTGGATTCTGCAACCCAGACAAATCTTGTCAGGGTCTGGGTTAAAGGAGGACTTTGGAAAATTGAGGGCAAACAGTAGATTTTGTAGAAGGGACATGGTGAAGTGCAGATACTTTGAGAGGGTATCTTTGGACTCTGCCAGAATTAGGATGTCGTCCAGATAGGGGTAAATCTGAACTCCCGGAGTTCTGCAGAAGGCAATGGCTGGGGCCAGGCATTTTCTGAACACTCGGTGGGCAATGGACAAACCAAAGGCCAAAGCAGAAAATTGGAAATAAGAGGAGGGCCCAGAGAAATGCAGAAATCTTCTGTGGGAAGTTCCAATTTGTATGTGTAAGTAGTTCTCATTTAGGTCCAAGGTGGCCATGAAGGCCTTGGCTGGTATGAGAGGAAGCAGAATTGGAAGTGACAGCATTCTGAAGGTGGGCACCTGAAAGTAAAATTTAAGAAGGAGAGGTCTGAGATGGGTCTCCATGAGCCGTCTTTCTTGGGAACCAGGAAGAGACGGGAGTAGAAGCCTTTTCCTTCCTGCCCTGAGAGGACGGGTTCTATGGTACCCAGCTTCAGAAGATCTGTCAGAACCTGTGGAAGGAGATGCTGTTGGTTTTTGGGAGGGAAAGGGATGCCTCTCATGGGTGGTTTTTCTTTCCAGGAGACGAAATATCCTTTTTGTATTATGGATAGTACCCATATGTCTAAGGTTATGGTTTCCCAGAAGGGAAGGCAGTGGGAAAGGCGTGCTGAGAGTGGTAGGGGGGCAAGGTAGTCACGCATTGTTGGGGGCTCGTCTGTCCTGAAAAGGTTGTCTAGGTTGAGGATGCGGGGCAGTAGGTCTGGAAGTGGTGAGTCTTCTTGCACCTCATCTAGATCTGGAAGAGGAAGTACCCGCCTGGGCTGGGTTTTGCCTCACATAGGTGACTTTAGCCGGATAGTTTCTGTAGTACTTGGGAATGGGGGGCAACAATAAATGTTTTATGCAAGTGCAATTCTTCACTTTTTTCTTGCAGATTCTAAAAAAGATCTGCAGAATGTTTTCCAAAAAGGAAATTCTAGTCCAGGGGCCATCCAAGATCTTTTACTTAAAGTCTTCTGGGAGATTTTGAAGTCTCAGCCAGGAATATCTCCTGAGAACTGAAGCAGATGCTGCAGAGCAGTGCTTCAGCAGCAACACAGCTGCATCTAATCGAGTGTCTGGCTACTTGTGTAGCCAGAGAAATTTGCAGGCGATGTCAGCCTTAATGAGGCAGTCAGGGATAGTGGCCAGCATGGAAGACACTTGAGAGACCAAGTCCAGAGCATTTTTGTCATATGCATCTGATAGTTAATGGCTCTGAAAGTCAAAGTGGAGGAGGTGTAGACCTTCTTACCAATCCTATCCATAGATTTGCTGTCTATCAGTGGGTAGGAGTGAGGCGGAGGGAAAGAGTCTGTATTGCTTATCAGGATAGGTGGCAATCACTGCTGGGTCTGCTAAGGGTGGTTTGACTGAATTTCTGTTCATCAGGCACCTTGTAAAAGCGATCTCGTTGTTTGGGGGCAGGTGGCTGAGAGTCTGGAGACTTAGATGCAGAATTAAAGGCATCCACGTATGCAGGCAGAAAGTACAGTTTTGTACCTACCATAAATGTAGATGTCCGATAGATATGCAACTGCAGTCATAACATATGGGTTGTCCTGCCTCAGGCAGCCATCGGTCGGCCGAATTCCAAAGTCTGTCCGGTCCGGCTGGTGTCGCCTCCTCTCCGACGTCACAACGGCTGGAGTATATAGGCATCGGCCGACGCCATCTTCTTCAGTGTTTCTTGCCCCAGATGCCAGGTGCCCTCCTAGGAAGGCTAAATTTGGTGAATGGATAAAAAATAATCCCAAACATGCACAACAGTAATAAACAGATACACCACAGGAAATACCCCAGCTAATAGGAAAAGGGGTAGGGACCCAAAAAAGAAAGTTACAGAGGGGTAGGAGGGTGGGAAAATCCGACTGCAGTTGCATATCTATCGGACGGCCGAATTCCAAAGTCTGGGTCCGGCGTCGGCTGCAGCCCCAAACATCTCCAGCTTCAAGTGAGAACTGCTCTCTCCAAAGCAAAAACACAGCATCCATGGGACCTGATGGTGTCCCCGGCTGTGTGCTCCACGAACTCAATGAGGAATTAAACCCACAGCTAGGACAGCTGTTTAATCAAAGTCTTACCTCTGGATACGCACTCAGGAGTGGCACTGCAACTGTGGTCCCACTTCACAAAGGCGGTGCCTCCACCGACCCTGGAAATTACCGCCCATTAGCTTGACAAGCCTTATCTGCAAAGCCATGGAGAGGATCATAATGGACCTCATAAATAAAGACATAGGGAATTTGCAGACTTTGGATCCAACCCAGTTTGGCTTTGTCAAAGGCAGATCATGCCTTTTAAACTTGGTTGACTTTTTCAAACAGTCACCAAAGCCATTGATGAGGGAAAGGCAGTCCATACAGCCTACCTCGATCTGGCTAAGGCCTTCGATACAATACCCCACTGGGTATCATTGAAAACTCATCAGCTTAAATGTTAACCCATACATCACAAGATGGGTTGCAAACTGGCTGGAGTGACAGAACCACAGGGTCAGAGTTGCTGGCGCCATGTCAGACTCAAAGCCTGTCACAAGTGGTGTCCCACAGGGCTCAGTCCTGGGCCACTCTTGTTTGGCATCTACTTTTCAGTACAAGCAAACACAGGAGGGTTATGGCTGACAAAGTTTGCAGATGACTGCAAACTGGGCCATAGTAGAAAACACATCTGACACAGATATCCTTCAGAAGGGTCTCACAGAAACGGATAACTGGTGCCAGAGCCACGCCTAAAGTTAAATGCCAAAAATGCATAGTCATACCCTTCGGAAAAACAAGGTTACCCCTAGCTACCAAATAGGTGGCAATCCACTGAGCACAGAAGAAGTTATCAGGGACCTGGGGACCCAGGTTGATAGTAGTCTGTCATTCGACACCCATGTAGCTAAAGTAGTCAGGAAGACCTTCTACATTGCCCACCTTATCATGAAGGGATTCTCATCTAGATCAAGGAGGTCATAGTCTCCTTTACTCATCACTCATCAGACCAATGATTGAGTACAATGCCCCATTCGAATGTATCTAGCCCGACACTTGCAGCAGCTGGAGAGGCCACAAAAGTTCCTCACCAAAAGGATAAAGGGTCTCAAAAATCTGTCCTATGCTGCCCGACTGAAAGAGCTCCAGCTCTATTCAGTCGCTACCGCTTGCTCAGAGGTGACCTTTGCCTAACATACAAGGCCATGTCAAACCCAGATTTGAGAATATGCTTCACCTCAAAAATCTAGATCCATCAGAGCCACAAGGCGGGAGACTTAAACCTCGACGGCTATTAATAGGACGCGCTGGAGGGATAGATTCATCACCCAAAGACTCCTATGCTGTGGAACAAAATCCCGGTACATGTGAGGCAGAGCACCTCGCTGGCCTTGTTCAAGAAATCTCGACCAATGGATGGGAGATCGCAGATATACCCCAGGGATTACCTCAGTGTCACTGCTCGACAGAGGCACAGCAAAATAATGGGTATAGTTCCCCATACTAAAGGGGTGGCGTAAGCCACAAAACGATGGGCTAGGCTTGTAAATGCCCTCGGGCAGATAGCCTAGTATGAACCTATGAACCTATGGACATCTACATTTATGGTAGGTACAAAACTGTACTATGTCCTTCAAGAATGCAACTGCAGTCATAACATATGGGTTGAATACCATAGCCAAGCTGGGGGTGGATGGAACTATGAGAAGGATGGTGTAGCTAAAATCCCCTGCAGGACTGCCGAAGCAAAGCCTGCTCGGGATCTGGAGTATAAGAGCAGGTTGTAGTGCTTGGTAAAGGTATGCACGGAGCTCCATGTAGCAGCTTCTAAAATGTCCTTTGTTGCCACTCCTCTTAGGAAAGCTGTGGAAGTGGCTATAGCTCTGGTGGAATGTGGCCTAATATTGGCTGGCACTCCTTTTCCATGGAAAGAATAGCAGAATCTGATGCAGTGTCCAATCCATTTTGAAATTGTTTGTTTGGAGATTGCTTTTCCTTGTACTCCAGCAGCATAGGCTACAAACAGTTGGTCAGACTTTCTGGTGGCCTTAGTTCTGTCCAAGTAGTAACGTAGTTGTCTGTGTATGTCCAAAGTATGCAGTAGTTTTCCCCTATTTTGAGGATTGGGAAGAAAGTAGGCAGGTGAATAGCTTGATTTAGAGACACCCTGGAAATTACTTTTGGCATGAATGTAGGATTGGTTCTTAGAGAAACTCTGTCTTGATGAAAAATGAGGAAGGAGGCACTGCCATGAGTGCCTGTATCTCGAAACTCTTCTTGCAGATGTGACTGCCAATAAGAAGACCGTTTTCCATGAAAGAAATTGCATTTCTGAAGTTGCTGCTGGCTGTCTGGAGTTCCCCATGACACTGTCAATTTCTGAAATACATGAAGATCCAGTTTCCACTTGTGGGGATCCATGATTTGTCTGCTTAACACATCTGCTAAGGAGTTCTGTGCTCCTGGCAGAAACCTTGCCTGAAGAGTTAGGTGCAAGCGTGGCGCAGTCTCCCATAAAATCATTGCATGCCTGCATAGAGGATAAGAATGTGTTCCCCTTGTTTGTTGAAGTACCACATGACAGTTGTGTTGTCTGTTAGAATCAACACCTGCCCTGGAAGAAGTAACTCCTTGAAAGCCAGCAATGCGAACTGGACTGCTAACATCTCCTTTATGTTGATATGTAGATGCTGTAGTCTGGCAGGCCACTTGTCTTGTATCCACTTTACATGTAGATGAGCTCCCAAGCAATGTCTGAGGCATCTGTCGGTAAAATCTGACTGCCTCTGGCGGGTCACAGAGAGTCCCTTGTTTAGGTGACATTCCTGAGCCCACCACAAAATACTCTTTGAAGGCAAGGTATTATTTGAATGACAGTGTCTAAATCCTGGCAGTGCTGTGTCCATACATTTTGAGATACCATTGTAACTTCCTCATATGCAGTTTGGCATTGGGAAGCACCAGAATATAAGATGCCATGAACCCTAATGCTTGAAGGACTGTCTCTGCAGTCAGCACGGACTGATGAGATAGTTGATGGAAGTAAAGTGACAGACTCTTTTGTTTGTCCGGGGTTAAAAGGCCATCTGGGCTGCTGTATTCAGTCTCACACCCAGAAAGCACATGTCTTGAGAGGGTACTAGACTGGACTTTATTTCGTTCACAGAATACCCTAGGCATCTTAGCACTGCTATAAGATATTCCAGATGCTGTAGAAGGTCTTCCTTTTCTTGAGCCAGAATCAGGCAGTCGTCTAAATAAGGATAGATTTGAAGTCCTTGTAGCCTGAAGTAAGCTATCACTGGAGCCAGAACCTTTGTGAATACTCTGGGCAGTAGATAAGCCAAAGGGCAATGCAGAGAACTGATAATGAGAATCTCCAGCTTGAAACCGCAGATACTTCCTGTAACTTAGCCTGATATGCACATGAAGGTAAGCTTCCTTGAGATCTAAAGTTACCATCCAGTGATCTTTGCCCAGCAGGGGTAAAAGCTGTTGTAACGTCAACATCTTGAACTTGGGAATGTCCAGATAAGTGTTGAGGAGAGATAAATCCAAAGCAGTCTCCACGTGTTCCCCTTCTCTGGTACTAGGAACATGCGAGAATAAAATCCTAGGCCCCTTTCTGACACAGGGACTGGTAGAATGATGTCCAACACCCATCTGTCTTGAGTAATTAAATCCCAATTTCCTTTGAAAAGAGACAGTTGTCCTTCCAAAGGAGCTGCCAGACGAGAATCTACTGGCAGTTGAAAGGCAGGTCATTGGGTCTGTTTACGAAAGGACTGACCCCTGCCCTCACCAGAAGTCTGAGCAGGTGAACTCCCTGTTCTAGGCCTAAAAGAACCTTGAGCCCTGCCCCTACCACGTCTAGACCTACCCCTAGACTGGGAATCATAAGCAGGATATGTCCACCCCTTATAGCAGGCCAATTTCTACTAAACTTCGGTGGCTGTACCTGCAAAAAATCTTTAACAGTTTGCATAGACTTAGCTTTGTCCTCCATTTTCTTTAAAACTGCTTCCACAGGTGAACCAAACAACACATCAGACTGTAAAGGAGCATCCAAAATCCTTGTCTTAACATGCTCAGCCAAATTTTGATCCCTCAACCAGGCATGCCTGCGAAGAACAGAACTAGTGGCAGCCACCCTCGAGGAGGCCTGCACAGCATCAAAACCACATTGCAAAGAATGCTTGCCCACTTGTTCAGACACATAAACTAAATCCAGCAAGTCTTTACAATCAATACCTTCCGCCAAAGCATCCACCTTAGATTTCAATTGTGAAAGGAGATAATTTTGATATTTCAGCATGTGAAACTGACAATTCAACGCTCTCATGGCTAGAGTGGAAGAAGTATACACTTTCTTACCCCACCTATCTAACGCCCTTGCCTCTTTGTCAGTGGGAACAGGATTTTTAACCACAGAGGCCTTAACACCTTTAGGCCCCTGAGAAACAGTGTCTGGGTCCGCCCTAGGACTCTTAAACAAATACTTATGAGCTTGGGCACCCTATAGTACCTATCAGGTTTAACAGGAGCAGGAGGCAAAGAATCAGGGTTCAGGAAGCCTCTGCAAAAACATCTTCCACCACATTCAACACAGGAGGAATAGCTAAGGGCCTATGCTGGGGTAAAAACAAGAATTCCCTAAGCCTCTTCCTGGAATCAGAGTAATCATGGCCTTCCCATTTAAAGTGCTCCCTCATGGAATGCAGAGTCTCTGAAAATGAAAAATCCTCAGGAGGAGAAGCCGAAGGAGTGGCATCATCCACATCAGAATCAGAATAATGAGGATACTCCTGCAAATCTTCCGCAGAAGATTCAGAAGCCCCTGAACCCTGTTCAAAACTGTCAAACTCTGGTTCCACTCTAGGCCTCTTATCAGGAGGGCCCATAGAACCTCTAATCATAGTAATCAAATCTTCTGCCATTTTAAGCATATGTTTCTTAGGTACAGAACCGAAAAGGCTAGGAGAAGCCCCTACTGAAGCTGAAGTTGGCCTACCTCTAAAAGAAGTTTTGGCAACAGAAGGAGAGGCTCTAACTACTTTGGGAAGAGAGGGAAGAATAGTTACCTGAGAAGCCCCTCAGCCTGGCCTGCCTCCTGAGAGGGTACATCCTGTAACAGTAAAGCTTCTGCCTGAGACTCTATAGAAACTCCTGGCAAAACCTCTGGCTCCACTGAGCCATCTAAAGAACCGGTGTCTGGGACTGCCGGTTCATCAACCCTAGGCTTCGCTGTTTTGTCCTTGCGCTTCTTGGATGAAGCGGGCCGGAGCATCCGGCGGCATTTTATAATTGCAACGCTTCCCAAACACTAATCTGGCACAGTCTAACCTCCTCTTAATAGTGCGTTTGTTAAACTTAGCACAAGAGCGGCAACCAACAACGTCGTGCTCAGGCCCTAAACAAGGTATACATAATGTATGGTAATCCCTATGAGGTATTTGTTTCCCACAAGAAATACAGTTATTCACTTTTTCTGACATCCGGTTAAATACTGAGGCAAGAAAAACCAAAATGTTCCCCAACGGGTACTTAGCCAACTCTGATTCGGTCTGAAACTCCGGTTTCGGAAATATTTCAGAACGCCAACCTGCACTCGCAAAACTGCTTCTGCATCGGATCACGCGGCAAAAAAGACTGAGGATATGGCGCGGTCATGCGCATTAGTACCCTGACGCACTGACGTCAGTCTAATGCGCCCTGACCGACGTCAGCCTTATACTCTGGTATTCGGGCCGACTGGATGCGGACTATACCCAATAGTAAGGACTGCAGCAATGGAAGACGAAGAACATCATATGGGTTGTCCTGCCTCAGGCAGCCATCGGTCGGCCGAATTCCAAAGTCTGGGTCCGGCTGGTGTCGCCTCCTCTCCGACGTCACAACGGCTGGAGTATATAGGCATCGGCCGACGCCATCTTCTTCAGTGTTTCTTGCCCCAGATGCCAGGTGCCCTCCTAGGAAGGCTAAATTTGGTGAATGGATAAAAAATAATCCCAAACATGCACAACAGTAATAAACAGATACACCACAGGAAATACCCCCAGCTAATAGGAAAAGGGGTAGGGACCCAAAAAAGAAAGTTACAGAGGGGTAGGAGGGTGGGAAAATCCGACTGCAGTTGCATATCTATCGGACGGTCGAATTCCAAAGTCTGGGTCCGGCGTCGGCTGCAGCCCCCCAAACATCTCCAGCGCCCAAGTGAGAACTGCTCTCTCCAAAGCAAAAAACACAGCATCCATGGGACCTGATGGTGTCCCCGGCTGTGTGCTCCACGAACTCAATGAGGAATTAAACCCACAGCTAGGACAGCTGTTTAATCAAAGTCTTACCTCTGGATGCATGCAGGAGTGGCGCACTGCAACTGTGGTCCCACTTCACAAAGGCGGTGCCTCCACCCGACCCTGGAAATTACCGGCCCATTAGCTTGACAAGCCTTATCTGCAAAGCCATGGAGAGGATCATAATGGACCTCATAAATAAAGACATAGGGAATTTGCAGACTTTGGATCCAACCCAGTTTGGCTTTGTCAAAGGCAGATCATGCCTTTTAAACTTGGTTGACTTTTTCGAAACAGTCACCAAAGCCATTGATGAGGAAAGGCAGTCCATACAGCCTACCTCGATCTGGCTAAGGCCTTGATACAATACCCCACTCGGGTATCATTGAAAAACTCATCAGCTTAAATGTTAACCCATACATCACAAGATGGGTTACAAACTGGCTGAGTGACAGAACCACAGGGTCAGAGTTGCTGGCGCCATGTCAGACTCAAAGCCTGTCACAAGTGGTGTCCCACAGGGCTCAGTCCTGGGCCCACTCTTGTTTGGCATCTACTTTTCCAAGTACAAGCAAACACAGGAGGGTTATGGCTGACAAAGTTTGCAGATGACTGCAAACTGGGCCATAGTAGAAAACACATCTGACACAGATATCCTTCAGAAGGGTCTCACAGAAGCGGATAACTGGTGCCAGAGCCACGGCCTAAAGTTAAATGCCAAAAATGCATAGTCATACCCTTCGGAAAAACAAGGTTACCCCTAGCTACCAAATAGGTGGCAATCCACTGAGCACAGAAGAAGTTATCAGGGACCTGGGGACCCAGGTTGATAGTAGTCTGTCATTCGCCACCCATGTAGCTAAAGTAGTCAGGAAGACCTTCTACATTGCCCACCTTATCATGAAGGGATTCTCATCTAGATCAAGGAGGTCATAGTCTCCCTTTACTCATCACTCATCAGACCAATGATTGAGTACAATGCCCCATTCGGAATGTATCTGACCCGACACTTGCAGCAGCTGGAGAGGCCACAAAGTTCCTCACCAAAAGGATAAAGGGTCTCAAAAATCTGTCCTATGCTGCCCGACTGAAAGAACTCCAGCTCTATTCAGTCGCACCGCTGCTCAGAGGTGACCTTTGCCTAACATACAAGGCCATGTCAAACCCAGATTTGAGGAATATGCTTCACCTCAAAAAATCTAGATCCATCAGAGCCACAAGGGCGGGAGACTTAAACCTCGACACGGCTATTAATAGGACGTGCTGGAGGGATAGATTCATCACCCAAAGACTCCCTATGCTGTGGAACAAAATCCCGGTACATGTGAGGCAGAGCACATCGCTGGCCTTGTTCAAGAGAAATCTCGACCAATGGATGGGAGATCGCAGATATACCCCAGGGATTACCTCAGTGTCACTGCTCGACAGAGGCACAGCAAAATAATGGGTATAGTTCCCCATACTAAAGGGGTGGCGTAAGCCACAAAACGATGGGCTAGGCTTGTAAATGCCCTCGGGCAGATAGCCTAGTATGAACCTATGAACCTATGGACATCTACATTTATGGTAGGTACAAAACTGTACTATGTCCTTCAAGAATGCAACTGCAGTCATAACATATGGGTTGAATACCATAGCCAAGCTGGGGGTGGATGGAACTATGAGAAGGATGGTGTAGCTAAAATCCCCTGCAGGACTGCCGAAGCAAAGCCTGCTCGGGATCTGGAGTATAAGAGCAGGTTGTAGTGCTTGGTAAAGGTATGCACGGAGCTCCATGTAGCAGCTTCTAAAATGTCCTTTGTTGCCACTCCTCTTAGGAAAGCTGTGGAAGTGGCTATAGCTCTGGTGGAATGTGGCCTAATATTGGCTGGCACTCCTTTTCCATGGAAAGAATAGCAGAATCTGATGCAGTGTCCAATCCATTTTGAAATTGTTTGTTTGGAGATTGCTTTTCCTTGTACTCCAGCAGCATAGGCTACAAACAGTTGGTCAGACTTTCTGGTGGCCTTAGTTCTGTCCAAGTAGTAACGTAGTTGTCTGTGTATGTCCAAAGTATGCAGTAGTTTTTCCCCCCTATTTTGAGGATTGGGGAAGAAAGTAGGCAGGTGAATAGCTTGATTTAGAGACACCCTGGAAATTACTTTTGGCATGAATGTAGGATTGGTTCTTAGAGAAACTCTGTCTTGATGAAAAATGAGGAAGGGAGGCACTGCCATGAGTGCCTGTATCTCCGAAACTCTTCTTGCAGATGTGACTGCCAATAAGAAGACCGTTTTCCATGAAAGAAATTGCATTTCTGAAGTTGCTGCTGGCTCAAATGGAGGAAGAGTTAATTTTTCCAAAACGAAATTGAGGTCCCATGCAGGTACTGGCTGTTTTCTGGGAGGTTTGATATTCTTTATCCCTCTTAGAAACTGTCTTAGCAGAGGATGAGAAAACACTGGAGGGTCACAGTTGTATTTTGCTGAGATTGCTGAGGCATGAATCTTTATTGAAGAGTATGAGAGTCCAGTATGAAACAGTTCTGCCAAGTATTCTAAAATCTGAGGTATACTCAGTAATGTTGTGCCCTGACCCCTGTTGGCATTCCAGATGCTGAATCTCTTCCACTTGGCTGAATAGGTTTTTTTGGTGGAAGGCCTGCGTGCTTCCAGCAAGATCTCTTGAACTGTTTTGGAAAGAGAGACAGTTGGAGAAGTCATGGTAGCCTCCAGGCTGTCAGATGCAATGTTTTCAGGTCTTGATGTACAGTCCTGTAATTGTGTTGTGTTAGGAGCAGGGGCCATAGGGTCAGAGGCCATGGTTTGGTCCGAGTTATGCTCAATAGCAATGGGTACCAGTGTTGCCTTGGCCCGTCTGGAGCTATCAAAATGCCTGTTGGTTGTTCTGCTTTGATCTTCAGTATCACCTTGGTCAACAGGGGCAGAGGAGGGAATGCATAAATTTTTAGAGAATTCCAGCTGAAGGAGAGAGCATCCGTTTTCCAGGCTAGAGGATGGTGAGTCCTTGTGCAGAACTTTTCCAGGTGATGATTTAAGTGGGAAGCAAAGAGATCTACGTCCGGTCTTCCCCATGTCTTTGTCAGTTGAGAGAAAATGTGAGGGTGCAGCATCCATTCGTGTAGATCCATGAAATTTCTGCTCAGCTTGTCCGCCAGTACCATTGTCCTTGCCTGGTACAAACTGGGATTGTAAATGTATCTTCAGGCTCAGGGATTTTTCCCAGAGAAGCATTGTTAGTCTGCAGAGGGGATAAGAGTGAGTGCCTCCCTGCTTGTTTATGTACCACATGACAGTGGTGTTGTCTGTCTTTATTAGCAAATGTCCTTGTTGTAGTGATTTTTCGAAAGTCTCGATTGCATGCATCACTGCCAACATCTACTTTTGGTTTATGTGCAGATGTCTTTCCTTTGGCGACCATAGACCTTGAATGCATCTGCCCTCCATGTGCGCCCCCCATCCATGGTCTGAGGCGTCTGTTGTAATCATTTGACCTGCTTGAGGTCTGTTGAAAGACATGCCTTTGTTTAGCTGACTGGCTTGAGCCCACCATATAAATTCCTTTTGCAGACATGGAATAAGTGGGATTACGTCCTCTAGGCTTTGGCTGTGTTGAGACCATAAGTTTTTTAAATACCATTGCAGTTTTCTCATATGAAGTCTTGCCAAAGGTATCAGAAGAATGCAAGATGCCATGAACCCCAGGGCCTGCAGGATTTTCCTTGCAGTCAGCTGGGAGAGTTTTGCTAGGCCTTTGAAGTACTCTGGTAAATGCTGCTGTTTTTCCTCTGTGAGGTAGGCCATTTGGTTTTCTGTGTCCAGTTTGGCTCCTAGGAAGATAATCTGTTGGGATGGCAGTAGTCTTGACTTCTGAATGCTGACTGTGTATCCCAAGGCCTGCAGTAGATGCATGACATAGTCCAAGTTTTCTTTTAAGGTTTGTTTGTTGTCTGCTTGTATGAGGCAGTCGTCCAAGTAGGGGTATATTTGAATCCCCTGTAGTCTGCAGTGTGCAACTACTGATGCCAGGCATTTCGTGAACACTCTGTGCGCAGTAGATAAGCCAAACGGCAATGCTGAGAATTGATAATGCTCTGTCCCTGCAAGAAATCTGAGGTATCTTCTGCAGCTTTGTCTGATTGGGACATGTAGGTATGCCTCCTTGAGGTCCAGAGTGACCAGCCAAGACCCCTTGCCCAACATGGGAAGGAGTTGCTGCAGCGTCAGCATTTTGAACTTTGGCACAATGAGAAAAGTATTTAGAGTTGACAAGTCCAGTATGGGTCTCCATTTGTTTTCTTTTCTTGGAACAAGGAACAGTCTTGAATAAAATCCCTGGCCTTGCTCCTGAGGAGGAACCCTTTCTATTGCTTTTATACTTAACAGCTTGGAAACTTGAGTGAGTGCCTCTGCCCTTTGATGATGTGGCAGGTTTGGCATGCCTTGTCTTATTGGTAATGTGTGGAAGTGGAATCTGTAACCCTTGTCTATCAAATCCAGAATCCAGTTGGCCTTGGTTAAGATATGCCAGTTTTGTGAGAATAAGGATAATTTTCCGCCCAAAGGTGCTTCTCTTTGAGCCTTTGTAGGCGGTACGAAAGTCAAGTCATTGTGATTGTCCTTGTGGTGCAGCTGAACTGTCTGCGCCACTTCTTTGATTAGGAGGTTGCCATTGGCGGCCCCTGTAAGATCCTCGGTATTGCCCTCTACCTCGGGCACGTCTGCTTTTTCCCCTTTGAAACTTGTCAGAGCCTGGGAAGGACCAATTCTTTGAGGGCCAGTTTCTGCTGAATCTGGGTGGCTGAACCTGAAGGAAATCCTTGACTGTCTGTACTGACTTTGCTTTTTCCTCTATGGATTTCAACACATCCTGTGCATTAGCACCAAAAAGCTTCTGTTTTTCCAGAGGTGCATCCAGTAACTTTACTTTAACATGATCAGGCAAAGACTGATCTTTTAACCAAGCATGTCTACGTATCACAGCCCCAGTCATAGCTGCCCTACATGAAGCTTCCAGTGCATCATACCCACACTGAAGGAAATGGTTATTAACCTGCTGAGTGTTATGTATATGATCCTGCAATGCCTTTTTATCAATAGGCTCAGGAGCAGCTAACTTTTTCTGTAAATCATCCAGTAGAAAATCTTGGTACTGAAACATGTGAAAAAGGCAGTTAAGTGACCTCATAGCCAGGGTTGTAGAGGTATAAACTTTTTTACCCCATCTCTCCAGGGACCTAGCCTCCCTGTCCGCTGGTAGTGGGTTTTTGGCAGAGGAGGAAGCCACTCCCTTGGGGCCCTGTGAAATAGTTTCTAGATCCACAGAGTGGGCCTTAAAAAGGTGCTTGTGAGTGTCAGGGATCCTATAATATCTGTCCGGCTTGACAGGAGCAGGAGGAAGAGAATCAGGGTTAGCACTGGAGTCAGAGAAAACATCATCTAAAACATCCATAACTGGCGGAATAGCCAAAGGTCTGTGCTGGGGAAGCTTGAGGAAGGTACAAAGCCTTTTCCTGGAATCAGAGAATTCCTGACCCTGCCATTGAAAATGTTCCCTCATGGAATGTAGGACTTCACCAAATGAGAAATCCTCTGGAGGGGAGGCAGAGGGAATTGTTTCCTCAGCATCAGAGTCCTCGTAGGCCTGGAAGGATTCTTCGTGGGTATCAGAATGCTCAGAATCCCCAGAGGCTTCATCCGAAGAGAGGTCGTCCGCCTGCTCAGTTCTGGGCCTTTTCTCTGCAGGTGGCTGAGAACCCCTGTCTGGATGAGGCTGAGACCCCCTGATAAGGGAAATAAGATCTGCAGCAAGAGACATGATCTGCTTATCAGATGAGGGGGCCTGGGCAGGAGGCTTAGGATGGGCCTTGGCCTGACTGGCGGCCTTAGCACGTGCAAAGGCCTTGATGGACATGGATACAGGAGGCCTAGCAGCCACACGTGCTGGCGTAACCTTGTCCACAGAAATGGTGTCGGGTAGATCAGGAACTTCGGTTTCCGGAGGAAAATCAACAACCGGCACCGGAGAGATCTCCGAGACCGAAGGTCGTGTTAACGCTGTGTCGTCGGCCTGGAGCGGTTGATTTACCACTTCGGAAGGGACCGGAGCACTAGCGGAGGGTTTAGGAGTAGCATCGGTAGTGGACGCGGGCCGAGGATGTCGGTCCCGGTCCTTTCGTTTTTTAGCAGATTGGGTTGTCGGTTGATCCGACGGCATGATATACGCAAAAGATTCACCGAAAAAGTCCTCGGCAAATTCTGCCCGGCGCCTGAGAGTGCGCTTATTAAAGCAAGCACAGGCAGCACAGGCCGAGACGTCGTGGTCTGGGCCCAGGCAAGGAAGGCAGAGAGAATGGAAGTCCTTATGAGGTATTTGTTTACCACAAGACAAACAATTATTAACTTTCTCAATTTGTTCTGACATCGGCTGAGGCAAGAAAAAATGTTCCCCAACGGGGTACTTAGCTTTTAGATGACTTCGGTACTGAGAACACAGGAGCTGACCGACCGGCACTTGCGAACTGCTTCTGCTTCGGGCACCGCGCGGCAAGAAAGACTGAAGAAGATGGCGTCGGCCGATGCCTATATACTCCAGCCGTTGTGACGTCGGAGAGGAGGCGACACCAGCCGACGCCGGACCCAGACTTTGGAATTCGGCCGACCGAGGGCTGACAACCCATATGTTATGACTGCAGTTGCATTCTTGAAGGACATCAGGTGGAACAGCAGAAGGGGAGGGGGATTCTACTTGAAGCTCACAATACATCTTTTGGGTATCAGACATTTGTGAGGAATCCCATTTGAAGTAGTCTTTCATTTTGGTGATATCCTCAGGGGGTGAATCGCCCTCTATAGATTCCTCATTAGGAGAATAATACTCCTGGGGTGAAGCAACTTGGGAGGTGTAACATACTGAGTCCTCAGAGAAGGAAAAGGATGAATCATGCCCTTCTTCCCTAACCTGAGATGTCAGGGGGGAAGAAAAGAGGCTGAAGCAGGCCTAGGGCTGAGCAAAGGTACAGCAGTGGAAAATGAGGCTGAAGGCCAAAGGGCCATAAAGGCCTGCATCAGGGAAGAAGTGAAGGACTGCCAGTCAGGTAGGCCTTCTGCAGTGGGAGAGGCATGCTTGGTTTTCTGTTTCTTTTTTACTGGGGTAGACGTTGGAGCAGGCCTGGAATCGGGTCTGGTAGGAACCGTATCCAAAGGCAGGATCCTGGTCAGAGGCTCCACAGATTCTGGTTCCCCCTCAACCATGACTATAGTCGGGATCTGGGTTGGCTCCGGGGACATGCCGGTCGTCGGCTGAGCAACGGCTTCCACAAAAGTGGTCGCTGAAGTCGACAGATCCGCCGGGCATCCCTCAGCTCCTAAATCGACAGCTGGCGGGGCATTCGGTAACAGAGCGGCAGACGAAGAAGGCCTACGACACTTGGCCTTCTTACGCGGAGGTTGTGACAGCCTCCAGGCGGGATACATCCTTAGGGCTAACTGCTTAAGGCGCTGGTTTTCTACATACAGGTTAAGCACAGCCAGACTGCTGCGTAGGGTCTTCGGCACAAATGATTGACAAATGGAGCAAGTGGTACGGTCGTGCTCCCAGCCTAAGCAAAAAAACACATCAATCATGGGAGTCTTTATGGGGTATCTGGCGCCCGCATTGACATTTATCCTTTTTACCTGACATCAGCTATAAATTGCTACAACAAACCAAGCCTAAGCAATAACAAACAGACATGAAGAAAAAAAAAACAACTGATGTGAAAGAGCGAACACACGATGAGTCAGTCATCTGCAGCTGAAAAGTTCTGAGGATTGTGCATGCAGATGTCACATTTAAGGTCCTGGTTTATGGCCTTACGTGTGTGACGTTCCACGCAGCTGCAACAGCCAAGCTGAAAGTTTTTTTTATAGAAACCGACATACAAGTCGCCTGAGTGCAGGAAATCCCACAACAAGAATACTGCAACACAGGAATAGAAGGACATCTAAAGCTACAATTTGCCACTACTTATCTCCTTTCTTTATGGTGCCCCCGGTCTTACTCACCTTTAGGCATCACAAAAATCAAAACTTGAGCAATGCTATAACAAAGTTGCTAAATTTGCAGCCAATCCACCTTTCAGAACACACCACTGTACAGCACTAAAAGTCTAAATTGGTTAGAACTAAACCAACATATACACAGCTTCTTACCACCTATAAAATTATCCAGAATCCATCTGCTTGTCCGGCACTAAATAACATTCTGCACAACTATGTTCCTAGTGGCCATTATGATCCAATTGTCAAAAATTTCTGTTTGGCCTCAAAACTATAAAATCTACTGGGCACTGCCTTTACTTATACCATATTGCCAAGAACTGGAACTCCTTATCTCTACTCATCAGGTCAATACATTCCATTCCAATCCTTCAAAACCATTCTAAGAGAGAGTTCCTAGCCAAAAGCTGTCTCTGTTCTTGCTCAACACCAGGATAACCTATATCCCTAAATGTGGACAAATACCTATTTATACCTTACATCTCCTTATTCTCCCCTCTTCACCAATTTCCTTACTTCTATCAATTTCTCTCCCTGGCTTTCTTTCTAACTATACCATAAGCTTGCTTTTCTCTCACTTCGTACTGCAATTGCTGTTTGGTTTATACTAACTTACCTTTAATTTCTCTATAAATAGGCCAAAATTTCTGACTGTTAAATCATTTTCATATAACTTTCATCTGCTTATAACCAATGTTTTCATATTATGTCTAATTTGGTATAATTACTTAAACTGTATTTTTCTGTATAATTTTTAAAGACTTTAAAATTATTGTTCTTAAAATGTTTTGTAACACTTTGCAGATTTTCTCCCCAGGCCTTCCCTGAAAATGGGCTCCTACCCAGTTGGACATTCCCAGTAATCAAATATCAATAAATACATAAAACAGGCAAACCCAGGTTGTCTCGGCTGTAGTCATGATTTAATCTATCTATGCCATGGGGCCAAAAGAAGTACCCATTAACCACAGTGAATATCTCTACCAAATAAGTTGCTGACTACTCCTTCAATCAAGCCTACATAGGAGCATACACATCTGAATGCTGATTACGTATGGTTCCCCCCTATCAAGCACACAAAGTACCCACTAAAAATGAGGCAAACTTTATTTATAAATTGAAATTAATATTTAGCCAATTTTCTTAAGCCAAAAAAAGTAGTGTGTCAATCATCTGCTCTGTTATCAACAAAGATTTAAGGTACATCCTACTGACAGCAAACAAAAATAACCAGAACTTATGCACTTACCAAAAAGATAGATACATGTTATCTTCTTGCGCCATTTTTCAACTTGTGAATTATCAGATCCTACTGGATCGGTTGCTAGTACTTCACAATCTTTGACCTGAGACTTCAGCTTCTCTCCCATAATGCCTTGCACTATATCATCTCCTCAGATTGACCACCTCAGACTTCCAGCATAAAAGAACCCATTAAAAACAGAACTGAGAATTATCAGAGCAGACAAAGGGTGCATCAGCAAGCAAACTTCAGGAAGGCTTGCAAAGTCCACCAGGAGCCAAAAGCACAAATGACAATTTGAATGGGAGACTGACAGAGGGGAGGCTGAGATGAATGGAAGAAAACAACACAAATCTCAGATCTTGCATTATGCTAAGTCCATAACTTTCGTATCTGATGTTGCCTCTTCCGTGTGCCTCAACCTGTACAACATAGTCCGCAGCCAGGCCGAACAGGGTGATACCAAGAGAAAATATGCAGGAGAAAAGCTAAGCCAAAAGTAGCCCTTGATCTAGACTGAAGGTCAAGTTTGAAGTGATTTAAAAAGGTGCAAGTATTAGTCCAAGTAGCTCCTGCAAACATTTTGTCTAAGGTAGAGTGGCTAAAAAAGGCTGTGAAGGCAGGAAATGCTGTAGTGGAATGAGCTTTTGGTTTGGATGGCAAGAACAATCCATTAGCCTTATAAAGAACAGAGATACAATCAGAAAGCCATCTGGCAAAGTGACCTTAGACTCTTCTTTCCCGGTGTAATTCTGGAAAGGGACAAAAAGCTGGCCAGATTTCCTGATGTCCTCCATCCTGTGCAGTAAAATAACAGCTGTCAATACAGATCCAAATAATAAGAATGTATTCGCCTTTCTTACTGAATTGTAGGAAAGACACCGGCACATAAATATAGACTGGTTTAAGTTGTACTCCGAGGCCACCTTAGACTAAAAGCCTGGATTAGTCCGTAGAATACTCTGTACCTCTGAAAAATTAAATAGAGAGGCTTCCAACAAAAAGCCTGAAGTTCTAACAATCTCTTAGAAGAAGTCATTGCAATCAAAAAACAGCTTTTTCCAAGATAAAAACTTTAGGTCCACACTTGCAGCAGGCTCAAACAGAGCCATGGATAATATCCTGTAACATAAAGGACAAGTCTCAAGGAGGAAATGGATCTCTCAAAGGTGGCCTAAAAAGAAAGGTCTCCTTCAGAAAGGCTTTAGAAAGACTCGGGGAAACTATGAGGGAATGATCCTGACCAAAATGGAAATACAAGAAGTCCACAAACTGGCCTGGAAAAGTCATTACCTCCAACTGAAAAAGACCACCCAAAAGTGCAAGATTGCATCAAAGGGCACCAAAAAGTGTCCAGACCTTTAGAAACAGCCCAAATACTATATCTGCTCCATTTGTGGGCTACAAACTTTCCTAATGAAATATTTCTGTGATGCATAAAGGATATGAACCACTCTAGAAAACAACAGCTTGGGATTCCTGGCCATCACTGGAAGCGGAGAAATCAAGCTGTTAGTCTGAGGGACTTGAGATCTAGCTGAGGCTGACCAGATGAGTGTAAAATCAAATATGGGAATGGATCCAGAACCCAAAAAGTGAACCAGGTTAGGTCTCAGAAAGGGGGCCAACATATGTCTAGGCCAGAAAGGGACAATGGGTATCACAATCACCTCGCAAAAAGCTGCACTCTGTAAGGACTTTACAATTAAGGGAGTTAGGGTTATGCATAAGAGAGACCTGGAGACAAAGCATGGACTGGAGCATCCCTTGTTAACTTTCTTTTCGGAGGAATCAAGGCAAAAAACTTGCCGTACTTCGTGTTGTAAGGAGTTGTAAATAGGTCACAGCAAGGACAGTCCAGGTAATTGAAGATTTCTGTCTCCACTGCAAGACTGAGACTGCTTATAAGACTTTAGTATACTCCTGCTCAACTTGTCCTCTAGAATGGCGGATTTCCCTGGGGTGTGTGCTGCAATCAGAAAGCTCTGGGAAAACACCGTTTATTGCCACACCTTCATGGTTTCTTAACACAGGGAATAGGAATGAGTTCCTCCATATTATACCAAACTGCAACCATATTATCAGTCTGCACTGATATGACACGTTTGGGGAGGCAGATGTGGAAAGCCTGCAAAACCAGAAAGACTGTTCTCATCTACAAACCACTGATGTATAAATTGGTCTCTAACTGAAAAAAAAGTAGCCCAGACAGCCCCTTCCCTCAAAATGTGTCTCTGCTCGAGTTGGGAAGTGTCAGTGGTCACTGCGACCAAGAGAACTGGAAAACACAGGGTCAACAAGACAATAAACTGGTGCCATTTACCAAGAGGTGAGATGGAGGCAAACCTCTGTCAATCTTATGGAAAATGCATGGGATAAGTTATCAGACACCAATGAACTGAAAAAGTCCACTTGAGAACCCTCATGTAGAGCCTTGTCAGAAGAACCTACTAGATGGTATCAGCTATCAACTCAGGAGGCAAAAAAATAAGAGAAGTGGGTGACCTGACTTCAAGAAGAACTTGACAGGCCTGAAGACAGACAGGAAGTCTAGTAATCTGACCAGTCACGTCCAGATGGCATCACACGATTTCCAAGGTCTGGACAGGCTCTAACGTGGATTTTTCAAAATTCACACATCTGGAGTAAGTCACTGGCACAAATTAGCAATGCCCTTGGAGACACCTTAAGGAACCAATCATCCAGGTAGAGAAAGATCAGGATTCCCTGCAGCCTTAGCCAGGCTGCTATCATTGCAGTGCACTTGGTGAACACCTGGGGGTGGTGGCCGTGGTGAATCCAAAGTCAGTGCTTGAAAATGAAGGTGACCGACTCCCAGCTGGAAAAGCAGAAACCTTGTATAATGCCCTCTCACTATCTTTATATGGCAGTAAGCATCCTTGAGATCAAGCAAGAGCATCCCTTCATCCATCCTCTATACAGGCAGAATGGAATGCACCATTACCATCTTGAATTTGGTCTGTGACAAATTTAATCTGCTTAGGTCCAAAATGAGCTAGAGGTCCTCGTTTTTTTTGGACACTAAAAATACTCTTGAACAGACACCAGATCCTGTCTACTCTAGTCTGGTGGGACCTCCTGGATAGCTTATTTTTTTCCAGCAGCTTTTCTATTTCTTTTGCTGCTCCCCTTCACTGGTGGGATGTCCAGAAGAAATTTTGTCTACACTTGAGAGGACGTCCCACTCACCAGATTGAACAAGGAGAAGGTCACTGTAAGCTGCCTGTTGGGTGCCAGGATCCGCCACATAACGCAAGCACTCAGGTCACTCCAAAGCAAGTACAAGTATGACTCTGTCATTGTCCATGCTGGTGTGAATGACCTGAGACGTACCTCCCTGGACTACATGAAAAGAGACAGAGGAGCTTTCTGACCATGTGGCCCAGGCTGGTATGTCCCTGACCTTGAGTAGCATCTTGCCCTCACCAAGAATGATGCCACAGTATAAAGACAAAATGATCAGTTTCAACAATTGGCTAAAGTATTGGTGTCATTCAAAGGGGATCCAGTGTCTGTCAGCCTGGGATGACATGCTTGACAAGCCACGTTGCTTCGCTAGGGACGGCTTGCACCTGTCACCCTTAGGCTTTCGTATACTGGCCAAGGCTCTTGCCACCCCCATAGTGCCTTTTTTAGGCAAGGCTCAAAGGACAAACACACCTCCATAGAAAACCCAAAGATGAAAAAAACTAAAGGTAATGCTACTCAATGCCAGCAGTCTAAACCTCAAGATGCATGCACTCGAGACTCTCCTCTGTATGGAGAAAATCGATGCCTGTGCAGTAACAGAAACCTGGTTCAAGGCTCCTGAGAGCACCCCAGCACTACCAGGTTATAACTCATACCATGCATTTCGGCCCCAAAACTCGGACCGAAGCACAAAAGGAGGGGGAGTATCTATATTCATCAAAGATACCTACACCTTCCAGGTTAGTGGCACTGCATGAAGCATCGGAAACCATCCATGTGCAACTAACAGCGGGCAAAACTGCCTTTCAGTTTGTAGCCTGCTACAGAACACCCTCCCTATTACAGGAACCCCACTTGGCATTCCTGAGAACACTAGAGAATATGAAGGTCTCTCCAAACACTATGTTACTGGGTGACTTCAACTACCCAAACATTGACTGGGAAAACTACTCAAGCCCAAACACCCTCGCCCAACGGTTACTTGAATTTATAAACTCTTAACACAATGGAACAACTGGTCACCACTCCCACAAGAGGGAACAACATATTGGACCTGGTCATCACCAACATGGGGACTCTATGTTCCACACCAGAGGTAAACCCCTCATTGGTAAGATCAAACCATAAACAAATTTCCCTGGACATCCATATCCCTTCCCCACCCCCAGCCAAGGAAATTACTGTAAAGAATTTCTCCAAAGCCAACTTTGCACTTCACAAGACTGAGGTGGAATCCTTCAAAGCCCCTGGGCCAGAGGAAAATACAGCCCAATCCGCAGAATCCTTTACAAATGCATTCTATGAGCACCTGCAGGAATGCATGGATCGTGCTATCCCAAATAAAACCAAGACTCACTCCTCCAAAAACAGGAGACCGGTCTGGTGGACCCCGGCCATAAATAAGCTATACAACAGAAGGAGGAAGCTACTACATGACAGAGCAAAATCCCAAAAAGGGAAGGCATCTCTGATCAGTATTAGCAAGAAACTTCGATCCCTCATAAAATCATCAAAGGCCAGTTTCAGAAGAAAAAATTGCCCTAGACACTAAAGATGATCACAAGGCCTTCTTTAGTTATGTCAGAAACATGGGCGGAAACTCCCAGATATGCTCTGAATTGTTGCATAACGGTACAAAATATACCGAACCTACAGACATAGCCAACATCCTGGCAGACAGATTCAGCGCAAACTCCCCCCCTCTTTCCCCCCCAAAGGAGCAAACGCCTATCCCAACTGAATGTAACCTCCCTGACATCACAGATGCACAGGTGAAAGCTGCCCTCTCCAAAGCAAAAAACACAGCATCTATGGGACCGGACTGTGTCCCAGGCTGTGTCTTACACGAGCTCCAAGAACTGAACCCTCACATTAAGTCACTGTTCAAACAGCCTTACTACAGGATATGTACCCAAAGAACGGTGTAGAGCTACAGTGGTCCCACTCTACAAAGGTGGTGCCACAACGGACCCCGGAAACGATCGCCCCATAAGCCTGACTAGTCTGGTCTGTAAAGCTATGGAGCGTATTATCATGGAACTCATAAACAAAGACATTGGGAGCCTCCAGACACTGGACCCTACCCAATTCGGCTTTGTTAAGGGCAGATCTTGCCTCTTAAACCTAGTTGATTTCTTTGAAACAGTTACCAAAGCCATAGATGAGTGCAAGGTAGTCCACATAGCCTACCTGGACCTCGCAAAAGCCTTCGACACAATACCCCACTCGGGCATCATAAATAAGCTTACCAGCTTAAATATCAACCCCTATATCACAAGATGGGTTGCAAACTGGCTCAGAGATAGAACCCCACATGGTCAGAATCGCAGGTTCCATGTCCGAATCCAAACCAGTTACAAGTGGCGTCCCACATGGCTCAGTTCTGGGACCTCTCTTGTTCGGTATATACTTCTCTGAGGTTCAGGCTAACACGGGGGATTATGGCTGACAAAGTTCGCAGATGACTGCAAGCTGGGGGCCATAATCGAATCTCCAGGTGACACAAGCATCCTCCAAAAGGGTCTCACAGAGACTGATGCTTGGTGCCAGAACCACGGCCTCAAGCTAAATGCTAAAAAGTGCATAGTCATCCCCTTTGGGAAAAACAAGGTGCCCACAAATTACCACATAGGTGGTAATCCATTAAGTACGGAAGAAGTAATTAGAGATTTGGGGACCAACGTAGATAGTAATCTCTCCTTTGATAATCACGTTGCCAAAGTGGTATATAGCCCATCTTATCACGAAAGGGTTCGCATCTAGATCAAGAGAGGTCATTGTGCCCCTCTACTCGTCACTCATCAGGCCCATAATTAAATACAATGCCCCTTTTGGGATGTACCTTGCCCGACACCTGCAGCAACTGGAGAGACCCCAAAAGTACCTCACCAAGAGGATCACGGGCTACAAACAGATGTCCTATGCAGCTCGACTAAAGAAACTCCAGCTCTACTCAGTTGCTTACCGCCTACTCAGAGGCGATCTATGCCTGACGTACAAAGCCATGTCAAACCCAGAATTAATGGACATGCTCCACCTCAAAAAATCCAAGTCCCTTAGAGCTACACGCTCCAGGGACCTAAACTTCAGCACAAAAATAAATAGGACATGCTGGAGGGACAGATTCATTTCCCAGAGGCTCCCCTCACTCTGGAATAGAATCCCAATTCATGTTAGACATAGCCCCTCGCTGACCCTCTTCAAGCAAAATTTGGACGCGTGGATGGGAAATTGCAAATTCACCCCTGGGATCTCTCCTGTGTCCCTGCTAGACAGAGGCACAGTAAACTAATCTTAAAAGGGTACCTTCTGTGACCTACTTTACATAGGCACAGTAGGCTAATCTAATAGGGAGGCGGAAGCCAAATACACTGGCTAGGCTTATAAATGCCCTAGGGCAGACAGCCTAGTATCTACCTATGAACCTATAATGCCAGTGCCTGCCACCCAGGTCATACCATCAACTGTTTCGGAAAGCAAAGGCATGGATATACTGGAAATTGACAATGTAACCAACTGAGCCTCTATGGATTTCCTTGTCTAAGGTGACGTTTGGGTTGCTACAGACATGGAAATCTCATTAAGCAGGTCTCTCTGTAATCTGGTTTGGTGTGCCAAGTGGTTCAATACACAAAGTAGCTGAAGTATACACCCACTTCCTGAATCAGCCCAATGCTCTGGACTCAGCGTTTGGAGGATGGAGAGATGCACTCTCCTCTGAAAGCTCCTTTTTGGAGGCTGTGGCTACAGCAAAGGCATCGACCACAGGCCTTCTTACTTCAATGTGCTCAATCTTCCTTTAGATGGAACCAAGTCCCTGTCCTGGGGATAGGCTCTACAACATCCAGTTCTCTCTATGCCCTCTGAGACATCATACTGAGTGTCTGCGGGGGGGGGGGAGTTAACACACAGGCCATGGATGGGTGAAGCACCAAGGGCCTCAAAGACCTGACTCCTTGGGGAAGGGGCTTTGGCAGTCCAACATTCCCGTGTCTCATAATTCCAGAAAGTCACCAAAAGAGGCTTAGTGGCAGAGAGATTCTGTGGACCTTTTTCCCTTATTGAAGTCAGTATGCTTGGTCAGCAACTCCTGGGGAAGTCGAGGTGCCTCTCTTGCACACATTCCGCTTAGGAAAAGGACTCTGAAGGAGATGAAGAATCTTCAGGGAAACTCCTGGATTTGCTTGAGGCCTCAAGATTCAGGTCATCTCTGAACAAGATGATACGACAGAGTTAGCAAGAAGACTGGAGGATCAGGCTGGATCTGACCCGTAGCATGGCACCCCTACCTTTGAATGGGATAGGATCCTTTCCGTGACCTCAAACAAAGAAGCTGAAGCAATATGACTGAGGAATGACAGTACAGTTGTGTACACTTACCATAACTGTAGATGTTCAAGTGGATTCACTGTTGCAGTCACCACATTTGGGTTATCCCTGCCAGGGTAGCCTTCGGCCGGCTCAAATACGAGCGGCTTAGTATTTCTGCGTCGGTTGCTGCTGCTTCAGGACTGACGTCAGGTCGTCAATAGTATAAAGCAAGGCAGCCGACGCCATTACATCAGTTTCTCTTGCCCTAACCTCTCAGGAGCCCCCAAGTAAGAGCCAGGTTCTGGTGGAAGAACCCCACCAGTAGAAAGTAAATACCAATATGTCCCTTGTAAGGACAGAGAAGAAAGGGGATGGAGGGAGGGAAACCAGGACTGCAACAGTGACTACACTCGAACATCTACATTTATAGTAAGTGTACACAACTGTACTATGTTCTTCGTGTTTCACTGTTGCAGTCATCATATTTGGGTTGATTCCCAAAGCTGAGGAAATGGGTGAAGGCAGTCAAGGAAACTAGGGGCTGGCTAGGATGCCCTGCAAGTCTGCAGAGGCAAACCCTGCCATGGATTTGGAGAAGAGAGGCAGATGGTAATGTTTGGTAAAAGTGTGAACAGATGTCCAGGTGCCAGCCTCCAGGATGTCCCTGGTGGTGACTCCTCTGAGGAAAGCTGCATAGGTGGAGGCTGCTCTGGTGGAGTGAGTCCTGACCCCCTTGGGGGAGGCTTTCCATGTTGTTTGTAGCAGAAATGGATGCAGTGTGCTATCCATTTAGAAATGGTATGTTTGGAGATGGCTTTGCCTTCTGCCCCTGTAGCAAAGCTAACCAGCAACTGATCAGACTTTCTGAAGGATTTAGTCCTGTCTAGATAGAATCTGAGCTCTGTGCACATCTAGAGAGTGCAGGATCGTTTCCCCCTTCTTCTGGGGATTAGGAAAAAAGGTGGGCAAATGAATGGACTGGTTGAGAGCCACAATGGACACCACCTTGGGCACGAAGGATGGGTTAGTTCTGAGGGATACCCTGTCAGCATGGAAGATGATGAAGGGTTCCACAGCCATGAGCACTTGCAGCTCGGAGACTCTTCTGGCTGAAGTGATGGCCAAAAGGAAATCCGTCTTTCAGGAGAAATTTTAGCTCTGCAGAAGAAGCTGGTTCAAAAGGGGGCAGGGTCAGCTTTTCCAACACAAAGTTAAGGTCCCAAGCTGGGGTTGGTGCTCTTCTGGGTGGCCTCAAGTTGCTAGCCCCTCTTAGGAACTGTTTGATCAAAGGGAGTGAGAAAAGGGTCTGCTTAGTGGGGAAATGAGCAGAGAAAGCAGAGGCATGAATTTTTATAGAGGTTTGGAATCTGAGGAAGATGCCATGGTGGCACTGGGGACAGGCTTGCGCAGCAAGGGGTACCAGTGCTGGCGAGGCCAGTTTGGAGCTATAAGAATTGTCCTTGGTTTTTCCTCCTTTATTTTGAGCAGTACCCTGGGGATGAGAGGTAGTGGAGGAAAGGCACATACGGATAGATTGACCCAGGGGAAGGACAGGGCATCCACTTTCCAAACCATGCAGTGATGCTCCCTGGTGCAGAATCTGCTGAGCTGATGGTTGGTGTGGGAGGCAAAAAGGTTGACCCTTGGGGTGCCCCATTTCTGAGTTATTAGGGTGAAGGTTCTTCTGCTGAGCTGCCACTTGTGTGGGTGCAGAAGATTTCTGCTTAATTGGTCTACCAGAAAGTTGAAAGAACCTGGTAGGAATTGTGCTAACAGGTGCAGTTGCATGGCAAAGGCTGTGTGCCAAAGGGTCATGGCCAGCCTGCATAGAGGGTAGGAGTGAGCCCCTCTCTGCTTGTTGATATACCATATCACAGTGGGGAGAGAAGGGACTTGAAAGCTATCAAGGTGTGCTGGACAGCCATCACCTTTTTGGTTGATGTGCAGAAGGGATTTGCTGCGGGCTCCATTGGCCCTGTATGCACCAGCCATCCAGGTGTGCACCCCAATGATAGTCTGATGTGTCTGTGGTGATGGTCTGGGTGGCGGGAGGTGGTGAGAAAGGTAGCCCCTTGTTGTGGGAGCATGCCATTGCCCACCAAAGAAAATCTTTTCTGAGGCAAGGAATTATAGATATGAGAGTCTCCAGGTCTTGAGAGTGTTGACACCAAAGGCTTTTTAAGTACCACTGAAGTTTCCTCATATGCAGTCTGGCATATGGAATGAGTAGTATGCTATATGCCATGAACCCAGGGGTTTACAGGTTCTTCCTCCCAGATAACTGGGGTCTGGTTGTTAGTTGAGAGAGGTAGGCTGTCAGAAAAATTTGTTTTTGTGGTGTAAGGAATGCCATCTGGGATGCTGTGTCCAGGCTTGCTCCCAGGAAGATAATCCTTTGGGTGAGCACCTGTTTGGATTTCTATTCATTGATTGTGTACCCTAGGGAGGTTAGTAGGGTCTTTATAAAGGCCAGGTGCTTGAGCAGCTTTTCCTGGCTGTCTGCCTGAATAAGGCATTCATCTAAATATGGGTAAATCTGAATATTCCTTAGTCTGCAAAAGGCAATGGCCAGAGCCAGACATTTTGTGGAAACTCTGGGAGCAGTAGATAAGCCAAAGGGAAGTGGAGAGAACTGAAAGTGTTGAGATCCTGCCGTGAAATGGAGAAATTTCCTGCATGATTCCCTGATAGGAATGTGGAGGTAGGTCTCTTTTAGATCTAGGGTGGCTAGTCAAGCGTCCTTGGAGATCATGGGTAGCAGCTACTAGAGGGTGGGCATATTGAATTTTGGGATCCCCAGGAAAGCATTTAGAATGGATAGGCAGATGATGGGGCGCCAGATGACCTCTTTTCTGGGCACCAGAAAAAGTCTGAAGTAGAAACCTTGGCCTATCTGTTCTGCAGGAACATGCTCTACTGCCCTCATAGAAAGCAGGGAAAGGATTTGCTTTTGATCCTCTGCTCACTGGTTTGGAGGTAGATCTGGGAACCCTTTTGGGGTTGGAAGGGTGTGGAAGGAAAATTTGTATCCTTGGGACACTACGTTGAGAACCCAGTGGTCGTTGGTAATGGTGGCCCAGCTGCTTGTGTGAAAGGAAAGTTTTCTTCCTAGGGGTAAATGAAGGTGGGCAGAGGGAGGGGGTGGGGAGGCGAGTCATTGTGAGTTCTTACCATAAGGGGGTGGCTTAAAACTCCCTGGTTTTGAAGTGGAGGTAATCCACTGCTTAGATCTCTGCATTCCCTGTGGCTGCTGTCTGGAGGGCCTGGTTCCCCGGAGCTGGACTGACTTAGTACGAGACGGAAAGGACCAGTGCTTGGTGAGACAATGCCTGCTGACCCTCACATGGTCTGGCAGGGGCTGTTCCTTAAGTTATGCATGCCTTCTAATGACAGATCCGGTGACTGCTGCCCTGCAAGAAGCTTCTAGGGCGTCAAAACCACAGTGCAAGGTGTGTTTAGTTACTTGACTTGCAGAATGCATTAACTCTTGTAACTCTTTAGTTTCTGCACAAGCAGGAAATGAAGACATTTTTTGTTTGAGGAGTTCCAGGGTATGTTGCTGAAATTTTAGCATATGGAACTGACAGTTTAGTGCCCTAATAGCAAGAGTAGCTGAGGTGTATACTTTTTTACCCCATCTGTCTAGTGCTCGGGAATCCATATCTGAGGGGGTGGGATTCTTAGCAGAGGTTGCTTTAATCTCTTTAAGCCCTTGAGAAATTACCTCAGGGTCAGCAGTAGGATTTTTAAAAAGAAATTTGTGCGAGTCAGGGACTCTTTAGTACCTGTCTGGTTTTCTGGGTGCAGGAGGGAGAGTGTCAGGAGTCAACTGCTTCGGGTTCCTCAGCAAGAAAGACTGATGTAATGGCGTCGGCTGCCTGTTTTTATACCCCCGACGACCTGACGTCAGTCCTGGAGCAACAGCAAGTGACGCAGAAATACTAAGTCTCTGGTATTCGGGCCAAGTGAGGGCTAACTGCAGGCAGATAACCCAAGTGTGATGATTGCAACAGTGAAACATGATCATCCAAGACTAGGGGGAATGGCCAAGGGTCTGTGCTGTGGAAGATCTAAGAATTCCCGGAGTCTCTTTTTAGACTGAGGGTAAGTCTAGACTCTCCCATTGGAAATGCTCCCTTAAGGTATGAAGGGTTTCCCCAAAGGAAAAATCCTCTGGGGGAAGACGCTGAAGGGATGGAGTCCTCTGCATTACAATCCTCATAGGTAGAGAGGGGCTGCATGTCTTCATATTTAGATGCATCAGAGTCATCTGACTCTTGTTCAGACAAAACTACAGAGGACAGATCTCTTTTCCTTTTGGAGAGGGTAGCTTGGGTTCCCCTGATCAGCATGATAAGGTCTTCCACCATTTTAAGCATTTGAGACGGAGGCAAGGAAGCAGGTGCCCGAGATTGGGTTGTTGGTTTCTTGGGTGTGGTTCATACACTGGGCCTAAGAAACTCGGTCGTTTTCGAAAGAATGGTAGTCGCAAAAGACGTCTGTTTGTGTCGAGAATCGGTAGTGCGAAGGACTTCCTCGGAAGCCGGTGCCGGCTCAGTGGCTCCAGACCCATCCAAGGTAGAGACGACTAAAGGCTCCTTTGTCAAAGAAGAGTTTTGTGGCATACCAGACTCCGAAAGGGTCTCAATAGCAGCCTGCGAATCTAAAGAAGCAGGCATCAGGGGCTGCGAAAGCGTCTCACTGAGGACTGGAGAACTGCCGACTAGCTTAACGGAAGCTTCGTCGGTAGGTTTGGACCTGTGCAGTCTGTCTCGGTCTTTATCTTTACGTTTATCTTTAAGTTTTTTTCAGAAGATCTGCTGTTGGATGGCTTACTGAAGCCATATTGGAATTTGAGGGCTGTAAGCGAAAATATCCAGCTGCAATAAGGGCCCGACGTTGTATAGTTCTGGTGTTGAACAAAGCACAGAAGTGACAACGGGGGACGTCATGGTCTTGGCCTAAACAAGTGACGCAGTAAGACTATAGTCTCAGTGTGGTATTTGCTTTCCGCAGATGAGACAATTAACTTTTTCTGACATCGGTTAAAGCAAGAAAAAAGGATCCCAATGGGGTACTTAGCTTTAGAAGATTTCAACTTCAATTCGGTAGATGAAACTCGGGTAGCGGCTGACCGGCACTCGTGAGAACTGCTTCTGCTTCGGGCTCCATGGCAAGAAAGACAGATGTAATGGCGTCGGCTGCCTTACTTTATAATACTGATGACTTGATGTCAGTCCTGAAGCGACAGCAACCGACGCAGAAACACTAAGCCTCTGGTATTTGGGCCGACCGAAAGATACCCTGGCAGGGATAACCCAAATGTGATGACTGCGACAGTGAAACACGAAGAACATCTGCATTGATCTGAAGACCTAGGAGAAGCACCACACCAGCCACTGACACAGCAGACTCCAAGGCCGAGACAGGAACCAATCTATCCAAGGCCAAGGACCAAAGGGGCTGGGACTGCTCCGAAAGCCTCAGAATCAACCCCAACCTAATGCTCCCATCCCCAGCCCTCCTGACTCTGGGATGCAACTGGCTCCAAAAACAAAAGTTATGTACTTACCCATAAGGCTAGATCCTTTCATTCCAATCAATCAGACATGACGTATTCGTTCTTGAGCCACTGTTCAAATCCAATTTGGTAGCCAGTCATGCTAAACCTTGTGCCCCTTTAAGAAATCTTCCTCCTCATCACTCTGTCCCCTTACCTACCTCAGATCCTGTTTGATTTGACACCTGCTTGACTGAAGCCTGAATGAAGAGCCTTACTTTGGTCCAGGCATTAAGGATGGTGATCTTTCAGATCCTACAAAGTGGAACAGGACATGAGGGAGGGTTGTTATACTGGAAGGACTGGAAAGAAAAGATCTATTGTTACAGTAAGTACATAACTTTTTGTATCCTCGTCATTCCATCTGTCTGATCTGATATGCAAGTCAGAATGCCATCTCCTATTAAGTTGGAATGTATATCCCCAGATTGTGATAGGAGCCTTGAAAAACAGAGGCATTAAATTAGTGTTAACTTTGGAAATGCAGTTCAGTTTATATTACTTGACAAAAGTATGCATGGAAGGCCAGGTGGCTGCCTCACAAATGCCATTCAGGGAGTTGAGGCTTCCTGGAGGGTTGAGATACGAGAAGAATCAGGAAGCAGATCTAGGAGTCAAGGGGACTCCCTCAAATGAAGCTTCAGGAGGGAAAAAAGCGATCTGAGGATGACAAGTTATCCTGCAGTACAGTGCTTTCTGTAGAAATCTTGAGATCAAGGAAAAGGGAGAAAATGCATAAAATAACCCAAATGGCCAACGCTGTGACACAGTCCCTTAGATTGTAACCCAGAGGTGGAATCATGGTAAAGAACCTGCTGCATTTGGTGTCTTCCTGAGTAGCACAAAGGATGCATCACAGATTAGCCCACAGGCTGAATATCTACAGAGTACCTCCTGGACTGAGGGACCATTTGTAAGACTCTACAAGATTCCTAATGAGCCTATCCGCTAGAACTTTTGCTTCCTCAGAAATGTGTGTTGACACCAGAAAACAGTGAGGTCACTGCCAACTGCCTTAGTCTCATGGCCTAGTGACAAACTAGGTAAGATCTGGTAGGTTTCCTTCTGATTGCTGACATACCACACAATCACTGTGTTGTCCATTTGGACAGTAAAAAACTTGGAGAAGGTAGTACTGAAGTTCCCGCAACACAAGGAGAACTGAAAAATACTAATGTGAATCCTTGCCTTTTTCTCCTTCCTAAGTCCTTGGACCATCCACCCCGTGTAATGCCCCTCCACCCCCACCCAAAGGAAGAAGCATCTGTGGTCACGGTCACTAATGCAGGATGAAAAGGTTTGCACTTTTGCATCAGAGATGAGGTGAGTCACATCTGAAGATATCTGTAAGACAGGATAAAAATTTTAGTATTGGAAAGAGGATGGTGAAATTGTGATCACTGTGACAGAAGTAGCCACTGAAGTATTCACATGTGGTATCAGCAAAACATACCATTAATTTTAAAGAAGTCATTAGGCCCAAAACTCTGAGTACTTAATGGTCCACTGGTCGACTGCTCTGAATTAAAGACTGCACTACAAAGCACATAAGATTGTTTTCTCTCCTACCCAACCAGGAATAAGAGTACAGCTAAAAGGTGAAATCATTTACAGAAGAACACACATAACAGGGAGTAAGATCGAGATGAGCACAGGGGCTGATAAGAGAAAGACTTGAGGAAAAAAACTTTTAAGTAACGTAAAAAACTATGTACTTACATATCTCTAATCACTAGTACTAGCTAGCAATTATGAAACAGCTCACAAGTCAAGAGAAAGAAAAAAAAAGCTTTGGTAAAAGTTAGAGGTGGAGACAGATCATGGCAATTCTATGACAGCAGCAAACAAGATCTGAGGCAGTAGTGGGTTGGGGGCAGAAGGATTCGGGGGGGGGGTAGGAAGATTTCTTAAAAGGGCACAAAGGTAGCAACACACAACTGGCTGGCTCAGATCCAAGCAGTGGCTCTGTAACCCACATCTCAGATCAGAAGGACGGAAAGAGGAGGGTCTGCCAGAGTCACATGAATCAATGTCAGATTCGAAGCTGAAGACATCCAAAATGTCAGGGCAGATGGATGAACCATGTGGGAAGGTGTTTGATCCAAAGAGTGGACTGGAGAAAGAGCAACCAGAAAAGGGGTAGAATGGGCAATCCTCTCCACCGTCAGAACGGAGACAGCGGACATGATCCCCCCCCCCCCCCCACCAAGCCATTCTGCACCTGTAGGAAGGTCCACATCAACTTGCCTAAATTTTACTTCTCTTATGCTCAGAGTGGACTACTCGGACTTAGAGCACGCCAAAGATGTCTTTGCGGGCTAGCACAGGGGCCTCAGCCCTGGAGCATATGCAACAAAGATCAAAGTTGAGGAGGAGACTGCTCTGGGGAACACACTGGCTCCAGGGTGGCTGTGAGAATCGGAAAGCAATGTCTCATATCAAGAGCCAAGAAGGGGCTTCGCACTCCTGAAAGCTGAGACCAATGCAGTTCCAACATTAGTAAGGAGGATGCTGGGGACTGGGACCGGGTCAGTGTCAATACCGGATCCATAAAGATGCCAAGAAACAGAAGGCCATGGGGGTCTTTTGAACAGGCTCACTCAATGTGGACAACCCAGCAGGTCTTTTTCTAGATTCCAACACTCCTTTTCTTTCCTTTTCATTTTCTCTCTGTTTAAACCTATCCTTATCTTCCTTCCAACTCGAAAGTTGGCAGCAGCCGCAGAAACAGCAGTGCTGGGAAGAAGCTCTTTCAACACTGGCTTACCAAGTCTATCCACCAAGACAGTAGCCCTGAAGGAAGTGCAACCCTCATAGTCATGATCAAGATGAGTCCTCTGGGACAGCTTGTGACAACATTGAGTCCATTTATAAAAATCTTGATTTCATTTCAGTCATGACAGAAAACAGCTATAAAAGTTATACACAAAAATAACAGAATTAAAAAAAAAAAAAAAAAAACAGTCTAACGCAACCAACAAAACCAGTACAAAAGTACAAGGTACTAGTGAAGGAAAGGTAAAGGGCAATAATAGCCAGAGGCTCAAACACACCAACCAAGCTATAAATCACATTTCCTATCCAAATTGCTTGGAAGCAGCAAGCGTTCAGCCAAACACCACTCTCCCAAGGGACCTTCATCAACTCAGAAACTTATACATCCCTAAATATGTACACCCAGCTAGTCCATACTCCTGCTAGGGGAACAAAATCCTGGACTTGGTTCTCATCAATGTGGCACAGCTCTGTTCTCTACCAGTTATAAAATCCAATTTAGTGAAATCGGACCATAAATCAGTCATATTTACTGTAACACTGAAGGTGGAAGCATCGTACAATAAAGTACAGATGTGTAAGTTAAGTTACACTAACAGTAAACATTTGATTGATCACTGCTCTAGTAGCCTAAGCTACATGGATTATACCCTACATAGGCTAGAACAAGTCTGCCAGCTTCCAAAGCTTCAGGGTATGTTCCATGCAGCAAAACTGTTAGCCAGTTCAAGCTCAGCTGGCAAAGTCAGGCTTTGGCATCAAGGCCTTCGGGGCTTTCATGAAAAAAGAGGGAGGGAGGCTAAAAGCCCTAAGTTAACTAACAGTTTGGGCATGTGGAAGTTGTCCTGAAGGTTTTGAAGAGGGCTGGCTGTTGTACTCTATGCAGGATAAAACCCATATAGCTTAGGCTTCTGCAGCAGTGATCATAATAATAAACATCTCAGTATTCAGAAATTATGCTAACGCTAGTCTACACGGCAAGTTTCAACATTCCCTTCCAAACTAATGACCATTCTATGGATACAAAATCCTTCACTGTCAAATTCAATGCACATGTAAACAGCTGCATAAATGCCAAATCTAAAAATAAACCCCTATGGTGAAACCCAAATGTAAACAGGTTCTACAATAAAAAGGAAAAAAACTTCACTGCAGGTAAAACATAAATGTAACCCTCCAAATGCCAAAAAAAAAAAAAAAAAAGAAGGATATGGTAGACAGGGGAGGAGAGCATTGATTGTCTGGCTATTAACAGAATTGGAGAAACCAGGCTATAAGCTTCATGTTTGAAATGCCCAGGTGAATCATGCCTGTCAGGTGAGACAGGAGGTCTGGAATCAGATCCAGCACCCAAGGTTGGTAAAGTGCATGAGGCCACAGGAAGGGAAAACAACTCTGTAGAGGCCAGTAAGGTGCAATGAGGATGACTTTGCTCTTCAACTTTTGCTTTCTGCAGAAAAATCTGAATTAATGGAATTGGCGGGTAGACGTAAAGACCACTGAGGAGGCCAATCATGAAGTACAGCATCCCCTCAGTGATTCCTCCAGTGGGGAAATTAGGCAAAGTAGCTGCTACATTTGTTGCTTAGGGGACAAGCAAAAAGACTGCAGCAAGGCTGGCCCCTTTGATAAAAAATAATTTCTGCCACTTTCTTGTCGAGAGACCACTCATGCGGTAGAAAAATAACTTGCTCAATTTGACTGCTATCATGTTGGACTTTCCCAGGATGTGTGCTGCTATGAGAAAGCAATTGGATGAGATCGCCCATTGCCACACTTTCAGTGCTTCATGACACAAGGGGTATGATTTGGCCCCTCCTTTGTCAATGTACCGAACTATAGACATTGTATGTTTAAATAGCACATGTCTCTGAAGGGAGAGCATTCTGGAGGGCCTGCAACACTAATAGCACTGCTCTCATCTCTGGGGCATTTATATGCAAGTTGGCCTCTTCAGGGGACCAAGTGCCTTGGACTGCATTCCCCAGAAAGTGCCCCCCCACTCCAACTGGGAACTTCCATGGTCACTATGGCCTTGGGCTGAGGGAGAAAGAACAGATAACCTTGTAGATGCTGATCTGATGAAATTCATCACCTGAGATCTTTCTTGCATGCCTGAATGATTCTCATTTGTGCTGACATGCGTTGGTGAAGAACAGACCACTGTGTTGCTAACATCCACTGAAAAATTCTAATATGAAATCTGGCTAGAGTTAGTAAGTTATTGCCACTGACACTGATCCCAGGGCCTGAAGAACCAAGCGGGTTGAGATCTTAGTACTGCAAATCTTTTCTGACCTGTAATCTGATTGTCGGTACTCTTGATAAAGGAAGATAAGCTATCACTGACTGTGTTGAAAATTGCTCCTATCAATTCTAAATTTTGAGTTGGTAAGGGAGACTTGTCGTAATGTATGGTTATCCCCAGATGAGAGAAATTCCAGAGTACCCGATTTCTTGCCCTTATTAAGAGATGCCTGGTCACAGCAGTAATGAGCCAGTCATTTAGATATGTAAACACTTGGAATCTATGCAGTCTCAAGTGAGCTGCTACCACTGCCATGCAACTAGTGAACATGACCTTAGGGGGCTGTGGTGAGGCCAAAGGGCAGAGCTCTGAACTGCTAGTGACTGGCTCCCAGCCGGAAGCATACATACCTTCTGGATTGTCTGTTCACCTTTATGTGACAGTATACATCCTGAAGGTCTATTGAGCACATCCAGTCATCCTTTCCCAGAAAAGGACGACTAGACTGAACTGTGACCATCTGAAGCTGTGTCAAACTGACAAGTTGCTGAGATCCAAAATTGTTCTCCAGTCCCCTCTTTTCTTTGGCAATAAAGAATCCTCTGTAAGTTCTGGATTCCATCTGGTCTGGTGGGACCTCTTGGATGGGTCATTTTCCCTAGCAGCTTTTGTATTTGTATTGCTGCTTCTTTCTTCTGACTGGGTGGAACATCTGAAAATTTTTGTAGAGTTGGGGATGGAAGGAAAAAGGTATCGTATAACCTCTAGAAATAACCCTCTGCACCCAAGTACCTTTTGTCAGGTCTAACCAGACTCTCTGGTGCAAGGATAGTCGACCAATTGCCTCCAGAGGTGGACAACTGGGCCTCCTTTCAGGAGTGCTGCTAAGGTTTCACAGAAATAAATCAATGGACACCTTGTTTTGCGGGCCTCCCTTGCCTTAGGGGCATCATCATCCATTTGAGTTCCCCCCTCTGCCCCTAGGGAACTTTCTCCACGTGTGTCCTGATAAGGACCCTGGGACTTCTTGAACCACATCTCAGGACCACCTCACTGATTCCTAGAAAAGGATAGTGGAGTTGAAAAATGTACGCCTACTGCAGAGAGAGTCTTTCCATCCTTCTCACACCTGGATAATGTAACCTTCACTTTTGGGTCAAACAATGAACTGCCGTCAAAGGGAGCACTGACGAACGAGCACTTGAAATGCTCTGCAAAATCATATAAGCACATCCAGGCATGCCTACTAATGGCTATGCCTGAACCTGCTGTCCTCAAGGTGCCTTCAGCTGCATGTGAAATAAGCCTCTTTAATGAATTTGAGGTAGACTGGAGGGTAGCCAACTGAGAACCCATGGATGACTGAGCCTTAACAGAAACACTCCCTGAAAGAGAAGCTGAAAGTCCTTTCATCAAAGCCCTTTGCAGCCTAGTAAAATGTGCCAAATAGTTCAGTAACCTAAGAGTAAAAGTGGCTGAAGCATAGACAAGCTTCTCAAACCTGTCCATTGTCAGACTCCCTGTTAGGTGGATGAACAGAGCAACTCTGTTCATCAAAGTTCCTTTTTGGTGGCCATTGCCATGACCATGGCATCAATAGGCACCGCTTTAGCCAAAATTCCTTTCCCATAGCTGGAGCTAAAATCCTATCTGGCCTTTTGGGTATTGACTCAAACTGCAACAGTCTTCTTCCCTGACCACCGAGACACCAGCTCAACAAGCTCACTGGTGGGTGCAGTAACCCAGGAAGTAGATGGGACAGCTCCAAAGGCCTCCAGTAATGACGGCTCCTCAGATGAAGGGCTGCTTGGGTCCAACCAACTCTCTGTTTTAGTATGTCAAGGATGTCTCCAAATGAGACATCTTCTGGAAGTGATCTCGGAGACCCTTCACCCTCATCTAAGTCTGTATCCTCAGTGAATGACACTTGTGGAGAGTCCAAGTGCCTCTTCTTTCACTTACTCTTCCTACAGACTTCCTTAGTGGAATGTTCCAGGGAAGTTTCAGAAGAAACTATGAGACCCTGCTAATGGCTGCCCCTATGGAGTTGAACGATGATGCTCCAAGCGCAGCGACATCTGGGTGGTAGACTGAAGATCAGAGAGGGTTGGGTCCATTAATCTTGTCAAAGTAGAAAATACCCTCATCACAACCTCGATGGCAGACCACACCAGGAAAAGAGAAGACCTCAGCACTGAGAAGGCAAGCTTCTGGACCACTGTCTCCTCCCACCCTAAAAGCAATCTCCCTGTGGAGGAAGTCGGAGCCGAGCTGTCCAATGCCGAAGCATTAAATTAATGGAGTCAATCCCAGCACCTCAGATCAAACAAGGAAGCTTCGGCTCAGGCAGTCTTATGGATCAAAAGATGTTTGAGCTGTGCCATTCAGCTTCGGATCCAAAGATAGGGATATCGTCAGATCCAAGCCAGAGAAAGACAGAAGATATGGATCCAGGGATCCTGAAGCAAACAAAGGGATCAGAAAAGAAATATGAAGAGGTGGTGTGACCAAAGAACAGGCCTCTTAGCCTGAAGAGGTAGGAGCCAGTAACACACCCATATGGATCTGCACTTATAGAAACTTCCTTAACATCCTAGCCACATTTTCTTCAGTCAAACTTCTGGAAGAGCAACATGAGGCCACAGAAGGAGATTTAGTATGGCGCCTTTCCATAAAGGGAGATGGGACCCTGGAAGGAACTGGATCCACAGATGGAAAAAAAAAGGTCCTAGGCAATACACTAGGATCTGACAGTCTGCTCAGAGGACGTTGAATCCATAAAACTCTTTCTTCAGATCCGAGGGGGGAAGAGGTGTGAGACCTCCTTGAATCAGACTTGGTGAACTAGAGTAAGTAGAAGCAATGGGAGATTTCAACTGACTGGACTTATGTTTGGGGGACTGAGCCCCCGAAATACCTTCTCCAAAATGCAAAGGCGACACACCTTTCAGTATTAATTTGTTCTTTCTATCCACTACAGCACGCGTATTAAACTCGTGGCAGATTGAACAGTTTTCTTGTAGGTGCTGTGGACCTAAACAGCAAACACAAAGATTGTGGGCATCGGAAACAGAAAACTTGTGCCCACACTTCAAACACTTTTTGAAATTGGAAAAACCCTTCTCAGCCATTCTACAACAAAAAACTAATAAAGCAGATAAAGAAAAAAAAAAAAAAAAAGGCTTTTCTATTTTGCAGATTAGAAAGAAGTTAAACGGGTATTACAACTAGAAATTCACTAACATGTAAAAGAAAAAACGGGATAGACACCAACAATGGTATTTACAGAACTACAAGTAGAAGGGTAAGACATTAATAGTAACTAGAACAATTAAGACAATATATAAAAAATCTGAAAAATAACTGCTAGCTTATCTGAAAATACCAATGAAGCTCAAGAGCTATGGCTCTCCATGTCTTTTTGTGAAAAGTGGCACAAGAAATCTGAGGTATGTTAGAGGTTAGGGCATTATGGGTAAGGAAAAAGTTTGAGAACTTTCTTGGTTACCAAGAGCTTTAGTAATGGCCTAGTAGGATCCTAGTTTTGGATCCAAAATCAACAATTGAGAATCAAATGAAAATTGACATCAGATCATTCTTTTACAAAACTCAACAAGGAACTCCAGTCTCTGAACAAATCAACTAAAGCTAAATAAGAGGTAAAAAAATAGTCAACCAGACAAAAGATAATCACAAAGAAGTAATGTACTTACCATAATGTTCCATGTGTGTGTTGTCCATCTCTGCCTTTATTCTCACTTGTGGGTTAGATCAAATTCATTGGATCCGTCTTTGCCTTTTACAAAAGCTCGAGGCCTTCAGCAAAGCTCGTGGGCATTCTACCTTAACCATAATGCAGTTCCCTAACTCCCTCAGATCTTGTCTGCTCATTATAAGCAAAGCTATTCATAGCTTAAAAGGATAGTGGTTTCTGAGGCTACAGAGTCCAATTATACCCAATTAGTACTACCCAGTCTCCCAGAAGCATAGGCAGGAGGTATGGTTGGTAGGTTGTGAGAATAAAGGAGAAAATGGACAACACACATGGAACGCTGTGTTAAGTACATAACTTCTTTATGTGATGTTGCCAATCTCGCTTTTATTCTCACTTCTGGGACCATGTCCCAAATTACCTGAGTCTTGGGTGGCTCATGGTAAAATATTCTCTAGTAGAATGAGCTCTGACAGGTGCAGAGAGAGTTTTGTTTTTGGAATTGTAAATAAAGGAAAAGCATTCAGAAAGCCATTTGGATAATGCAACCTTAGACACTGGTAGGCCCTTCCTATTGTTAGAGTAAGAAACAAACTGCTGGTCTGACTGTCTTGAGTTCTGTGTAGATAAAAACATAATCTGTGGGCCCCAGTGTGACAACACTAGTGGGACAATTAAAGGATCAATAACCTTCTCTAGCAAACTGGAATGTACTCCAAGTAGCTGAGTCAGTAATTGACCCGATTTAGTTAAATTGCCTATAAGCTCACTGGTGTCTCCATTGAGAGTGTCACTGATCTGTGAAAAAATGTCCTGCAATGTCATATCCTCCAAAGCTGTTGTAAATCCACCAAAGCGGAAACAAGTATACAGAATAACAGCCCAAGACTGGAGTTGTCATCCAGTCCAAAACACACACTAATCAAAATTCTCAAAGCTCAGAAAGGGTCACTGGCACAAGACAAAGTAGGACAAAGACAAATAAAGGCTGTGGACGACCTTCAAGGCTGCCTCCCTTTGTTAGGTGGGACAGTCAAGTGAAGGATGGCAGCCCCATGGACACTTCCTAAAAGGAATAAAGTAGCCTCTGGATATGATGTTCCTTACCCACTTGTCCACTGTGATGGTCAGTCATGCCAAAAGGTGGAAAGAAGACAACACCTTACTGCTTCCAAAGCAATACGGTCAGGCAGCCCTTCAGGATTTACAATGCGAAATTCTCAAAAGGATCTTTCTGAACCCTGGTGATTGGGACCACCTCTGCTTCAGAGGGTGTGGCTAGACTGGAAGTCTCCCCTGCCTGGTAAACCCCCCTCCTGCTGTCACCTATTATGGGGCTGTTAGAACTTTAGGAAACCAAGTCCTTAATTTCTCTTTGGTTCTTTTGGAAAATTCATTGAGAGGTTGCAAACTTCAATCCCAATGCATTTTGCCCTTCTGCTCACAATGCAACAAATTCTAACTTGCTGCTTACAACAACAAGATGCCATCGAATTGGGACCTAATGAACATCACCTTAGAATGGTCCACGAAACCCATAAGGCAAAGCCAGGTATGTTTTCTCATTGCTAAATCTGAACCTGCCATCCTAGCTGCTCTATCCAAGGCATTACAGACTAAACACATGAAAAGCAACAATACTATACTCACTTGCCACTTGGGTTTCAAATGCGACTATTGTTCACTCGGCAACTAGTTCCGGCTGTCAGCCGTTTTCTCTGTTATATCCTCTGAAATCTAACCATGTGCAATATGCACTTTAAGGCTCTGATAAAGAATGCACTTGATGCAAACATCTGCCTCCCAAACCTATCCATCATCCTGGACTCTCTGTTAGATGGATGAATAGCCCAAGTGTTCTTTCGGACATCTCCCTTAGTGGCTGCAGTTATCACTATGGAATTCAGAAAAGGTCTCTTGTTCCAGTGATGTTTGTCTTTGGGGGTGAGCATCTCTCTGTCCAATTTTCAGGCAATAGGCTCAGGCACATCCAGGTTCATTTCAAGCAACGCAACAAACCACATCTACCAACTTGCCTGACAGAAGCATTACTCAAGTCACAGGGGGAAAAGACTTCTAAGCTTTCTTTAAGACCTCTTTCACTGGATAGTGGGGGTGTACAGGCCAGGATTCCCGATGCTTCATCATTTCCAAGACATCTCAAATGGCTGCGTCCACTGCAGGGGATTTGGGGGAACCTCCCCTTTGTCAAGATCTGTATCCAGGGAGGGGGACTTGAAAGGGAAGTCGAAGTATGTCATCTCACGCTTCTTCCTGGGAAGGATAAGGAGAGTGTCATCTGAACTCTTCTGAGAGGAGGGAATTTGATACAGTGACAGTATACACATTCAAGCTCCCTTGTTCTGAGGGAGCCAGGCTGATGAAAGATTTAAGGGCCCAACTTCAGTGGTGCCTCAAGGCAAGACCTGTGGTCTTCCTACCAGTCCTTCCATACAGCTTTGCTCAGCTCTCCTCTCCACAATCAAATCCACCATGATACTTGGGACTAGATTTGACAGAACTGCCAAGGTCAAAATAGGTACTAACAAACTGACATTGGCTCCAACGGTCAGCACCAAAGATACCAACACAAGGCCAAAACAGAGACCTTTGGTACTGAGAAATTGCATGATGACTACTCTTGCACAGAGAATGACATAGAGGAAGATGATACCATCATTGGTAAAACAACACTGTTACAGCTGGAACCTAGTGCCCCAGGTGTTGGCATGATCGGTGCACAGGAAATCACCAGAACAAAGGGCACTAGTGCGGAAGTAGTAGGGACCACAGCAGAAGCAACTGCCAATTCCAGCACTACTGGTGCCAAGACATGGCCCAAGGGAATCAATGGTTTCCAGTGATGTGGACAGAGCTTCTCAGCTTGCGGAAGGTATCTTATGGGCTGAGAAGACACTGTACTGAAGCTGTGCCTTGACAAAGACCAACATCACATGCCTCCAGGTGAAGGGTGTAGTGTTCCTAGGGGACCTGTACAAGCAAAAGGAAGATACTGAGGCTGGGCTAGACAGCATCAATTGAGATAATTCTTGCTTGCATAATAAGTTGCTCATTTACCTGCTCAGAGCAGAGTCTGTGGTGTCCAACAACTTGTGCCGGGGAGGACATGACGATTTGGCTGGGGTGATGGCCACAAAGTTCATTGTCTAGCAGATGATGTAACAACTCTAAGGGCTTTAAGAGGAGTGAGTTGCTCCAGAAAAAGGAGATCCTGTCCTACACCCACCTTTTCTCTTTTTTCTCATGTCTGGGAGTCCTGGAGGGCAAGTTATCCTGACCGTGTGAATAAAGGTGTAGAATTGTGTGTGTGTGTGTGTGTGTGTGTGTGTGTGTGTGTGTGTGTGATACCTTTAAGAAGTGTTTCAAGGTCAGCACGTGGATATAAATAGCAAGCACGTGTTAACTTCAGTGCCATTTTGAGAGTGCAGCCAGAGAGTGAGCATGTACAAGTGTAGTAGCTAGTTTGTTTATAAGTTTATCCAAGTTAATAAGCCTCAATCCTGATGTGTTTCTACATAACAAAGCTGCTTGAACAGAACCCATGAAGGCCCGTCTATTTTATCCTGACTGACGAGTGACAGAAGGGATCTGAAAACACGTAATTAGTGTGAAAAAGGCCTTTTACACCAATTTCTTTTTTCCTGTTAGAGTGCAGGAACCAAGTTTTGCAAATGGTGTAAACATTGTCCGAATATGTAACTCCCAAACAAATGACACAGAGGTCTGGCAAATACTTTGGGGAATCTTATGCCTCGACTATTTACATTTTTTAAACCTTGTTTAGTTTTTTTTTTTTTTTGTGTGTGTGTTTTTGCTTTTCCAAAAGTGGACACAATTAAAGCCCTGTAAGACTGGCACTAGCCTAACTATGACCACAGAAATAAATAAATAAATAAAACAAACTACCAACAGTCTAAACCTTATACCATCCTAACAGGAATTACAAAAGTTAAAGCAAGGTCTATAAGATCCCAAAGTGATGGGGGGGGGGGGGGAGGATAGCAATGAAAAAAGAAAGGTACTGAATATAAAGATTAGCTAGAAAAAGCGACAACAATCACTTATCCTGTGCAAAAAAAGTAAAAATATTCCCCACTAATGGCTCCAAAAGTTGCAGCTGCCATTGTGGCTTGGAGAGTGCACGTACAGCAGGGACTTATGGGTAGAGGGAAGCTTGAGCCTGGGAAGAGTTTACTGCTGTGCAGTGTCAGAGAAGACATTAGTTCCAGTGTCCAGACAGAAACTGAGAAACCCTCAGCTAAACAAAAAATGCAAACATATGGGTTTAAAACTGAAATCTTTAATTCCCCGCAGTGCAAGTCTTCTACCCCACTGCAACAAAGATATACTTGTATGTTGAGCAAGCAATGGAGGACTTGCACAGATGGAAGATCGACTGAAAACTGATGACAACCTGGATACTGAACAAACTTCAAGAGGCAATGGTTTCACTTCTAAAACCCCATCAAAACCCCAGTGAAACACTTTCATGTCTTTCAGGAAATGATGCTGGGTAAACAGAAAAGCATGCAGAAATATACCAAGAAAGTTGCAGCCAACAAGCTAAAAAGGACAGAAAGCATGAAATGAATGAGGAATGACCGTTTGTAATCTATGAAAAGTTGGACAAAAGAAATGGACAAGCTAAACTCTAAGTGACTGCAAAAGAAATCTCAAAGTAATACAGTACTATTCTGGCATTTTAAAAGGGAAAATAGTGCTTTCGCTCACTTCTTTAATTTTCAAAACAGAGTCCGAATGTAGGAGGTGTATGTTACCACATGCAGTAAAATATGAAGAAATGAGAAGTCAAATATGTTCTCTCTCATCTAACTGCAAAAAATACAAGTGGACCAGAGCTGCAAGCTGTTAAGAATGAAAGGGAACCCAAGACAATGAATGGCATGCTATGGTAATAAGGGATCCTTGAGTAGGTGAAGAATCAAAACAGGTTTAAATAAATCTTTAAATTAGCACTAAAAGTCAAAGTTGTGCAAAACAAGCAATATGACTTCCTTAAAACATGATAAAAAAATGTAAAATGTCAGCTGAATAAATGGAGACATTCTTAATCATTGAGAGGAAAGTACTGTAATAGCAGAGGAGGTATGGTTATGATCAGGGCCGACACCTCTGGGGAAATAAGCGAACGTCACTGGCCAAAACCCTAGAAATGTCAACTGGGAAAAACAAGATCTACAGCTAGATATCATAGACAATCCAGTTAAAGTTCATGCTCAACGTGGTGAAACAAAAGTTATTTCCTTGCTATAATGATAAATTCCCTCATTCCAGTCCATCCAATATGACATTTGGGTCCTTGAGAGACTGCTTAGATCCAATCTGGCAAAGTGCGCTTCAGCCTCAAGCTTCTTTGAGATATCTTCCTTCCCTCAATCCCTCTTGCCTCCTTAGCCATGTCAGATCTTATCTGATGCCTGCATGACAGATGCCTGAATGATTTGCTTTGCTTAGGATCTATGCATCAATGATTCTTCAGGTCCTATGAGATGGAAGATGGAGAGGAAGGAACGTTGTTGTTTCAGATGGACTGGAATGAAGGGACCTATAATTATGTTAAGTATATAATTTTCATATCCTCTTCATTCCATCCATCCGATTTGATGTATGGGTCAGAATCTCTAGCTACGTATATCCCTGGGAATCATAACAGGAGCCGTTTCAGAATTCAGACCATGAAAGAGGGTCTAGCTCTCGAACTGCAGTCCAGTTTATAGTACTTGATGAAGGTACACATGGAAGACCCAAATAGCAGCCTCACAGACATCAGTAAGGAAGTGAGCTCTGAAAAAAGGCAGAAGTAGCGGCCTTCCTCTGGGTTTGCCCGGTAAAAGTACACTATAAGGTTCATAGATAAAAAAATTGCAATTTGATAGTCATCTTGAAAGGGTGATCTTAGACACTTTCTTGTCCAACTTATTCTGCGCAAATACGACTAGCAGCTACTTGCTCGTCCTTCAGGAAAACAGCAGTCCAATGGAGGTAAAAGTGCAACTTCTGTGAGCATCTAGAGTGTGCAGGAAATATTCCCCTCCATTCTGACAACTGGGAAAAGACAAGTTATGTTTGGAAGCCACTTTAGGAACAAAGGATGGATTAAGTTCTCACGGTTGCCCTGTGCTTGTGAAAAACAAGGTAAGGAGAAAGACAGGAAAAGTACAGTTTTGTACCTACCATAAATGTAGATGTCCGAACTGGATAGCATCTGCAGTCATAACAAGTGGGTTGTCCTGTCGTCAGGCAGCCCTGCAGTCGGCCGGATTCCAAAGTCCGGGTCCGGCTTCGGCTGATGTCGCACTCCACCCGACGTCATCTCTGGTCGTCTTCGGGTATAAAAGCATCAGCCGACGCCATTTTCCTCAGTGTTTCTTGCCCCAGATGCCAGTAGCCCTCTTGCAGGCTAAAATTTGGATAGATGCCAATGTTTCCAAATAGATAGAGGTAAACACAACAATAAGCATGTATGTACATATATACAAACAAATACACCATAAAAGACTCCCCCCAACAGCTAGCTATTAGGAGGGTAAACACCCTAGGAGTACCACAGAGGGGAAGGAGGGAGGGTAATCCTGACTGCAGATGCTATCCAGTTCGGACATCTACATTTATGGTAGGTACAAAAAGTACAGTTTTGTACCTACCATAAATGTAGATGTTCGAGGATCCACATTGCTGCAGTCCTAACTATTGGGTAGTCCGCTGTCCAGTCGGCCCGAATACCAGAGTATATGGCTGACGTCAATCAGGGCGCATTAGACTGACGTCAGTACGCCAGGGTACTAATGCGCATGACCGACGCCATTTCCTCAGTCTTTTCTTGCCCCAGATGTCAGAAGACCCTAAAAAGACAAGGCCCAATATACCTGCACCAAAAATATGTACAATATATACAAAAATATATACAAAAATATCAGCATATAACCTCACCTACACAACCACCCCTAAACACAGAGGGAAGGAGGGAGGGTAAATTGACTGCAGCAATGTGGATCCTCGAACATCTACATTTATGGTAGGTACAAAACTGTACTATGTTCTTCGTTCCACATTGCTGCAGTCCTAACTATTGGGTAGAATCCCAAAGCAGAGGTAAGGGAGGCTGGCAAATCATAAAGAAGCAGGAGCTGACAACATGCCTTGCAAAATAGCTGTGGCAAAACCAGCCCTAGACTTAGAGTAGAGAGGAAGGTGATAATGCTTAGAGAAAGTATGCACTGAACTCCAAGTAGCTGCCTCCAAAATATCCTTAGTTGCCACCCCTTAGAAATGCTGTTGAAGTGGCAGTAGCCCTAGTGGAATGAGGCCTAATCCGAGCTGGAATCTCCTTGCCATGATGGGAATAACAAAATGAAATGCAAAACCCAATCCACTTAGAAATAGTTTGCTTAGACACCGGCTTGCCCTGAGAACTCAAAGCAAAAGAAACAAACAACTGCTGAGACTGCCTGAAATCCTTAGTCCTGCTTAAATAATAACGCAACTGCCTATGTACATCTAAAGTGTGCAAAATCTTTTCCCCTTTATTTTGGGGATCTGCATAGAAAGTAGGCAAATGAATAGTTTGGTTTAAAGCCACACTAGAAACCACCTTAGGCATAAAGGAAGGATTAGTACGTAATGATACCCTATCCTTATGGAAAATCAGAAAGGGCTCTACTGCCATAAGGGCCTGCAACTCAGAAACCCTTCTTGCAGAAGTAATAGCCAACAAAAAGCAGTCTTCCATGACAAATATTTCAAATCAGCAGTACCCGAGGCTCAAAAGGTTGTAGAGTAAGTTTTTCCAACACAAAATTGAGATCCCAAGCAGGAGTAGGAGCTCTACGGGGGTCTTATATTCTTTGCCCCTCTGAGAAACTGCTTGAACAAAGGATGCGAAAACAATGGTGGGTCACAATCATAGTGAGCTGAAATTGCTGCAGCATGAATCTTAATGGAAGAGAAGGACAACCCTTTGTCCAATAACTCAGTAAGATATTGAAGAGCCACACTCAAATTAGGCTCAGAAATCTCCAAATTCCTTGCTGCACTCCAAAATAAAAATCTCTTCCATTTTTCTGCATACACTTTCCTTGTACTAGGTCTTCTAGCTTCCATAATCACATTTAAAACTTGTTGAGGAAGTTGAGACCGGCTGTCTCTCAAAACAGAATATGCCATGCTGTTAGATGAAGAGAGCGAAGCTTGACATTGAGCAGGTGGCCTTCTCTCTGAGACAACAGGTGTGGAATCAAGGGTAAAGGCCATGGAGGCTTCTTTACTAGACTCCTCAGTAATGGGTACCAGTGCTGCCGAGGCCAATCTGGAGCTATTAAAATCATCCTTGGCTTGTCTTGTCTGACTTTTAGAAGCACCTTTGGAAGAAGAGGCAGAGGTGGAAACGCATACACATGAAGATTTTTCCAACTGAAAGAAAGAGCATCCACTTTCCAAGCTGTGTGATGTAACCTCTTTGTGCAAAACTTTGGCAGCTGGTGGTTTAGTGGAGAAGCGAACATATCTATGTCTGGAGTTCCCCAGGACACTGTCAACCTTTGAAATACATGAAGATCCAGTTTCCACTGTGGGGATCCATGATTTGTCTGCTTAACACATCTGCTAAGGAGTTCTGTGCTCCCGGCAGAAACCTTGCCTGAAGAGTTAGTTGCAAGCTGAGCGCAGTCTCCCATAAAATCATTGCTTGCCTGCACAATGGGTAAGAATGTGTTCCCCCTTGTTTGTTGATGTACCACATGACAGTTGTGTTGTCTGTTAGAATCAACACCTGCCCTGGAAGAAGTAACTCCTTGAAAGCCATTAATGCAAACTGGACTGCTAACATCTCCTTCATGTTGATATGTAGATGCTGTAGTCTGGCAGGCCACTTGTCTTGTATCCACTTTCCATTTAGATGAGCTCCCCAAGCAATGTCCGAGGCATCTGTCGTTAAAATCTGACTCGCCTCTGGCCGGGTCACAGAGAGTCCCTTGTTTAGGTGACATTCCTGAGCCCACCACAAAAATTCCTTTTGAAGGCAAGGTATTATTTGAATGACAGTGTCCAAATCCTGGCAGTGCTGTGTCCATACATTTTTGAGATACCATTGCAGCTTCCTCATATGCAGTTTGGCATTGGGAAGCACCAGAATACAAGATGCCATGAACCCTAATGCTTGAAGGACTGTCCTTGCAGTCAGCACGGACTGATGAGATAGTTGATGAAAGTAAAGGGAGAGACTCCTTTGTTTGTCCGGGGTTAAAAAGGCCATCTGGGCTGCTGTATTCAGTCTCACACCCAGAAAGCACATGTCTTGAGAGGGTACTAGACTGGACTTTATTTCGTTCACAGAATACCCTAGGCATCTTAGCACTGCTATAACATATTCCAGATGTTGTAGAAGGTCTTCCTTTTCCTGAGCCAGAATCAGGCAGTCGTCCAAGTAAGGATAAATCTGAATTCCTTTTAGCCTGAAGTAAGCTATCACTGGAGCCAGAACCTTTGTGAATACTCTGGGCGCAGTAGATAAGCCAAAGGGCAATGCAGAGAACTGATAATGAGAATTTCCAGCTCGAAAACGCAGATACTTCCTGCAACTTAGTCTTATAGGCACATGAAGGTAAGCTTCCTTGAGATCTAAAGTTACCATCCAATGATCTTTGCCCAGCAGAGGTAAAAGCTGTTGTAACGTCAACATCTTGAACTTGGGAATGTCCAGATAAGTGTTGAGGATAGATAAATCCAAAATTGGTCTCCACGTGTTCCCCTTCTTTGGTACTAGGAACAGGCGAGAATAAAATCCTAGGCCCCTTTCTGATACAGGGACTGGCTGAATGGCCCCTATTTGGAGTAACAGAGAAATTTGCTTGTGAGCCTCTTTCCTTTGTGGAGGAGGAACGCCTGGCATGCGTTTGAAAGGGGCAATGTATGGTAATAAAACCTGTAACCGTGGTGAATGATATCCAACACCCATCTGTCTTGAGTGATTAAATCCCAATTTTCTTTGAAAAGAGACAGTCTTCCTCCCAAAGGAGCTGCCAGACGAGAATCTACTGGCAGCTGAAAAGGCAGGTCATTGGGTCTGTTTACGAAAGGACTGACCCCTGCCCTCACCAGAAGTCTGAGCAGGTGAACTCCTGTTCTAGGCCTAAAAGAACCTTGAGCTCTGCCCCTACCACGCCTAGACCTACCCCTAGACTGGGAATCATAAGCAGGATAAGTCCATCCCTTAGTAGGCCAATTTCTACTAAACTTCGGTGGCTGCACCTGCAAAAAATCTTTAACAGTTTGCATAGACTTAGCTTTGTCCTCCATTTTCTTCAAAACTGCTTCCACAGGCGAACCAAACAACACATCAGACTGTAAAGGAGCATCCAAAATCCTTGTCTTAACATGCTCAGCTAAATTCTGATCCCTCAACCAGGCATGCCTGCGAAGAACAGAACTAGTGGCAGCCACCCTCGAGGAGGCCTGTACAGCATCAAAACCACATTGCAAAGAATGCTTACCCACTTGTTCAGACACATGAACTAAATCCAGCAACTCTTTACACTCAATACCTTCCGCCAAAGCATCCACCTTAGATTTCAGTTGTGAAAGGAGATAATTTTGATATTTTAGCATGTGAAACTGACAATTCAACGCCTCATGGCTAAAGTGGAGGAAGTATACACTTTCTTTCCCCATCTATCCAAAGCCCTTGCCTCTTTATCAGTGGGAACAGGGTTTTAACCACAGAGGCCTTAACACCTTTAGGTCCCTGAGACACAGTTTCCGGGTCTGCCCTAGGACTCTTAAAAGATACTTATGAGCTTCAGGCACCCTATAGTACCTATCAGGTTTAACAGGAGCAGGAGGCAAAGAATCAGGGTTCAGGGAAGCCTCTGCAAAACATCTTCCACTACATTCAACACAGGAGGTATAGCTAAGGGCCTATGCTGGGGTAAAACAAGAATTCCCTAAGCCTTTTCCTGGAATCAGAGTAATCCTGGCCTTCCCATTTAAAGTGCTCCCTCATGGAATGCAGAGTCTCTGAAAATGAGAAATCCTCAGGAGGAGAAGCTGTAGGAGTGGAATCATCCACATCAGAATCAGAATAAGGAGGAAACTCCTGCAAATCTTCCGCAGAAGACTCAGAAGCCTCTGAACACTGTTCAAAACTATCAAACTCAGGTTCCACCCTAGGCCTCTTATCAGGAGGGGGCATAGAACCTCTAATCATAGTAATCAAATCTTCTGCCATTTTAAGCATATGTTTCTTAGGCACAAAACCTGAAGTGCTAGGAGAAGCTCCCACTGAAGCCAAACTTGGCCTACCTCTCAAAGAAGTTTTGGAAACAGAAGGAGAGGCCCTAACAACCTTGGGAAGAGAGGGAAGAACAGTTACCTGAGAAGCCCCCTCAGCTTGGCCTACCTCCTGAGAAGGCACATCCTGTAACAGTAAAGTCTCTGCCTGAGACTCCAAAGAAACTCCTGGCAAAACCTCTGGCTCCACTGAGCCTTCTAAAGAACCGACGTCCGGGACTGCCGGTTCATCAACCCTAGGCTTCGCTGTTTTATCCTTGCGCTTCTTGGACGAAGCGGGCGTCGGAGCATCCGACGGCATTTTATAATTGCAACGCTTCCCAAACACTAACCTGGCACAGTCTAACCTTCTCTTAATAGTGCGTTTGTTAAACCTAGCACAAGAGCGGCATCCAACAACGTCGTGCTCAGGCCCTAAACAAGGTATACACAAGGTATGGTAATCCCTATGAGGTATCTGTTTCCCACAAGAAATACAGTTAATCACTTTTTCTGACATCCGGTTAAATACTGAGGCAAGAAAAAACCAAAATGTTCCCCAACGGGTACTTAGCCAACTCTGATTCGGTCTGAAACTCCGACTTCAGAAAATTTCAGAACGCCAACCTGCACTCGCAAAACTGCTTCTGCATCGGACCATGCGGCAAAAAAGACTGAGCAAATGACGTCGGTCATGCGCATTAGTACCCTGACGTATTGACGTCAGTGTAATGCGCCTGACCGACGCCAGCCATATACTCTGGTATTCGGGCCGACTGGACAGCGGACTACCCAATAGTTAGGACTGCAGCAATGTGGAACGAAGAACATCTGTACTATGTCCTTCATGGATGCATCTGCAGTCATAACAAGTGGGTAGAATACCATAGCCAACTAGGGGAGGAGGATAAAAGTAGATTATGGTGTGTTTAGGATCCCTTGCAGTACAGCAGTGGCAAACCCTGCTCGGGATCTGGAATATAGAGGCAAATTATAATGCTTGGCAAATGTATGCACGGAGGTCCAAGTAGCCGCCTCAATAATGTCTTTGGTTGCCACTCCTCGTAAGAAGGCTGTGGTAGTGGCTGTTGCCCTTGTAGAATGAGGTCTTATGTTCTGTGGAATTGGTTTTCCATGGAAGGAGTAACAGTATCGTATGCAATTTCCTATCCATTTGGAGATTGTCTGTTTGGAAATAGCTTTTCCTTCCCTTCCTGTTGCATAGGCTACAAAAGTTGGTCAGTCTTTCTGCTATTTTTGTTCTGTCCAAGTAGTAGCGTAGCTGTCTATGTACGTCCAAGGTATGCAGTATTCTTTCCCTCTGTTTTGTGGGTTGGGAAAGAAGGTAGGTAGGTGGATTGCCTGGTTTAAAGACACTCTGGATACCACCTTGGGCATAAATGTAGGATTAGTCCTCATGGACACTCTATCTTGGTGGAAGATTAGGAAGGGTTGCACTGCCATTAAGGCCTGTAGTTCTGAAACCCTCCTTGCTGAAGTAATTGCCAGTAGGAAAGCAGTTTTCCATGACAGGTGTTGTAGGTCTGCAGTTGCTGCTGGTTCAAAGGGTGATAGTGTCAACTTTTCTAGCACAAAGTTTAAATCCCAAGCTGGTAATGGTGGTTTCCTTGGAGATTTTACATTCTTAATTCCTCTGAGGAACTGCCTGAGCAAAGGGTGCGAAAAAACAGGTGGATCAAAGCTGTATTCTGCTGAAATAGCTGATGCATGTATCTTGATGGAGGAGTAGGACAGGCCTGAATGAAGAAGTTCGGCCAGATACTCCAGAATGTTAGGCATATCTATGTTTGACACATCTTTTCCTCTTTCCGTACTCCAAATGACAAACCTTTTCCATTTTCCAGCATAGTTCCTTCTTGTTGAAGGTCTGCGTGCTTCAAGAATAATGTCTTTAACTCTTTGGGAAAGTTCTGGATTAGCTGCTGCTATGTGATGTTCCATGCAGTCAGTTGCAGGGTTTTTAGGTTCGGATGTATGATGCTGTAGTTGTTCTGAGTTAACATCAAAGGCATCAGGGGTATTGGCCACATATTGTTCCGAGACATGCTCTTCAGTAGTGGGTACCAGTGTTGTCTTGGCCAGTTTGGAGCTATCAGGATTATCCTTGGACGTTCTTCCTTGATTTTTAGTAGTACCTTGTGTATCAAGGGAAGAGGTGGGAATGCATATGCTGTTAGGCCTTTCCAGTTGAAGGAGAGTGAGTCCACTTTCCATGCTAGTGGGTGGAATGTCCTTGTGCAGAACTTTTTGAGCTGGTGATTGAGAGGTGATGCGAATAGGTCTATCTGTGGCATTCCCCATTTCTTTGAGATGGTCTTGAAGATGTCCGGGTGCAGCTTCCATTCGTGGGCATCCGAAGTGGTTCTGCTTAATATGTCTGCTAGAGTATTGTCTTTCCCCGGTACAAATATTGCCTGTAACTGAATGTTGTAGCTGAGTGCCAGGGTCCACAGCTCCAAGGTCATTCTGCATAGGGGGTATGAATGAGTGCCTCCCTGTTTGTTGATGTACCACATGACTGTGGTGTTGTCTGTCCTTATCATCAGCTGACCCTCTTTGAGAAATGGTTTGAACTTTTGGATTGCCAGTTTTACTGCCAGCATTTCTTTTAGATTGATGTGCAGGTGAAGTTGATCCTGTGTCCACAATCCTTGCACGCATTTGTCCAGCATGTGTGCCCCCCATCCTAGGTCTGAAGCGTCTGTTGTGATGGTCTGGCTTGGTTGACATCTGCGAAAGGGTAGGCCTGGGTTTGACTGGCATGCCTGAGCCCACCATAGGAACTCCTGTTTTAAGCATGGAATTAGTGGGATTTCTGTTTCTAGGCTGTGTCTGTGTTGGGACCATAAATTCTTTGGGTACCGTCTGGCAAATGGGACCAAGATTATGCATGATGCCATGAAGCCCAAAGCCTGCAGAACTTTTCTTGCTGTTAACTTGTTCAGTTTTGTTAGTGCCAAGTAAGGAGGAAGTTCTTTTTGTTTTTCTGTAGTCAGGAATGCTATTTGTTGTACTGTGTCCAATTCCGCGCCCAAGAATGTCCTTGTTTGGGATGGTATCAGCCTTGACTTTTGTAGGTTGACTGTGTATCCCAGTCCTTGTAGCAAGTGAATGACCCTTTGTAAATCTGTTGTCAGCTTGCTTTTGTTGTCCCCTTGTAGCAGGCAGTCGTCCAGGTATGGGTAAATTTGAATTCCCTGTAGTCTGCAATGGGCGATTACTGATGCCAGGCATTTTGTGAATACTCTGGGCGCAGTAGATAAGCCAAAGGGCAATGCTGAGAATTGATAGTGCTCTGATCCTGCAAGAAATCTGAGGTATCTTCTGCAGATTGGTCGAATGGGGACGTGCAGGTATGCCTCCTTGAGATCTAGAGTTACCAGCCAAGACTCCTTGCCCAGCATGGGAAGAAGTTGCTGTAGGGTCAGCATTTTGAATTTTGGGACAATGATGTAAGTATTTAAGATGGACAGGTCGAGAATTGGTCTCCAACTTTTTTCCTTTCTTGGAACTAGGAATAGTCTGGAATAGAACCCCTTTCCTTGTTCTGCTGTTGGCACTCTTTCCACAGCTCTCATGTTTGCTAACTCCATTATCTGGCGTAGAGCCTCTGTTTTTTGATTTGGAGGTAGATTTGGCATTCCCCTTTTTACTGGTAAAGTGTGGAAGTGAAACCGGTAACCTTGATCTATGGTTTGTAAAATCCAGTTGTCTTTTGTTATGTAGTGCCAGTTCTTTGAAAATAAGGTTAACTTTCCGCCTAGAGGAGCTGCTATTTGTTCCCTGGTAGGCGGATTTAGGATTAAGTCACTGTGGTTGTGCTGATGTAGTGGCAGTGGCTGTGTCTGTGCCTCTGTTGTTACCTTGCCACTGTCGTCCTCTGTAGGCACCTCCTCTGGATTGGTTTCTGCCTCTGGAACGCCTATTCCTGCCCCTTTGAAATTTTGTGGAGTCAGGAAAGGACCAATTTTGGCAGGCCAGTTCCTGCTAAACCTTGGGGGTTGAACCTGCAGGAAATCTTTAACAGTTTGTACAGATTTTGCCTTTTCTTCCATTTTCTTCATAACCTGCTGGGCAGGTGTACCAAACAAACTTGTCTTGTCCATAGGAGCATCCAGCAACTTAGCTTTAACATGATCCGGTAAAGCTTGTTCCTTTAGCCATGCATGCCTTCTTATCACTGTGCCTGTCATGGCTGATCTAAATGAAGCCTCCAGTGCATCATAGCCACATTTTAAGGAATGGTTGCTAACCTGTTGTATGTTATTTACCATCTCTAATACATATTTCTTATCAAGAGATTCATCAGTGGTTAGTTTTTTTAGTTAACTGATCAAGCATAAACTCTTGGTATTGTATCATGTGAAACTGACAGTTTAAAGCTCTAGCTGAGAGAGTAGCTGAAGTGTAGACCTTTTACCCCATCTGCCTAATGACCTTGCTTCCCTTTCAGAAGGAATAGGGTTTTTAGCTGTGGTCGCTACTACTGCCTTGGGTCCCTGGGATATAGTTTCTGGGTCTGCAAGAGGGGCCTTGTAAAGGTGGTGATGAGTATCTGGCACCCTGTAAAATCTGTCTGGTTTGGCAGGGGCTGGGGTAAAGAGTCTGGAGCGGAGCAAACATCATTGAAAGCATCATCCACCACAGAGAGAACAGGAGGTATAGCTAAGGGCCTGTGCTGTGGGAGGTGCAGAAAGGTCCTAAGTCTTTTCTGGAGTCTGAAAAATCCTGTTGCTGCCATTGGAACTGTTCTCGCATGGCATGCAAGGTTTCCCCAAAGGAGAATTCTTCTGGTGGGGAAGCAGCTGGAATGGATTCTTCAGCATCAGAATCTTCAAAATTGGAGAAGGGAGCCTCTGGCTGGTCAGTTATGTCTGATTCATCAGCAGAATCATCAGAAGACACTGACTCAGGGGCTCTGCCCTAGGTCTCTTCTCTGGGGCTGAGAGGCCCTGTCTGGGTGAGATTGAGATCCTCTAATTAAAGAAATTAAATCTTCTGCCAAAGTAAGCATTTGAGAACTAGAAGAGGGCCTGGATGTGGGGGTTTAACAGGCCCTGTTTTAGTAGTCTTGGCTGCTTTAGCCCTGGCGAAGGCCTTAATGGACATGGCTGCTGGAGGCCTAGCAGCACCACGTGCTGGGGTAGAGACATCCAAGGGGATGGTGTCTGATAAGTCAACCACCGTAGTGGGTAAAGATTCTGAGGTCGATTCAAGAGTTGTAGCAGGGGCCTCAGTTGTAAGAATAGTTTCAGCTGTACTTTGATCAGTTTTCTCGGTTTCGGCCGAAACCGAGACACTCGCGGTTTGCTTTACCGTGGTTTCGGCCGAAACCGCGGACTGCGAGTGTCGGTCTTTATCTTTGCGGTTTTTAGTAGATTGGGTAGTCGGAGGATCCGACGGTATAATATACGCAAAATCAGAACCGAAAAACTGTTCTGCAAACTCCGCCGACGCCTAAGCCGCTCGGTTGAAAGAGGCACAGGCCGAACAGGCTGCTACGTCGTGGGCTGGGCCTAAACAAGGCAGACAGTAAGAGTGGAAATCTTTATGAGGTATTTGTTTCCCACAGGTTAAACAATTGTTAACTTTTTCTGACATCGGCTGAGGCAAGAAAGAGTCCCCAACGGGGTACTTAGCTTTAGAAGTCTTCGAAGTAGTATTCGGTAGAAGTAATCTCTGGATCCGACCGACCGGCACTTGCGAACAGCTTCTGCTTCGGGCGCCACGCGGCAAGAAAGACTGAGGAAAATGGCGTCGGCTGATGCTTTTATACCCGAAGACGACCAGAGATGACGTCGGGTGGAGTGCGACATCAGCCGAAGCCGGACCCGGACTTTGGAATCCGGCCGACTGCAGGGCTGCCTGACGACAGGACAACCCACTTGTTATGACTGCAGATGCATCCATGAAGGACATCTGTATGCATCTGTTATACTCTTCAAGCACATGTAATTGCTACCAAGAAAGTGGTTTTCCAAGACAAGAATTTTAACTCTGATGTAGTGGCAGTATCAAAGGACGGTTTTGTTAGGGCATACAGAACAAAATTCAGATCCCACAGTAGAAAGTACAGTTGTGTACACTTACCATAAATGTAGATGTTCGAGAGTATTCACTGTTGCAGTCATTACATTTGGGTAATCTGCCTGCAGGATGCCCTCAGTCGGCCTGATTAACAAAGTCTTGGGTCCTGCGTCGGTTGCTGTCCCTTCTTCCATGACGTCAGGGGTATAAAAACATGTAGCCGACACCATTACATCAGTTTTTCTTGCCCCAGATGTCAGGTGCCCCCCTAATGGGGAGCAATTAAACATAAAAACACAAAGGTATACCTCCAACAAAAAAAGCAAATACACCAAAAAGGCTTTTAAGCATAGTAAAGGAAGGTAGAGGTATAGCCAAAATAGGTTAGGAGGCAGGAGGGAGGGTAACCAGGACTGCAACAGTGAATACACGCGAACATCTACATTCATGGTAAGTGTACACAACTCTACTATGTTCTTCGTGTTTTACTGTTGCAGTCATTACATTTGGGTAGATTCCCAAAGCTATGGTTGGGAGTAGTAGTTGATAGCAGTAGGACCAGCTATAAGGCCCTGGAGGACTGCAGTGGCAAAGCCAGCTCTGGATTTAGAGAAAATTGGCAAATGATAACGCTTGGTGAAAGTATGTACATAACTCTAGGTAGCAGCTTCTAGGATGTCCCTGATAGGAACGCCTCTGAGAAAGGCTGTAGAAGTAGATGCAGCCCTGGTGGAGTGAGGTCTGATCCCCAGGGTGATAGGTTTTCCATTGTGCTTATAGCAGAAATGAATGCAATGGCTTATCCATTTAGAAATGGTTTGTTTCGAAATAGCCTTCCCGTCTACCCCTGCAGCAAATGCTACCAGCAGTTGTTCAGATTTTCTTTGAGGTTTTGTTCTGTCCAAGTAGAATCTAAGTTGTCTGTGCACATCCAAGGAATGCAGAATCCGTTCCCCTTTGTTCTGTGGATTGGGAAAGAAGGTTGGCAAATGAATGGACTGATTAAGAGCCGCACTGGATACCACCTTGGGCATGAAGGATGGATTGGTTTTGAGTGACACCCTGTCCGCATGAAAGATGATGAAAGGCTCCACTGCCATAACGGCCTGTAATGCAGATACCCTTCTAGCTGAAGTGATTGCTAAAAGGAAAACTGTTTTCCAAGAAAGACATTTTAAGTCTGCAGTAGCAGCTGGCTCGAAAGGAGGTAGAGTGAGTTTCTCCAATACAAATTTAAGGTCCCAGGGTGGGGTTGGAGCTCTCCTGGGTAGTCTCAAATTTTTGGCCCCTCTGAAGTACTGCTTGAGCAGTGGATGAGAGAAGAGGGGAGGTTCTGTGTTATAATGATCTGAAAAGGCTGAGGTGTGGATTTTAATAGAAGAAAAAAGACAGGCCCTTGTGAAGCATCTCAGTTAAGTATTGTAAAATCTGTGGTAAACTGGGCGCTGCTGTGCTCATCCCTTGAGATTGGTTGCAGGCACAGAATCTTTTCCATTTTTCAGCATAAGATTTTCTAGTACTAGGCCTCCTTGCCTCTGAGATGACATCCATCACAGGTTTGCTGAGGGATGGTAAGGGAGAGTTTAAATAATTAGCCAGGCTGCAAGGTTCAGTGTTGGAAGCTGAGGGTGCAGAATCTGGTTCTCCTGCTGAGACAGCAGGGAAGGAATCTGAGGCAGGTGCCATGGAGTTAACAGTGACACACTGCGCAGGAGGGGGCACCAGTGTTGGCGAGGCCAGTATGGAGCAATCAAAATCATCCTTGGTTTGTCCTGTTTGACTTTTACAAGTACTTTGGAGAGTAGAGGGCAGTGGGGGGAAGGCATAGACTAATATGTTTTTCCAGCTGAAGGACAAAGCATCCACATTCCAGGCTCGTTTGTGGAGAATCCTTGTGCAAAATTTGTCCAAATGGTAGTTCTGGGGAGAGGCAAATAGGTATATATCTGGGATCCCCCATTCGCTTGTCAACATGTTGAAAATTCTTGGTGCCAGTTTCCACTCGTGTGGGTCCATGAGGTTTCTGCTTAGTCCGTCTGCCAGTGTATTTAATTTTCCTGGCAGGAATTGAGCTTGTAGGTGCACTTGGTAGCTCAAGGCTGTGTTCCACAATGCCATGGCTAGTCTGCAGAGTGGGTAAGAATGTGTACCCCCTACTTGTTTATGTACCACATAACCATGGTGTTGTCCGTCTTTACCATTAGTTGTCCTGGAAGAATGTAGTCCTTGAAGGCTGTCAGAGCATTCTGTACAGCTAACATTTTTTTTTTGATTGATATGCAGGTGCATTTAACTTGGGTTCCATTTGCCCTGAATGCACTTCCCTGCCAGATGAGCCCCCCATGCATAGTCTGATGCATCTGTTGTTAGGGTTCGGGCGGCAGGGGGTGGTGTGAAAGGTAGTCCCTTGTTTTGGTGGCAGGCCTCTGCCCACCAAAGGAACTCTAGGCGTAGGCAAGGTATGATAGGAATCATTGTTTCTAGGCTGTGAGAATGTTGACTCCATAGGCTTTTTAGATACCAATGTAGTTTCCTCATATGCAGTCTTGCATATGTAATTAGAAGAATGCAGGAGGCCATGAACCCCAAGGATTGCAGTATTTGTCTTGCAGATAGCAGGGTTTTTGTGGCCACTTGTTTGAAGTAGGTTGTCAAATGAATTTGCTTTTCTGGCGTGAGGTAAGCCATCTGGGAAGTTGTATTCAAGCTTGCTCCCAGGAAGGTAATTTGTTGACAGGGTACCAGTTGTGATTTCTTTTCATGTATGGTGTACCCCAGACAAGTTGTAACCCTTTTTACAAATGCCAGATGATTCAAAAGTATGCCCTGGCTTTCTTCCTGAATTAGACAATCGTTCAGGTATAGGTATATTTGACTGGATAAACTCTGAAACATTGAATGTTCAGAACATCGACGTTCTGATCATCGAGACCAGAACATCGATGTTCAGAACATCGAACTTTCCAAATGAAACATACAAACACCAAATAAATTAAACTGTTGTGCTTCGCCCCCCTGCACCCCCCCATGTGGGGGGTTGTGCCCCCTACCCCCCCACTTTAATATTCCAACTCCAAGATCACACTACAGTGGGATAAGGTAAATCTCCCATTTACCGCTATATGCGTTAGCGCTAAACAGGAGATTTCCCATACCCTACCTGCAATGCCAACACTCAGATGGCGCACACGCAACATGCAGGTCACCTTGCTGCCCTGCATACACACCCACAATTCTATATTTTCACTTACCTAGCAATTCCACTTTAAACCTTCGATGTTCTGAACATCGATGTTCTGGTCTCGATGATCAGAACGTCGATGTTCTGAACATTCGATTATTTAAAGTGGAACCATTTGAATACTTGTTTGCCTGCAAAATGCAATAACTGGAGCTAGGCACTTTGTGAATACCCTGGGCGTAGTAGATAAGCCAAAGGGCAGTGCAGAGAACTGATAGCGCGTGTAGCCTGCGTTGAAGCATAGGTATCTTCTGCAAGATTCCCTGATTGGGATGTGCAAGTTTGCTTCTTTTAAGTCTAGTGTTGTCAACCAGGCGTCTTTGCCTAGCATAGGAAGTAATTGGTGAAGAGTCAGCATCTTGAATTTTGGAATCTCCAGAAAGGTGTTTAGAGTAGACAGGTCCAGGACTGGACACCATGATTTGTCTTTTCCTGGGTAACATGGAAAAGTCTGGAGTAGAAACCTTGTCCCTTTTCCTCTTCTGGCACCAGTTGAATAGCCCCCATGCTTCAGAGTGAAAGTACTTGTTTTTGAGCCTCTTCCAACTGATTTGGGGGTAGGTCCGGCCACCCACTTGGTGTTAGCAACGTGTTTAAGTGAAATCTGTATGCCTGGGACACTATATTTAAACCCCATTTGTCCTGTGTAATGAGTTCCCAGTTCTTTGCATGAAGAGCAATCTTTCCCCCCAAAGGGGCAGTCAGAAGGTAAGTGCTTAGAAATTTTAAAAGGAAGTCACTGAGACAGTTTACCATAGGGGGGTGTCTTGTTATTCTCAGACTTGGAAGTGGAGGCCCCCCACTTCTTAGTTCTGAGAGTCCCTGGGACTGAAACCTGGGGTTTTTGCTGTGTCTGGGTTTGGCTTGAGAAGACATGGAAGGGACTGGAAAGGACCAATTCTTAGAAGGCCAGTGCCTAATAAATCTAGGAGGCTGAACTTGTAAAAAAACAGTTTGCATAGATTTAGCTTTATCTTCCATGTTTTTAAGAACTTCTTCAGCCTTGTTGCCAAACAGGCGGTCCCGATTTAAAGGAGAATACAACAATTTAGGTTTAACATGATCAGGCAAAGATTGCTCCTTAAGCCAAGCATGCCTTCTAAGCACAGACCCAGTAACAGCAACCCTGCAAGAGGCCTCTAAAGAATCAAAACCACATTGCAAAGTATGTTGTCCAACTTGTTCAGCAGAATGCATTAAATCCTGTAAGTCTTTATTTTCCACACAGTCAGGAATCAACATAATTTTCTGTTTAAGTAGTCCAATAACATGCTGCTGATTTTTTAACATATGAAATTGGCAGTTTAAAGCTCTAATTGCCAAGGTTGCTGAAGTATAAACCTTTTTACCCCATCTATCCGGCACCCTGGAGTCTATCAGAAGGGGTAGGATTTTTAGCAGTAGAAGCCTTAATGCCCTTGGGCCCCTGTGAAATAGTCTCTGGATCTGCAATAGGATTTTTGAAAAGGAACTTGTGGGATTCAGGTACCCTGGGAGCAGGAGGCAGAGAATCAGGGGCCAATCTGGATTCTTAGAAAGCATCATCAACAATGTCTAGTACAGGAGGAATAGCCAAAGGCCTATGCTGAGGTAGGAGAAGGAAATCCCTAAGCCTCTTTTTTGAACCAAATAATTCCTGGCTTTCCCAATGAAAATGCTCCCTTAGAGTATGTAAGGTTTCCCCAAAAGAAAAATCCTCAGGAGGGGAAGCAGAGGGAATAGAGTCCTCAATCAGAATCCTCATAAGTAGGTAAAGACAAATCCAGGTCATCAGAAGAGTCAGAAAAAACAGAATTCTGATCAGAAGATTCATAATCAAGATCAGCCCTAGGCCTCTTAGAGGGAGGAGGGGTTGGCTACCCCTGATTAGAGTTATTAAGTCTTCAGCCATTTTTATCATTTGTTTTTAGGCATAGAAGCCTGAGCATGTGGGTGTCGTTTTTTTAGGCATGGATCGAGATTTGGGCCTTAGTAATGAAGGAGGCGTCAATTTAATATGCAAGTCCATAGGCCTGAATACACCCTCAGAAGCCGGTGCCTGCTCAGCTGCTCCGGACCCATCCAAGGTAGAGACATCCACTGGTTCCATAGTTGAAGTATCTCGCGGCATACCGGACTCTGAATGGGTCTCAGTAAAGGCCTGCGAATCAGAAGTAGCGGGTATCAGGGGCTGCGAAAGCGCCTCACTGAGTACCGGCGAACTGCAGACTGGCTTAGGAGAAGCGTCGTCAGCAGTTTTGGACCTCAGCAGCCTGTCTCTGTCTTTATCTTTGCGTTTTTTTGGAATCCCGGTAGTCGGATGGCTAATCAACGACATTTCTGGATAATTAAACCAAGAACCGAAATATTTAGAGGCAAAAATATACCAATGACGGATAGTGCGCTGATTAAATAAAGCACAAAACTGACAGCAAGGTACATCGTGGTCAGGGCCTAGGCAAGGAATACAGTATAAATGAAAATCTTTATGAAGTATTTGCTTTCCACAAGTAATGTAATTATTAACTTTTACTGACATCGAAAAGGAGCAAGAAAAAGTTTCCCCAACGGGGTACTTAGCTTTTAGTTGAAGACTTTGGTTCTGAAACTCGAAAACAAAAATTTCAGGAGTCGGCCGACCAGCACTTGCGAACTGCTTCTGCTTTGGGTACCACACGGCAAGAAAGACTGGTGTAATGATGTCGGCTGCATGTTTTATAGCCCTGATGACCTGATGTCATGGAAGAAGGGACAGCAACTGACGCAGGACCCAAGACTTAGTTAATCAGGCCAACTGAGGGCAACCTGCAGGCAGATTACCCAAATGTAATGACTGCAACAGTGAAACACGAAGAACATCTGGACCTTTGATTGGTGGACGACGCAGGAAAGTGCCTTTAAGAAAAGCCTTGCATTATTTTATGAGACACCAATGAATGACCCTGAAAATCTGATATGAAAGGATGAAACTGCAGCTAACTAAACTTTAGTGGTAGAGAAACTAAAACCTGCCTGGAAAAGACAAGACAAAGTTTAAAAAATCTGAGAGAGAGGCAAAAAATAGGCTAATATTCTGATTGGTGGCACACATTGCAAATCTTTTCCACTTGCTTCATGGCAGATTGTTTCTGGGAGGCTGTCAGGATGTGAGCTACTTCTTGAGGAAGGGGAGGTGTCCTTCACCAATAGGGGAAACGTGTGGCAAGTTTCAGGTTGGGAAGGTCAGATGAGGCTTTCCAGATGGATGAGATATGACATCCTTGAGCAGAGCCAAGAAGACTCTCCTCGGTTGAGACTTCAGGAGGGGAAACCAAACCTGTCTTGGCTAACATGGGGCAATGCGCATGACCACACCTTTGAGTTTTCTGTTGGAATCAAAGGTAATGGGGGGTTATGTATAAAACAGCCCAGTTACCCAATGCTGAGACAAAGCATCTTTGGGTTTCTGATCCAAGGATGAATCATGGCAAAGAATCTGCTGCATTTGGTGTTGGTAAGGTTTGCAAATAAGTCACAGCATAGCTGGCCCCCACGGCTAAATATTTAGTGGGCAACCACCAAGGTTCCAAAAGATTCCTGTTGAGCCTGTCCGCTAGAAAGTTTGCTTTCCCAGTTCTCCAAAAAATGATGAGAGGCCATAGCTCTTTGCCACACTTTCATGGCTTTGCACCATAAGGGTTAGAGATCTGGCTCCTCATTTGTTTGCTGATATACCAGACAACTGCTGTATCATCCATCTGGATTAAATCACATTGGGGAAGGAAGTTCAGAAGCTTCCACAGCACAAGGAAGACTCAATTCCAAGATACTGATGTGAATTTTGGCTTCATTTGCTGTTCAAAATACTCTGGACCATCCTCCTTTCATAATTCTACTCCAAGCCCAGGGAAGAAGCATCTTGGTCACTGTTGCGGAGGGTGATTCACGATGAAAAGGCATGCCTTTGTGCAGTAGGGGCGATATGAGCTACCACTATAGCTTATACTTGCAAGACTAGGTAAGAATTATGGTCAGAGAGAGAATGTTGAAGTTATGGCCAGTGAACCTGAAGTACATACTGCAGTATTCTCGTGGGGTATCTGGCAAACTGAACCATTAATAAAGAAAAAGCCATGAGATCCAAGACTCTTGTAGTACTAGATAGGCCGCAGGTCAGCTATTCTGAAGTAAGGCTTCCAATGCAAAATGTACAGACTGAAAACTGCCTATGCCCCTTAAAGGGGCTGTGTCTGAGTCAAACTGGTGTTTTGACCTGTGAAACCAGTGTGAATGAGGCCATTTTGGTTCCGATTAAAGGGGTGTTGCAGGGCTTCAAAACTGACTCAGACAGCAGACAAGGTCTTGCTCAAGCTTCATCTTTTCTTTGATAGTAGTTTCAAACAATACAGATGAGTCATATGAAGCATTTGTAAAGGATGTTTTAAAGTTCCCCACAAAATCACACAACCTCAGCCAAGTATGGCATCTAATAGCGATGCCTGTGCCAGCAGCCACTTTGTGCATCAGGCATATTAAGAGATTTGTAACAGTTGATATTGTCAGGACAACATGAAGTTGCTTCTGAAACATGCCATCATTGATTTCTTCAGAGTAGGTAATGCCTGTTGTTACAAATCTCTATGGAATCCATTCATGTGAGTGGCACAGTTCAGTGCACATACAAAATAAGTACCCGGAACATATGCCCACTTCACAAATCTATCCTTCATCATAGAGCCCTTGTTAGAAGGATGAATAGAAGAGTTATTTTTGAGTTTCTGGACCCTATGGAAGGAAGCCTTTAAAATGAAGTTGATTCTGCCAATCTGCCCATACCCTGAATTCAAAAGAAGAGCAAATGTCACAAGATGAAACCAGATGCTAAACCCCTAAGCATACCACACAAAGATCATGTGGATCCTGAAAGAGATCTTGTGACCACACTTTGTACATTGTTTGAAACAACTGTTTTTCCATGTTTTGTACACAAGCAACTAAACAGAGAAGGCACTTTTAAATTGAATATAAATTTCAGTTGAAAAGCACATACGATAACAGCTGTCAGTCAAAGAGAAAATCAGAAATATTAGCTTACACTTCTAGAAGATAACAAACCCCACTACTACTACAAGTAACTCTAAATGAATACCTAGCAGAACAGCAACAATGACAGTAACTTTCTACCAATTATAACGCACACTAACTGGGAGGAAGATGGTGACAAATGCCAGGGGCTTGACAGGAGTAATAAGAGAAAAATCTAAGTAGCAGAAAAGAATAGTTGTGTAAAATCTTACCATAACCATAGATATCCTTCTCTTCTATATGCTGCAGTATTCATAACATGGGAGTCCACCACCGGCTAACTCGTACATCTGGCCAGTATACAAGTCTAATGCTACTGTGAGGTACATGCAACGCAGCACATCAGCAAACGTAGGTCAGCAATAAAGACACATTGGGTATAAAGCAGACGTCAGCACATACCAACCTCAGAAGTGAATGCCACAAAAGGCCCAGTCTGATCTTAGGTGTGCAAAACATGCCACCAGGGGCCAGGCAAACATCAGGGCAAGGAAAGGTTGGGGGGAGTAATACTGCAGCATATAGAAGAGACCATCTAGAGTTATGGTAAGATTTTACACAATTATTCTATGTCCTTCTATTCATATGCTGCAGTATTCATAACATGAGGAAGAGTGCCAAAGCTCATGCAGAGGAAGAATTTGGCAGCGGAGGAGAAGCGTCTTCCACAAAACCATGCAGAATAGCTCTGGCAAACCCAGCCCTGGAAATAACATCTAGTTTATAGTGTTTAGTGAAGGTATGAACAGAAGACCAGGTAGCTGCCTCCAGGCAAGAGCAAGTGTCCAACCCTTTAAAGAAAGTTCCAGAGGAAGGCCCTGCCTTGTGGAATGTGCACTAATAACAGAGCAGAGATTCTTACCATTGGCTACATAACGGAAGGAAATAGCTTTCAAAATCCAAGAGGAGATAGTCTGCTTGGAAACAGGTTGACCCAGGGCCCTTGGGTAATAAGAAACAAACAGGCGCTCAGACTTCAGGATAGGTTTGGTTTTGTTCAATTGTATCCGAGTTGCCTATGCAAATCTAAAGTGTGCAGATTCTTCTCACTGGAAGGCTGAAGAGAAGGGAAAGGTTGGAAGGTTGATAGACTGTGAGATAACTTTAACTACCTTGAGCATAAAGGAGAGATTAGTGCGTACAGAAAACCTATATCCCTATGGCAGACTGTGAAGGGGGAGGTAGACATCAGAGCTTGTAACTCAGATATCCTTCTGGCAGAAAAAGTTGCTAGGAGAAGAATAGTTTTCCAGGTACAATGTTGTACAGAAGAGTAAGTTTTCCCAAGACAAAATTGAGATCCCGAGGATAAAGAATGTACAGTTTTGTACCTACCATAAATGTAGATGTTCGAGTGTATATACTGCTGCAGTCATCACACTTCGGTTATCCTGCCGTCAGGCGGTCACGCAGTCGGCTGAATCCCAAAGTCTTGGTCCGGCGTCGGTTGTCGTCGCTTCTTCCCTGACGTCAGTGCAACAGGGGTATAAAAGAGGCAGCCGACGCCATTTTCTTCAGTTTTTCTTGCCCCAGATGCCAGGTGCCCCAAACTAGGAAGGCAATCCAAATACCTATGCAAAAATACCTTAGTAGATAAACAATAGTACTAGCTGTTAGCAAATACACCATATAGACATGCATCCAATTGATTGATGTACATGGAGTTATAACTAACACCCTGGTATGTAGAGGGGATGGTGGGAGGGTAACCTGGACTGTAGCAGTATATACACTCGAACATCTACATTTGTGGTAGGTACAAAACTGTACTATGTTCATTGTGTTACACTGCTGCAGTCATCACACTTGGGTTGACTCCCAAAGCTATGGATGGGTGGCTGGTACAAAGCTGGGTTAGGCGAAGCTAGGATGCCCTGCAGAACTGCAGTGGCAAAACCAGCTCTGGTTTTTGAGTATAATGGGAGGTGGTAGTGCTTGGTAAAGGTGTGCACTGAACTCCAAGTAGCTGCCTCCAGAATGTCCTTGGTTGGAACCCCCCCCCGAGAAAGGCTGCTGAGGTTGCTGTAGCCCTGGTAGAATGGGACCTAATATTAACAGGCACTGCTTTCCTATGGTGCGAGTAGCAAAAGCGGATACAATCTGCTATCCCTTTAGAGATGGTCTGTTTTGAAATAGCCTTTCCTTGTGAACCCGCAGCATAGGATACAAAGAGTTAGTCAGTTTTTCTGAAGGTCTTTGTCTTATCCAAATAGTAACGTAGCTGTCTGTGAATGTCCAAAGAGTGAAGGAGTTTTTCTCCTTTATTCTGGGGGTTTGGATAAAAGGTGGGTAAATGAATGGTCTGATTCAAAGCCACACTGGATACTACCTTTGGCATAAAGGTAGGGGTAGTTCGTAAAGAGACTCTGTCCTGATGGAAAACGATGAAAGGTTCCACTGCCATGAGTGCCTGTAGTTCTGAGACCCTGCGTGCAGAGGTGACAGCCAGCAACAGAGCTGTTTTCCATGACAAGTATTGTAGTTCTGCTGAGAAGGCTGGTTCGAAAGGAGTCAGTGTTAATTTTTCTAAAATGAAGTTGAGGTCCCAAGCTGGCGTTGGGGGTTTTCTGGGGGGGTCTTATATTCTTAGTCCCTCTGAGAAACTGCCTTAGTAAAGGGTGTGAGAATATGGGAGGATCGGTATTATATTGAGCTGAAATGGCCGAAGCATGGATCTTAATGGTGAGAAAGAAAGGCCTTTGTGTAGCATCTCAGTTAAGTATTGCAGTATTTGAGGAATGTTTGGTATCCCAGGATTTTGGCCTTTAGCCTGGTGCCATGCACAAAATCCTTTCCATTTGTCTGAGTAAGTTTTCTGGTGCTGGGCCTCCTGGCCTCCACAATGACATTCAGGACGTCCTTTGAGAGAAGTGTTGATTGATAATTCAAGGTATTCTCCATGCAGCTAAATTTAAATTCCTGAGCTAACTGTGAAGGATCTGAGAGTTTTGCTGAGTCAACAGAAGTGGGAACTGAGGTAAGATCCATGGAGGGCTGTGGGTCAAGTTCCTTAGTAATGGGTACCAGTGCTGACGTGGCCAGTCCGGAGCAATGAGGATCATTTCTAGTCTCTCTGATCTGACTTTCAGTAATACCTTGGTCAATAGAGGTAGTGGTGGGAAGGCATAGACTGTCAATGCTGTCCAACTGAATGATAGGGCGTCCACTTTCCAGGCTAGGGAATGATAAGTCCTTGTGCAAAATTTCTGTAGTTGGCAATTGTTGGGGGAGGCAAATAGATCTATGTCTGGGCGTCCCCACCTTGAGTTATCACTGAAAATACTTGCGGGTGTAGTCTCCACTCGTGCGGATCTTCCATATTTCTGCTTAATTCGTCTGCCAATATGTTTTCCTTTCCTGGCAGGAATTGTGCTTGCAGTTGTACTTGGTAAGTCAATGCTGTGTTCCACAAGGTCATTGCCTGTCTTCATAAAGGGTAGGAGTGTGTTCCTCCCTGTTTGTTTATGTACCACATAACTGTGGTGTTGTCTGTCCTTAGTAGTTGTCCTGGATGCAAGAGGTCCTTGAAGGCTGTCAGTGCATTTTGCACAGCTAGCATCTCCTTTTGGTTGATGTGTAGATGCATTTGTTTTGCAGACCATTTGCCCTGTATGCACTGTCCTGCCATGTGTGCTCCCCAGGCGTAGTCTAAAGAATCTGTTGTCATAGTTTTGGTTTGCTGGAGGTAAGACAAAAGGAAGACCCTTGTTTATTTGACATGCTTGAGCCCACCATAGGAACTCTTTTTGAAGGCAAGGAATGAGAGGTATACTTGTTTCGAGGCTGTGCCTGTGTTGAGTCCATACACTTTTCAGGTACCACTGTAATTTCCTCATATGCAGCTTTGCATATGAAACTAGTTGAATGCAGGATGCCATGAACCCCAATGCCTGCAGGATTTTCCTTGCAGTGAGCTGGGTAAAAGTTGCCATCTTTTGAAGTATTGAGTCAGTTGTTTTTGTTTGTCTGGCGTGAGGTAAGCCATCTGGGCCGTTGTATTTAAGCTGGCACCCAGGAATATTATCTCTTGTGAGGGTATTAGCTTTGACTTCTTTTTGTTTACTGTGTAACCAAGGCAACATAGCAGCTTTGTTACAAATGACAGATGCTGTAGTAGAATGTCCTTGCTGTCCGCTTGGATCGGGCAGTCGTCCAGATATGGATAAATTTGTATTCCTCGTTGTCTGCAGTATGCAATTACTGATGCCAGGCATTTCGTAAATACTCTGAGCGCAGTAGATAAGCCAAAGGGCAATGCAGAGAATTGATAATGCGTTGTACCTGCCAAAAATCTGAGGTATCTTCTGCAATCTTGTCTGATAGGGACATGCAGGTAGGCCTCTGAGGTCCAACGTTACCAGCCAAGTCTCCTTGCCCAGCATGGGAAGAAGCTGCTGTAGTGTGAGCATTTTGAATTTGGGTACCTCCAGGTATGTGTTTAGAATTGAGAGGTCTAAAATGGGTCTCCAGGCTTTGTCCTTTCTTGGTACTAGAAATAGTCTTGAGTAAAAAACTTTGACCTTGCTCCTTTGTAGGTACCTTTTGAATTGCTTTCATATCCATGAGAGCTGAAATTTGCATTTGTGCCTCTGCCCATTGGTTTGGAGGCAGATTTGGCATGCCTCTTAACCGTGGTAAAGTGTGAAAATGAAATCTGTAGCCTCGGGTAATAATATCCAGAACCCATTTGTCCTTTGTTATGATGCGCCAATTTTGTGGAAATAGAGCCAGTTTTCCTCCCAAAGGTGCTGCCAGGGCAATTTTGCTTGGCAGGCAACAAGGGAAGTCATTGTGTTTGTTTCCTGAAGGGTTGAGATCTTTTGTCTCCACCTCTTTGAGTTGTTGTATGCCATTGTCTAGGCCTAAAAGAACGTTGTGGCTCGCCTCTGTCCCTTGGGCGTCTGTACCTACCCCTTTGGGGTCTGTCTAATGCAGGAAAGGACCAGTTTTTTGATGGCCAGTTTCTGCTGAAACGAGGAGGATGTACCTGTAAAAAATCTTTGACTGTCTGCACAGATTTTGCCTTTTCTTCCATTTTCTCTAAGACTTCCTCTGCTTTGACACCAAATAACACATCTTTCTGCAATGGAGCATCCAATAACTTTGCTTTGACATGTTTTGGTAAGGCTTGCTCTTTTAGCCAAGCATGTCTACGAATTACAGATCCTGTGACAGCTGCTCTACATGAGGCTTCCAATGAATCAAAACCACACTGTAAGGTATGCTTTTCCCACCTGTTCTGCTGCATGCAGCAAATCCTGCATCTCTTTGAAATCAGGTTGATCTGTCTGAGGGATCATTTTCTGCTTTAACTGTGTAATCAAGTACTGCTGGTACTTTAGCATGTGGAATTGGCAGTTTAAGGCCCTCATGGCCAAAGTGGCAGAAGTATACACTTTCTTCCCCCATCTTTCTAATGCTCTGGAATCTCTTTCAGAAGGTAGTGGATTCTTAGCAGTAGAAGCCTTAACCCCTTTGGGACCCTGGGAAATGGTTTTGGGGTCTGCAACAGGGCTTTTATATAGAAACTTATGAGAATCAGAAAAGTACAGTTTTGTACCTACCATAAATGTAGATGTCCGATAGGTATGCATCTGCAGTCCTCACATATGGGTTGTCCTGCCTCAGGCAGCCCTTCGGTCGGCCGGATTCCAAAGTCTGGGTCCGGCGTCGGCTGATGTCGCCCTTTCCCCGACGTCAGAGCGCCTGGGGTATAAACGCGTCAGCCGACGCCATCTTCCTCAGTTTTTCTTGCCCCAGATGCCAGGTGCCCTCTAAGGAAGGCTAAATTTGGAGAAATGCAATAAATTCCAAACATGCACAGAAAAGATATATATAACAAGTACACCATAATACATAACCCCAGCTAGCTATGAGAGGGATAAGTACCCAAGAAATCCCACAGAGGGGAAGGAGGGAGGGTAAACCTGACTGCAGATGCATACCTATCGGACATCTACATTTATGGTAGGTACAAAACTGTACTATGTCCTTCAAGGATGCATCTGCAGTCCTCACATATGGGTAGAATACCATAGCCAATCTGGGGGTGGTAGGATCTATGTAAAGGATGGTTGTAGCTAAAATGCCCTGCAGGACTGCCGTAGCAAAGCCTGCTCTGGATCTGGAATATAAAGGTAAATTGTAATGCTTGGAAAATGTATGCAGGGAGCTCCATGTAGCAGCTTCTAAAATGTCCTTGGTAGCCACTCCTCTTAGGAAGGCTGTGGAGGTGGCTGTGGCTCTGGTGGAATGAGGTCTAATGTTAGCTGGCACAGTTTTGCCATGAAAGGAGTAACAAAAACGAATGCAATTTCCTATCCATTTTGAAATTGTCTGTTTGGAAATTGCTTTTCCTTGTGCACCAGCAGCATATGCTACAAACAGCTGGTCAGTTTTTCTGTAACTTTTAGTTCTGTCCAAGTAGTAGCGCAACTGTCTGTGAATGTCCACGGTATGCAGAAGTTTCTCCCCTTTGTTTTGTGGATTTGGAAAGAAGGTAGGCAGGTGAATAGCTTGGTTCAATGAGACCCTGGATACCACCTTTGGCATAAATGAAGGATTGGTTCTCAATGAAACTCTGTCCTGATGACAAATAAGAAATGGTTGTACTGCCATGAGGGCCTGTAACTCAGATACTCTTCTTGCTGAGGTTATGGCCAGAAGGAAGGCAGTCTTCCAAGACAGGAACTGTAGTTCTGAAGATGCTGCTGGTTCAAAGGGAGGCAGTGTTAGTTTTTCCAACACGCAGTTAAGGTCCCATGTAGGCACTGGTGGTTTCCTTGGAGGATTGATGTTTTTAATTCCTCTTAGAAACTGTCTTAGGAGAGGATGAGAGAAGACAGGTGGATCAGTATTGTATTCTGCTGAAATTGCTGAAGCATGAATTTTAATGGAAGAGTAAGACAGGCCACTGTGGAGCATTTCTGCCAAGTATTCCAGGATATGTGCCATGTTCATCACTGTCGCATCTAGGCCCTTTGTGGTGCTCCAAGTGCGGAATCTTTTCCATTTTGCTGAGTAAACCTTTCTTGTGGAAGGCCGGCGAGCTTCCATGATGATATCCTTCACTCTCTTGGATAGCTTATCCTGGGAAGGAGTCAAGGTATTCTCCAGGCTGTTAGTTGCAAGGTTTTCAGGTTGGAATGCAGAGTTTTGTAATTGTGCTGTGTCAGGAGAAGTGGCCATTGAGGAAGAGGCCACAGTTTCGTGCGTGACATGCTCTTTAACAGTGGGTACCAGGGCTGTCTTGGCCAGTTTGGAGCTATCAGAATCACTTTTGGCTGCTCTGTCCTGATCTTCAGTAAGACCTTGGTCATTAATGGAAGAGGTGGAAATGCATACACTGTTAGAGTTCTCCAGCTGAAAGAGAGGACGTCCACTTACCATGCTTGTGGGTGGTATGTCCTTGAGCAGAATTTCTTCAGCTGAGGATTGTGGTGGGAGGCAAAAAGATCTATGTCTGGCCTCCCCCATGATTGTGTTATCTGAAGGAAGATGTCGGGGTGCAGCATCCATTCGTGTGCATCCATGATATTTCTGCTTAGGCTGTCTGCCAGTATATTGTCTTTTCCTGGCACAAACTGTGATTGCAGCTCTATATTGAGTTTCAGGGAAAGTTCCCATAGATTCATTGCCAGTCTGCAAAGAGGGTAGGAATGGGTACCTCCTTGCTTGTTTATGTACCACATAACTGTGGAGTTGTCTGTCTTTATTAGCAGGTGGCCTTGATGCAGAAAGAGTTTGAAGGCCTCGATTGCATGTATCACTGCCAGCATTTCCTTTTGGTTTATGTGCATGCGTAGCTCCTTTTGTGACCATAGTCCTTGAATACATCTGCCCTCCATGTGTGCTCCCCAACCGTGGTCTGAAGCATCCGTTGTAATGGTTTGGCTGGCTATTGGTTTGCTGAAGGGCAGACCCCTGTTTGACTGGCTTGCTTGAGCCCACCACAGAAATTCCTTTTGGAGGCATGGAATGAGTGGGATCAAAGTTTCTAAGCTGTGACTGTGCTGAGTCCATAAACTGCTTAGGTATCATTGTAGTTTCCTCATATGCAGCCTTGCTTGTGGAATCAGAAGAATGCAAGATGCTATGTAACCCAGGGCCTGCAGAATTTTCCTTGCAGTCAGCTGAGTTTGTCTTGTCAGATTCTTGAAGTAATCCGGTAGTTGTCTTTGTTTTTCTTCTGTGAGAAAAGCCACTTGGTTGGTTGTGTCTAGATCCGCACCCAGAAAAGTTATTCTTTGGGATGGAACAAGTCTTGATTTGTGAATGTTGACTGTATATCCCAAGGCCTGAAGTAGGTGGATGGCATAATTCAAGTGTTTTACCAAAGTTTGTTGGCTGTCCGCTTGTATAAGGCAGTCGTCCAGATATGGGTATATTTGAATCCCCTGAAGTCTGCAGTGTGCAATTACTGATGCCAGGCATTTTGTGAATACTCTGGGCGCAGTAGATAAGCCAAAGGGCAATGCTGAGAATTGATAATGCTCTGAACCTGCAAGAAATCTGAGGTGTCTTCTGCAACTTTGTCTGATAGGGACATGCAGGTATGCCTCCTTGAGGTCTAGAGTTACCAGCCAAGACCCCTTGCCCAGCATGGGAAGGAGTTGCTGTAGAGTCAGCATTTTGAATTTTGGCACAATGAGATAAGTATTCAGTGCGGACAAGTCGAGAATAGGCCTCCATTGTTTTTCTTTTCTTGGAACAAGGAATAGTCTGGAATAAAATCCTTGGCCTTGTTCTGAAAGAGGAACCTTTTCTATAGCTTTCATTTGCATTAAGCTGGAGATTTGTTTCAAAGCCTCTGCCTTTTGATTTGGTGGCAGGTCTGGCATGCCTTTTCTTTTTGGCAATGTGTGAAAATGGAACCTGTGTCCTTTGTCTATTATTTGCAGTGTCCATTTGTCCCTTGTAATACTGTGCCAATTTTCTGAGAATAAAGAAAGCTTTCCGCCCAAAGGTGCTTCTAATTGAGCCCTGGTTGGCGGAGTCAAAGTAAAGTCATTGAGTCTGTCCTTGTGCAGCAATTGTAGGTCCTGCACTACCTATCTGGTTGGGAGGCTGCCATTGATGTCCTCTGTAGGAGCCTCTAGCTTGCCCTCTACCTCTGGCACGCCTGTTCTTGCCTCTCTGAAATCTCTCTGTGTCTGGAAAGGACCAATTCTTGGTAGGCCAATTTCTGCTGAATCTTGGTGGTTGAACTTAGAGAAAATCTTTGACTGTTTGTACAGATTTTGCCTTTTCCTCAAATTTCTTTAAGACCTCCTGAGCAGTGGAGCCAAATAACTTTTGCTTTTCCAGTGGAGCATCCAGAAGCTTTGCTTTAACATGGTCTGGCAGAGATTGTTCCTTCAGCAAAGCATGCCTATGTATGACTGCACCTGTCATAGCTGACCTACATGAAGCTTCCAATGCATCATAACCACACTGTAAGAAATGGTTGCTAACCAGCTGGGAGTTATGTACCAGATCCTGAAGTGATTTGCGCTCTAGGGGTTCAGGAGAAGACAGTTTCTTATGCAATTCATCTAACAAATACTCTTGGTACTGTATCATATGAAATTGACAATTTAATGCCCTCATAGAAAGAGTAGCAGAAGTATACACGTTTTTACCCCATCTCTCTAAAGCCCTGGACTCCCTTTCAGAGGGAAGTGGATTTTTAGAAGTGGCAGCTGCAACCCCTTTAGGGCCCTGGGAAATAGTTTCTGGATCAGCAGAGTGGGCCTTGTAAAGAAAATGATGTGAGTCTGGGACCCTGTAGTACTTATCGGGTTTGACAGGGGCCGGAGGAAGAGTGTCAGGGGTTATGCTAGACTCAGAGTACACATCATCAATGACATTCAAAACAGGAGGAATAGCCAAAGGTCTATGCTGAGGTAAATGCAGAAAAGTCCTTAATCTCTTCCTGGAATCAGAGAATTCCTGGCCCTGCCATTTGAAATGCTCTCTCATAGTGTGAAGGGTCTCCCCGAAGGATAGTTCCACAGGAGGGGAGGCCGAGGGGATAGATTCCTCTGCATCAGAATCCTCGTAGGCCGAAAAAGCCTCCTCCTGGTAGTCAGAGAGGGCAGAGCCATCAGAGGCCTCATCTGAGGAGTGGGGATCAGAGGGCTCAACCCTGGGTCTTTTGTCTAGAGGAGGTTGAGAGCCCCTGTCCGGATGGGGCTGAGAGCCCCTAATTAAGGAAATAAGGTCCTCTGCTAAACTTAGAATCTGTGAACCTGTAGAGGGTCCCTGAGGAATAACCCTGGGAGGCATAGCTTTTGTGTGTTTAGCAGCTTTAGCCCTGGTGAATGCCTTTATGGACATGGAAGCAGGAGGCCTGGCTGCACCACGTGCTGGTGTAGTTTTGTCTAGAGGAATGGTGTCGGAAGTTTCCAAGACACCAGTTTCTGAAGGAAATTCAATAACTGACTCAGTAGGGGCCTCCGGGGCCGAGGTTGTCGGTTGAGCGGTTTCGGTGGTCGGAAATACCAAGGACTCGGTTTCAGCCGAGACCGAGACACTCGCGGTAGGCCTAGCCGTGGTTTCAGCCGAAACCGCGGTCCGCGTGTGTTGGTCCTTGTCCTTCCGTTTCTTGGCTAAATGAGGAGTCGGAGTCTCCGACGGCATGTTGTAGGAGAAACTAGCCCCAAAAAATTCCTCTGCAAACTCCGCCCGACGCCTAAGAGTGTGTCGATTGAAGGAAGCACAGGCTGAACAGGCCGAGACGTCGTGGTCTGGGCCTAGGCACGGGAGGCAGTAAGAATGGAAATCCTTATGAGGTATTTGTTTCCCACAAGTTAAGCAATTATTAACTTTATCTGACATCGGCTGAGGCAAGAAAGAGTCCCCAACGGGGTACTTAGCTTTTGAAGTCTTCGGTTAGCTGAATTACAGGAGCTGGCCGACCGGCACTTGAACTGCTTCTGCTTCGGGCACCACGCGGCAAGAAAGACTGAGGAAGATGGCGTCGGCTGACGCTTTTATACCCCAGGCGCTCTGATGTCGGGGAAAGGGCGACATCAGCCGACGCCGGACCCAGACTTTGGAATCCGGCCGACCGAAGGGCTGTCTGAGGCAGGACAACCCATATGTGAGGACTGTAGATGCATCCTTGAAGGACATTTCGGTAGTATCTGTCTGGTTTAGCTGGTGCAGGAGGTAAGGAGTCTGGGTTGAGACTAGATTCAGTGTAGACATCATCCAAAATGTCTAAAACTGGAGGAATTGCATGGGGTCTATGCTGTGGAAGAAGAAGAAACTCACGGAGTCTTTTCTTACAGTCACAGTAATCTTGGCCTTCCCAGTGGAAGTGTTCCCTCATGGTGTGTAACGTTTCCCCAAAGGAATAGTCTTCAGGTGGGGGGAGACAGAGGGAATGGACTCTTCAGCTTCTGAGTCTTCATAAGGAGGGAAGGAATAATCCTGGTCCTCAGAGTTAGCTGAGGAAATGGATGCTTGGTCAGAGGAAGGATAATCTTCCTCCAGTCTAGGCCTTTTGTCAGGAGGGGTTGGGAACCCCTGATAAGGGTAATTAAATCCTCAGCCATCTTGAGCATCTGTCTTTTAGGCATAGGGGGGTCTGTGGACCCGGTTTCCTAACTTTTAAGGGGGCTTTAAGTTTAGCGTACGACTTAACAGAAATAGCTATCGGTTTGAAGACACCTTCAGAAACCGAAGGCCTGTCCAAAATCTCCGGATCACCGTCAGGGTTGGCGTCCGAGGAGTGAGATAGAACCGGCTCCTGAAGCCCAGCTGATTCAGTCTGGAAGGCCGTCAGAATTTCTAAATCAGCGGTAGTCGGGCTGCGTAGGCGCCTTGCTGAAAACCGGGGAACCGGTGGCAGGCCTTGCTGAGGCCTCGGTATCTGGTCTTGGCCTTATCCTTGCGTTTCTTAGTCATTGCTGATGTCGGTTGCTCAGACGACATGCTATAGTTAAATTTTCTGCCAAAATAATGTCGGGCGAAATATGCCCGATGCTTGATTGTACGTTTGTTGAACCTAGCACAAAACAGACAACCACAGACGTCGTGGTCTGGGCCCACGCAAGGAATACAATAAGAATGAAAATCCTTATGAGGTATTTGCTTCCCACAAGAAATTCAATTATTAACTTTGTTTGACATCGGTCTGAGGCAAGAAAAGTTTCCCCAACGGGGTACTTAGCTTTAGAGAAGACTTTGGGCTGAAATTCGATTCGAAAATCTCAGGAGCAAGCCGACCGGCACTTCCGCGGCAAGAAAGACTGAAGAAAATGGCGTCGGCTGCCTCTTTTATACCCCCTGTCGCACTGACGTCAGGGAAGAAGCGACGACAACCGACACCGGACCAAGACTTTGGGATTCGGCCGACTGCGGGACCGCCTGACGGCAGGATAACCCAAGTGTGATGACTGCAGCAGTATAACACGATGAACATCTGGTTTCCTTGGTGGTATGATGTGAAGGACGCCTTTTAAGAAGAGTTTAACTTCCAACCTAGAAGCTAAAGGTGGAGACATAGGCAGACATGCATGGATAGCAGAAAGATGGGCTTTAACTGAAGAGCGGGACAGCCCACTCCATCAATTCACAGGACAAGACCAATGGGACATCCATTAAAAGTGGCTGTAAATCCTTTTTGAAGCACCAGATGGAAAACTTCTCCCATTTTTAAACATAAGATTTTCTAGTTGCAGAACTTGAAGCACATCCTCAGAAAAAAGGTGTCTGAAGGAAATCAAAACCCTAGCACCCACAGAGTCGAGTTTAGAGTTGGCATCTGTGGATGTACTAGAGTTCCCTTGTCCTGTGTGAGGAGGTCCATTCTGTCGGGTAACTTGTAGTGATTGCCCTTGGCTAAATGCAGGAGGGGGAACTAATGCTGTCTTGGCCAAAAGGGTGTCACCAGCAAGAATTTTGGTTGCTCCCACTGGATTTTCAGCAAAACCTTTTGGTGAAGTGGGAGAATGCATACAGAAACATCCCCTTCCAAGACAAGTGTCCACCTTCCATGCCAAGGGATGTGGGATCCAGGCACAAAATTTGGGAACTTGTCTGTTCATGTGGGAGGCAAACCCCATGGATGCACCATGCCCAGAAATACATCCCTGTGTAACATCCATTCATGGGATTGTGTCATGGACCTGATGAGTGTGTCTGCCACAACATTCTGAGTCGAGAGAATATAGACAACCTGAAGATAGACTTGATTCTGGCAAGGATAGCTCCCAGGCTTGTAAAGCCAGTCTGTACAGGAGGGAAGACTTTGGCCCTCTCTGTTTATTGACACACCAGAGGACTGCGGTATTATCTATGAACCACCTTAGGACCCTGGGGAAAGCATAGATTTGTAAAGTGAAAATCAAGGCACTCATCTTCTTTATGCTGATGTGTTCCCTTGTCTGGCCTGGAGACCAAACATCTCTGACCTTCCAGGATTCCAGTGCTGCTCCCCATCCTAAATCTGAGGCATCTGTATATAGCTCCTGAGTGGGGAGAGGTGGTTATAAGTGTTGACCTTGATTCCTTACAACCTGAAGTATCCATCAGTCTAACTCCCATTTCAAGCAGGGCAGGAGCAGGATAAACTCCAGAGGATAAGAGTGTTGCATTCTAAACTGTCCTCAAGAATCACTGGAATTTTCTCATGTGTAACTTGGCTAAAGCAGCATGGGAATTGTGGATGCCATGAACCCCAATAGGCACAGAAAGTCCCTGGCAGTAAGAGATTGAAGGAGCAAGAGATCCAGGAAATAGGAAGTAAAGGGAACAAGACTTTTTCTGGAGGTAAGGAGGCTAGCATCCTCCCTGTTTGAATCCTGCAACTAAGAAAAATGTGGTCTTGGGGAAAGGATCAGGGAAGACTTCATACAGTTTATCATGAAACCTAGATTCTCCAGGAGAGACACCGTGAATGAGAGATTCTCCTGAAGGGTGTCTGGGGATGGGGTGTAGAGGAATTGGTCATGCAGGTAAGGAAAAATATCTGTATACCCTGTAGTCTGCAGTAGGCTATAATGGGAGCCAAGCATTTTGTGAAGACCCTCGGTGCTGTAGACAGACCAAAGGGAAAAGCCCAGAACTGAAAATGTGAGGAAGCAATAGAAAAGCAAAGAATTTTCCTGAACTAAAGGTGAATGGGGATATGAAGGTAGGCATCTTTGATGTCTAATGACACCATAAAGGCCTGGGGAAATATGAGTGGAAAAAGGGTGGGTAAAGTTAGCATAAGGAAGGTGGGAACTCTGAGAAAGGTGTTTAGATGGGAAAGGTCTAGAATGGACCTCCAGGGTCCATCCTTCCTGAGAACCAGGAACATCTGGCGTAACATCTTTTTCCAACTTGGGAGGGAGGGACATCCTGAATAGTGCCTTAAGAGAGAAGGCTGGATATGACCTGGGTAAAAAATTCCAGTTCTTTTGGGGGTTATGGAATATCCCTGAAGGAGGGAAGAGTTTCCCACACCATGAAATATCCTTGTCGGATGATGAATAGGACTGGAGCCTGAGCCATAAAAACCTCCTCAGGACAGACCCAGATGCAGCTGCCCTAGCTGAGGCCTCCACGGCATCATAACTGCACTTGGAGTGCCTTGTAACCTTGGCTGAAGAATTATGAATGGAGGAGAGCTTAGCCTCTGTAGGAGAATCAGGGAGCTCAGAAAGAAGCTTTCCTAAAAGTTTTTGAGGAAAAAAAAGGAAGAAGCTTTCCAGCATCGGATAAAAAAGCAAAGGAACATTTGGCCTTATGACTGATAATTGCTCTGAAGGTCAAGGTAGCAGAGGTATATACCTTTCTCCCTGATCTCACCATGACTTTGCTCTCCTCATCTAAGGGAAACAAGGAGGTAAAAGGCAGTAATCTGGATGCTTCATCTGCAGAGACTGAGATAGTGGCAGGGTCTGCAGAGAGGCATTTGAAGAGGAATCTGGAGTCCTCGGGCACCTTACCAAATCTATCTAGGTGCTTGAGAGCTGCAGGCTGGGAGTCAGGGCACATAGAAGCAGCAGTAAAGGCATCTAAGAAAGCCGGCAGAACAGGGGGTATGGCAGATGGAGATGGGAGTCCATTTGTAGGAGGTCATAGTACCTTTTTTGGATGTCAGATACTTGGCAACAGTCCCATTTGAAGAACTCTCTCATCATCAGAACAGTTTCCCCAAAGGAGATATCCTCCTCAGGAGAATCAGTACCATTAGATTCCTCTTCTGGTGAGGAATAACCCAAAAGGGATGAAATTTGGACTGAATACGCCAAGGATTCATCTCCTGATGACTCCTAATCATCTGAGGAAATCTACTCAGAGGTCCTCCTTAAAGGAGTACAGGGAGGAAATGCAGGAGAAAAGAGAGAGAGAGAGAAAGTCTGACGTAGGGCCATAAAGACATTCAATAGGCCTTGGGAGAAGGCCTGCCAATCCAGTGTTTGATCCTGAGGGAAAGGAGAAACATGTTTAGTCTTGACCTTTTTCTTTTTAGAAGCCTCCATGTGGTGGAAGGTGGATGGGCCAGACGTTGGTCTGCACTCCAGAATGTCACTATGCACATCCTCCACAAAATGATCTGGGTGATGCCATGCGGGCCTTCAGTAATTACAAGACATGGCTCCCCCCCACGTCCAAGTCGAACACCTGCGATTCCCTCACAGATGTGCTGGTAGGGTCCTTCATGGTCTCCATTGGGGTAACCATCAAAGGAACATCTACTGAATCTGGGATGGCCTCCGGACCCACAATGGCCTTGGGAGACACTCCCAGAACAGAGGGAGCAGTGGGTAGATCAAGCCACGGCTTCTTGTCCTTTTTTGGTTGCGGCTTGTCTGAAAGGCCCGACGACGCCTCCGTATCACACATGAGATGCTTAAGACGCTGGATCTCAAAATATAATTACAGGGAAACTATCTGGCTGCAAAGGGCTTTGAGTACGAAGGCCTTACATCTATGTCAGGTGGTCTGGTCATGGTTTGGGCCTAAGCAAAACAACCAAAGGTCATGACAGTCCTTATGTGGAATATGCCATCCATGCTGACACTTGCCCCTCCTAGTTGACATGTAATCACAGCACAATACAGTAGCCAAAAAAAAAAAAAACGGTACTTATCTGAACCAATGTTTGCAACTTGCCTGACGAGCGACAACCACAGCAGGTGATCGGACAGACAGCAGAAAAGTTCTGAGGTTGGTACATGTCGACGTCCACTTTATACCAGACATCTCTTTATGACTGACGCACATTTGCTGATAAGTGGCGTCGCACATACCTCACAGTAGTATTAGACATTTGTATACAGGGTGGGCATAAGATTCAGCCGGTGGTGGACTCGTTATGAATACTGCAGCATATGAACAGGAGGACATCAACTATATACATTAAAAAAATACCAATTTAACTATTCAAAAGAAAGGACCAAAAGTCCAGAACAATAGCTTTTCTCTAAGTTTTGAGTTGGAGCACTTACCTAATCTCCAGATCGAGGCAGCTTCCATGAAGGCAGCAAATGAGATCTGAGGTAGATAAGGGGACAGAGGAATTATGAGGAGAAATATTTCTTACAGGGGATAGAGGCTGGAGCACAATCTGGTGGACTGGATTAGAGTGGTGGCTCAAGGGCCCATATTTCAGATTGGATGGACAAAGAATACAGCATTAATCCACTCAAACCTTTTTCCATCACTGTTTATGTTGAACATTATTCTTACTGGATATCCCATGTGTTAAATCTGTAAATATGAAAATAAAAGTTTAAAATTCCCTTAGATTGCCTAAGACATTGCTGCCCCTTACTTATGTCTGTTTCTGTAAGCCAAGTTCACAGGTGATCTAGAGACATCATTTTGTGTGTACGGCTTTGATCACCGAAAAGAAAAGGAGCTGAGCTGTTGCAATTATACATTTTAAGTAAAAAGGCCTAATTTATATCAAGTTCTCCTATGCAATGCTTGGTTTGCCTTACTTTGTGAAGTTTTCTGGATCAAAATAAAACTGAGACAAAGTATTTTCTATAAAATACTCTGTATGATAAAAATTGTGCATAAATTAGTCTAAAATATGAAGCTGCTTACCCTGACAATGTAGTAGCCCAAAATGTCATGCAGGGAGACAGGGTGCATGGACCAAACCATAACCAGGAACAGAACAAAACTTGTCCAGCACCCAAGGAGAGTTACAAAATAAATGTAATTTGTTATATTGAATCACATATCAGCATACCGGTTTCGGCAAAGACAAAAAGCCTTCATCAGTGCAGTAACTGGTAAGTTTCCTGGCCTCCCTTAGGACTGCAAGCACATTCTCTGAGGAGTGCTGCCTGAAGGGAATTAAAAGTTTATCACCCACAGTGTCAGTGACAACATCTGCAAGTGTGGGTGGATGAGGGTTCCCTTTTCTTATGTCAGAAGGTCCACCTTGTGGGGGAACTTGTGGTGACTGCCCTTGGCAACATTGTGAAGTAGGGGGAACCAGTGCTGTCTTGGCCAGTAGGGAGTCACCAACAAGATTCTTGGTTTGTCTCTCCTGATTTTCAGGAGGACATTTTGAATCAGTGGGAAAGGGGGAAGGCATATAGAAACTTACCCTTCCAAGGAATGCTGAAAACATCTACTCTACAGGCTAGAGGGGAGTAGGATTTGGTGCAAAAGGTCTGCAGTTGTCTGTTCTGGGGGGAGGCAAATACGTCTATTTGAGGAGTGCTCCACCGGTGGACTATATGCCGGAAGACTATCCAGCATTCATTCGTGTTGTGGAGAGGATGTTCTGCTCAGAAGGTCCGCCTGTTTCTTGTCCTGCAAGGGGATGTAGGATGCCTGCAGGGACAAGTTGTGGAGAGAGGCTAGATCTCATATCAGCAATGTTAGTGTGCACAGAAGGTACGCTCTTGTACCTCCCTGTTTGTTGAGGTATCACATAACTGTGGTGTTGTCTGTAACTATTAGAACACCTGGTAGAAGTAGGGGACTGAAGGTTTTCAGAGCTAGAAGGACTGCTGTCATTTCTCTCACACTGATGTGTTTGGCCTTTAATGAAGGGTGCTATGTGGCTTGAACCGTGTAGGATACCAAGGTGGCTCCTCATCCTGCGTCTGAAGCATCTGTATGCATTACCTGGGTTGGAAGAGTGGGCTGAAGGGGAAGGACTGGATTGAGCTGGACTTCTTGAATCCACCAGCAGACCACCGCATTTAGGAAGGGTAGGAGTGTGACTTCTTGTTCCGGGGGACGCTGGTGTTGGGACCAAATGTTTTTTAGATACCACTGTAGCTTTCACATATGCATTTGGGCTAGTGGAAGCATAGGGATGGTAGGAATAAATCTGAATTCCCTGTGTTCTGCAATGGGGCAATGGCAGGAGCCAGGCATTTTGTGAACGCTCTGGGGGCAGTGGACAGACCAAAGGGCAAGGCAGTAAATTGGAAATGAGAGGAGAGCCTTGAGAAATGTAAACATTTTCTGTGGGAGGGTAGTATGGGTATGTGCAAGTAGGCTTCTTTTAGGTCCAATGTGGCTATGAAAGCCTTGGTAGGAATGACGGGAAGGAGGCTTGGGAGTGACAGCATTCTGAAGGTGGGCATCTTTAAGAATAGATTTAAGAAGAAAAGGTCTAGAATAGGTCTCCATGGTCCGTCCTTTTTGGGGACCAGGAACAGTCAAGAATAGAAGCCTTTTCCCTCCTGTCCTGAGGGGACAGTTTCTATGGTACCCAAGTTCAGAAGTCCGTCAGGACTTGTGGCAAAAGATGCCTTTGATTTCTGGAGGGGGGGGGTGCCTCTTAGGGTGGCCTTTCTTTCCAAGAGAGGAAGTATCCTTTTTACATGATGGTCAACACCCATCTGTCTGTGGTGATGGTTTTCCAAAAGGGGAAGCACCGAGACAGATGGGCAGAGAGGGGTAGGGGGTAAGGCAGTCACACATTGTTGGGGCCTCCTCTGTCTTGAAAGGGCTGCCTAGGGGGAGGCTGAGGGGCAGTTGGCCTGGAAGAGGTTTGTCTTCTGGTACCTCTTCTAGGTCTGGAAGTAGATGATCCAGTAGGGGTTGGGTTACGTCTGACAAGTGTGGCCTTGGCCGGGTTAGTTCCTGTAGTATTTGGAGATGGAGACACCAACAAATATTTGATGTCTTGTAATTCCTTACTCTTTTCTTGCAGGTTTTTGAATAGATCTGCAGATTGTTTTCCAAAGAGAAAATTGGGGTCTGGGGGCATCCCAAGAGGAAATTGGGGTCCAGGGGGGCTTCCAAGATCTTAGACTTAAAAGTCCTCTGGTAAGTGCTGAAGTCTAAGCCAGGAATATCTCCTGAGAACAGAGGCAGATGCTGCAGAGTGAGCAGAAGCTTCTAATCTAAAGCATCATAACTGCAACTAATTGAGTGTCTGGCTACTTGGGCAGCCAGAGAAAGCTTTGAAAAGATGTCAGCTTTTGTGGGGCAGTCAGGAGTACTGGCCAGCAAGGTGGCATCTTGAGAGACCGGGTCCAAAGCATATTTGGTCATATGAGTCTGATATTTGATGACTAAAACCAATGTGGAAGAGGTATAGACCTTCTTACCAATCCTATCCATAGATTTGCTGTCGTTGTCAGTGGGAAAGAGCGAGGCAGACAGAATGAGTCTGGATTGTTTATCCAGATATGTGATAATCGCATCTGGGTCTGCTGGGGGGGGGTTGACTAGGAATTTTTGGTCATCAGGCACTTTGTAGAAGCGGTCTAGATGTTTAGGGGAAGATGGCTGAGAGTCTGGTGTCTGATGTATAGGCAAAAGCATCCAAGTATGCAGGAATGACAGGTGGGATAGCAGAAGGTGAGGGGGATTCTACCTGTAAAAGTTCAAAGTACCTCTTCTGAGTTTCAGACATTTGAGTGGTGTTCCATTTGAAATATTCTTTCATTTTGGTGATAGTTTCAGCAAATGTAATATCCTCTGAAGGACAGTCTCCTTCAATAGATTCTTCATCTGGGGAGTAGTACACCTGAGGTGAAGAAATTTGGGAGGTGTAAGAAATTGATTCCTCAGAGGAGGAGTAATAGGCGTCTTGCTCTTCTTCCCTGTCCTGAGAGGCTGGAGGAGGGAGAGAAGCAGCAGAAGCAGGTCTAGGGCTTAGCAGTGGTACAGTAGAGGGAGATGAGGCTGAAGGCCTAAGGGCCATAAAGGCCTGCATCAAGGAGGTAGTGAAGGACTGCCAGTCAGGTAGGCCTTCTTTGGTCATGGTCAAATGCTTGTTTTTTTGTTTCTTTTTGGATGGTGTGGACATAGGCGTAGGCCTGGAGTCTGATGACGATCTAACAGTAGTAGTGTCCAGAGGAGGGATCCCAATTGGAAGCTCTGCTAAGTCTGGTTCCCCCTAGACCTCGACAGTAGTCAGGGTCTAGGCTGGCTTCAGGGACGTGCCGGTCATCAGCTGCAAAACGGATCTACGAAAGTCGCCGCTGAAGTCAATGGGTCTTACCAGTGCCCCTCAACTCCTAAATCAGAAGATGGCAGGGTGTCTGGTAGTGGTGCGGTAGAGGGCCTAAGAAACTTGGCCTTCTTATGCGGAGGTTCTGTCGAGGCCTCCAACGTGGGATCCATCCTAAGGGCTAATCGTTTAAGCAGTTGGTTCTCCAAGTAAAGATTAAGAGCAGCCAGACGGCTGCGCAGGGTCTTAGGTACAAATGAATGGCAAATGGAGCAGGCATTTTGGTCGTGCTCCCGGTCTAAGCAAAAAACGCAGTGGTTGTGCGAGTCTTTATGGGGAATCTGGCCCCCCGCATTGGCATTTACCCTTTTTGCGGAAATTGGCTATGGCTAGCTAAAACAAACCAGGCTTTAGCAAGATAATTAGAAGAAAAAACCCCAACGGGGTACTTAGCTTTTTAGACGTTTGTGCTGAAGGAGCGAAGCACACGATGCGTTGGCTGTCTGCGGATGAAAAGTTCTGAGGTCTGTGCGTGCAATCGTCACATTTAAGGACCCTGGTTTATGGCCCTACGTGTGACATCCCACACAGCTGCAACAGCCAACCTGAAGTTTTGGTATAGGAGCCGACGTACGGGTCGCCTGAGGCGGAAAATCCCACAACAAGAATACTGCAACAAAGGAATAGGACATCATTAGTTCTCAGAGTGGTGTACTTAACAGACCTTAGACACCCCTATGATTTTAAGCTAAACCACTCCATGACTGAAGTGGGTTACCTTAAAATTTGTCTAACTCACAGACTGACAACATTGCACAGGCTTATGAAACCATTCCTGAATGAATTATTTTACTTCAAGCTTCCTATGCAGAAATAGTTCTTTCCAGGTGAGAAATCCCTTGCCAAAAGGCTGGCTCATAATACCTTAGAAAGGAGTAAGGGTACCAGACGAAACTGGTTCAATTTTATTTCTTCAGACAATTTCTCATTCCCATAATAATAATTCAATCATTGACTGCATCCCAGATGCAAAGCAAGTCACTTAAAACTGGGGGTTGGCATAATGGTTAAGATGTTGACTTTCCAGATACAAGGCACAGTGTTGATACAAGGTACAGTGTTGATTCTCAGATTCTCACCTTCAGGAAGCACGGCTAGGCTTGAACCCCCCCGGGATTGCCTACTAATCGCCTATGAACTCTTATTCTTAGCCATATTCTTTGTGGGGGTGTGGCATAATGGCTAAGGTTTTCACCTCATACACACAAGGTACAGGGTTTGATTCTGAACTCAGATTATTGGCCAAGCTTAAAATGGCCCTTCAGTGCAGTCAGCCTAGAAGTCACCTATGAAATAACTGGCAGTTATACACACATTGTTCACAGAGTAGAATCAAATAATCCACAAATGCTCCAACCATCCAACACATTTAATATGACTGCTCCTTCTGTAAATTTACTCATAACATCTCAAAAATGCAGCAACATTAGACAGGAGGTTAATCTGCTCCACCACACACTCATGCATGTACATTACAGCCTTGGTACACTGGCATTCACTACACACCAACAACAAAATAACTCTACAATTCAAAGTAATATATCACTCCTTTCACACACATGTGGAGTCTTGAGATTAGTCATGCTGACCACTTGGCAAACCCTGGGAAGATTAAGGTTTGCATCTGATGGCTGCCACTTCCATGACTAAGACAGTAGACAGCAAGATAACAAAAAATATCTTGGGACTTTTTCATAATGAAATGCGAAGGAATCTGGAAAAAAAAAAAAGGGGGGGGGACCAAATACTCACTCTGAAGTGGAAGCTTTCTGCTGACTCAGTGTACTGGACTCTGAAATTCTCATACTGCCCTCCTCGCCAGAACCGTTCTATTTCATAGTCATAATACGGATCAACATAAGGATCGAGCCTTAAGGAAAAAATGGTAAAAAATTAAAACCATCCAAGCCTACAGTTAAAAGGAGCAGAGGCATTTAACAGTACTCCATCACACAATAAAGATCTACAATTTTACACAGCTGTATTACATTTCCATTGTCAACATTATCTGCCAACATTCACGCCTTGGCTTTACAGGCACATTACAATGAATGCTCTTTCTCTCTCTGTAAAGATGAAGTACAAGCCTCCCTGAAGTACTTCTTTTTACAGTACCAGGCTCACCTTCAACAAAGCTGAAATCTATTAAAAATCATTCCCTCCAATATAGCTCTTTAGAGTGTGTACTTTTAACTCTCAGTGGGTGCCTCTTGAGCCTTAAAAAAATGAAGTTATCACCTTACAAGTTCAAACAAATATTCATATCTCTGGAACCGTTAAATGTAAATGTCAAAAACTATTCAGGATAAATTAAACTTTATACTAGCGGTATTCATTCAGTTTGATGCTTTAAACATGATTTTATAAGGGAACATAAAGGCAGTGATTTTAATTTTATAATGTTGTACAGCTTATGACATCTTGGTAACCTTTCAGGCAAGACACATACTGCCACAGCAGGAATTTCTTCATACAGTTGTGAGCTTTCATATGAGGCTATGCAGTTTTGTGTTACCTCAACTTTTAGAGATATTTAGAGAAATATGGAAATTATTAGAATACAAATAATATTCTGCATCTCTTTAGCTGCATTAGACAGAGGTCAGATATCAATACAAATGTATTTGCCAACATGTACACTTTAAGATGAAATCTTCTGATACCCTTGCATGTAGCATGGTTTTGGAATTATCACTGCAAATACAAACAAGCAATATCTGATGCCTAGCGGTGTCAATAAGAGGTAACTAAAGAAATGCATGGAGCTGCACTCAGCTGTAATGAGTTGATACTTCTTTTCTGAGGTCATGCAGCGGGTATTAATTAAAGCAAGAAAACCAGCTACTAGAAAATCATATATTAACATAGAAGGGTTGCTAGTTGGTGCCACAAAAAGAAGCAGCACCCATTCGGGGCTAGTGTTTCTCTGGTTCTACATTGTATGTGGAAGTTACTATCCTCTAAACTGTCTTGCTCCAAGATAGATTTGTCAGTCATTTCAGCACATCTGCCCAGCGATCCTCCTCTTTTAATCTATTTTCATGTGAAAATGTTATTAAAAGGGGTGTGGCATACAAGGCATCATAGGAAAAAAGAAGTTATGTACTTACCATAACATTCCATGTGAGTTGTTCATCTCGCCTTCATTCTTTACTGATGGGTTCGGAGCCGATCCCTCAGCTCCGAGTCAGCCAAATGCAAAGCTCGAGGTCTTCAAATAGCTCGAGGCCAAGTCCCTATCCCATGATGCACCTAGAGTTACCTCAGATCTTGTTTGCTGCGTATAATACCATATGTCATTCTTTCACTCCCAAGAAAAGTTATACAAGGATTGAGCAACCAGGATGGATAGAGCATCTCAGTCACCTAATAGCCCAGGAGGGGGTAGGAGAGAGGGACGTAAGAATGAAGGCAAGATGAACAACTCACATGGAACATTATGGTAAGTACATAACTACTTTATGTGAAGTTGTTCTATCTCGATGTTCATTCTTTACTGATGGGTAGCGTCCCAAGCACCATCAACCTCGGGTGGCTCACGGAAGTATATTTCTCAGAACCGCAGATCCAAAGGAGGCCCTGTCAACTTTGTAATGAGTGATAAAGGTATGAGGTTTTGACCAAGTGGCTGCTGCGCAAATGTTATCTACAACAACTGGAAGGGCCACAGAAATATCTCACAAAGAGGATTACTGGCCTCAAACAAATGCCCTACGCAGACCATCTCAAAAAAATCCAACTTTATTCTGTCTCATATCGTCTACTCAGAGGCGATCTCTGCCTAACATACAAAGCTATGTCAAACCCCGAGCTGTTGGACATGCTCCATTTAAAAAAATCCCTCCGAGCTACATGCTCTAGGGACCTAAACCTTGTCACCACAATAAACAGAACATGCTGGAGGGATAGATTCCTGTCCCAGAGACTTCCCATACTCTGGAACAAGCTACCTATTTATATTAAACAAGGCTCCTCATTAACATTCTTCAAGAAAAATCTTAATGATTGGATGGGAGATAGGAAATTCACCCCGGGGATCACCTCTGTGGCGCTGCTTGACAGGGGCACAGGAAAATAATTTTCTGGGGTGGCAAAAGCCAGGGTACCGTTTGGCTAGGCTTATATAGGCCCTAGGGCCAAATAGCCTAGTATCTACCTATGAAACTATGGATGTAGAAACAGCTCTGGTTGAGGGAGCCTTAACTTTATGCTGTAAAGGCATGTTAGCAGCTGAATAAGCAAATGTGATACAATCAGATAACCATTTAGAAAGAGTTGTTTAGCCACTAGTCTACCCTTCCTGAAGTCTGAAAAATGAAACAAAAAAGCTGGTCTGATTTCCTGAAATCTTTTGTTCTAGCCAAATAAAATCTGAGCTGTCTACAAACATCAAGTTTGTGCAGCATGTACTCTAAATAGTTTGAATGGTTGGGGAAGAAGACTGGCAAATCAATAATTTGGTTGAGATTAGTTTCAGTGCAAACACTGGGCAAGGAGGGGACTGTCAGCATGGAATATCAAATAAGGAGGCTTGATGGATAAAGCCTGAAGCTCTGACACACTGTGGGCAGAAGTAATAGCTACTAAAAAGATGGTTTTCCATGACAAAAATTTGAGGTCACAAGAGGAAGCTGGTTCAAATGGCGGAAGAATTATGCGGGAAAGCATAAAATTTAGATTCCATGGAGAATAGGGGAATTTCACAGGTGGTCTAATATGAAAGGTCCCTTTGAGAAAGGCTTTGGATAACTTGTGAGACATAATATTCAATACTTTGAATCCAAGATGAAAATTAGAAATGGCAGCCAGTTGAACACGAACTGTTGCTGCTGCAGCTCCTTTGTTGAATATCACAGTCAAGAACTATAAAATAGAGGCCATGGGGGCTTGGTAAGGATCAATATCGTTTTTAGCGGTCCATATAGAAATTTTTTTCCATTTGCTAAGATATAGCTTCCTCGTAGAAGATTTATGAGAGGATAAGAGAATTTGCTTCATCTCGCTGGAAAGGTTATGGAACCTGGCTATGATGGGAATTGGAGCAGTCAAGCTGTCAGCTTCAGGGACTGCAGAGCGGGATGAAGTTCCCCCGATGAGTGTGTCAGAAGGCCTGGAATTGGGTCCAGAATCCAAGGGTCCTCCAAAAGATGAAGTGGAAAGAAGGGGAACCAAATCTGACAAGGCCAATTAGGAGCTATTAGAATGATGGTCCTTCCCAGGGTTTTTGCTTTCTGTAAAACCTTTGGTATCAATCGAACTGGTGGAAATGCATAGAGGAGACCCAGAGGCCGATCGTGTACGAGTGCGTCCCTTGGGGCTTCTCCCGGAGGGGAAAATCAGGGCAAAATAGCTTCTGCATTTCGTGCTCATGTGACTGGCAAAAAGGTTGCAGCAAGGCTGGCTCCACCTGTGGAATATCCTGCCGGCTATTTCTTTCTTGCGGGACCACCCGTGGGGCAACAAAATTGCTCTGCTCAGCTTATCTGCTATCACGTTGGATTTCCCCAGTATGTGCGCTGCCAACAGAAAGCACTGGGTGGAAATAGCCCACTGCCATACCCGGACAGCCTCGCGACAAACGGGGTAAGACCTGGATCCTCCTTGTTTGTTCAAATACCAGACTACTGACATGTTGTCTGTCTGAAACGCAATCATACCCAGAGGAAGAAAATCCTGAAAATACTGTAACGCCAAAAGTACTGCTCTCATTTCTAGGACAATGATATGCAGATGTATCTCTTGATCGGTCCATGTGTCTTGGGCTATCTTTCCCTGAAAATGCCCCCCCACCCACCCTATCAGGGAAGCGTCCGTGGTCACTGTGGCCGCTGGAGGGGGTAGCACAACTGGGCGTCCTATCGTGACATGAACTGAGGTCAACTACCACTGAAGATCCTTTTTGCAGGAATTTGTAATCATTATCATGTGAGACATGGGAAGCTCTTGGTAAGACCACTGAGTGAACAACAGTCATTGTAGTATCCGCATGTGCATACGACCTAGTGATATAGCTAGAATTGCTGCTGCCATCAGGCCTAACAATTTCAGAACTTCTGATGCTGGTACTTGTCTTTGGATATCAGAACGCTGACATGCTGACGAAGAAGAAAGACTCTTTCTATTGGAAGCCTTAGTGTGGTGGTGGTGATGGTGTCTAGTTCTGCTCCGATAAAAACAATATGCTGTGATGGCGACAAGGCAGATTTTTCTGAGTTGATTGTAATGTCCAGTTGCTTGCAGAGTGACAGAGGGGGCTCCCTGGCCTGAATGTGTTGATGTCTGGTGATGGCAGTAAGGAGCCTATCGTCTAGGTATGGAAACGCCTGGATTCCTAAACACTTCAGGTGAGCCGTGACCACTGCCATGCATTTGGTGAACACTCTGGGGCCTGTAGTAAGGCCAAAGGGTACAGCTCGAAAATGGTAATGATTGGCTCCCAGCCAGAAGCGCAGATGATCCCTGGATGGCCTGGCCATTTTTATGTGGTAGTAGACATCCTTGAAATCTACTGAGCACATTCAATTGTCTTTCCCTAAGAAGGGAAGCATAGACTGAAGCATTACAATCTGGAACTTCTCTTTCTTTACAGATTTGTTCAGTCTGCTCAGGTCCAATAAGGGTCTCCAGTCCCCAGTCTTTTTTGGAACTAAAAAGAATCTTGAGTAAGTTCTGGATCATGTCTGGTCTGCTGGGACTGGTGGGATGACTCTCTCTTATCAATGTTTGGACCTCTGTTGCTGCTTGTTCCCTGTAACAGGGTGGAACGTCTGGGATTCTTCTTATGGGTGGAGGGGGTGTGGCAAACTGGACAAAGTACCTTCTGGAAATGATACTTTGTACCCAGCTGTCTTATTTTGAACCAGACGTCGTGGGTACAAAGATAAGCGACCCACGACTGCCTCCAGAGCAGGACAGTCGGGCCACCTTTCAGGAGCACTGGTAGGCCTTTTCAGAAAAGAGATCTCTGTCACCCTGGTGTTGCGGACCCCCTCTGCCACAAGGGTGGTGGTGTTTTCCATTATTGCCCCCTCCTCTGCCTCTGGAGGGGGGTTCACCACGTGTGTCCTGAAAGACTCCTTGGGCTTTTCAAAACCATATTTTCCCTCCCCTTTGATCCTTAGGGTAGGGTCTGGTAGGGGTGGAAAAATGGACGCCGACAGCAGATAGAGTCTTTCCGTTCTGCTCACGCCTGGTTAAGGTTTCCTTCACTTTAGGCCCGAAAAGGGACAAGCCATCAAAGAGGGTATTCAAGAAGGATGACTTGAAGGGCTCCGCGAAGGAACACAAGCGCATCCAGGATTGTCTTCTAAGTGCAACTCCTGTACCCGCTGCCCTACTCGTTCCATCAGCTGCATATGAAATGAGGCACATGGATGAGTTTACTATAGAACTGAGGGTATCAAGCTGGGTGGCAACTTTGTCAGTAGCTCCTGCAGCTACTGTATCCTGAAGACAATCTCCTAGCTCTTTAAGGAGATCTCTAGTTTTAACCTGGTAAAATGGGTTAAATAGTTGAGCAAACAAAGAGCAAAAGTCGCTGAACTAAACATGTGCTTCCCATATCTATCCATGATCCTGGAGTCTCTGTTAGGAGGATGGATAGATGAGGAAGTTTCAGACATTTCTTTTTTGGGGGCTGTCACCACCACCATGGCATCAACATGCACACCCTTTGTCAAGAAAGATTTGTCGGGGGGGGGGGGCAGAAATGAACTTATTAGGCCTCCTAGGGACAGTCTCCATAGTATCCGGAGACTCCCACGCCCTTCGTCAGACCAGCTGCATCAACGCATCGACGGACGGAGACACCCAAGAGGTGGAGGGCTGAGACCCGAAAGCCTTCAAGAGGACTGACTCATCCCCAGTAGGACTTTTGGACTGCCAGTCACCCCTCTGCCTCAAGACTTCAAGTATCTCAGCAAATGAGATATCTTCAGAGGGGGACTGTGGGGACCCTTCTGACTCATCCAAGTCAGTATCAGATGTTAAAGACTCCTGGGGGGAGTCTAGATGTTTCCTCTTACACAATCCCTTCCTGGGAACCTCATCAGTGGGAGCTTCTGGTGAGGTCTCGGAAGAGCAAGGGCCACCCAATGGGGCTTCCTGAGGCTCTGGGTCTCTACGTTTGGTCAGGATGTGTGAGCCAGAAGCAGACACAGGTGTTTTATGAGAGGAGGAAGCCAGACCTGAGGTTAAGGATGTCTTAGGAGACATGACTCTCCTCATGGCATTGAAAGCACCTCTGCTCCGATTCGAGGGAACCGACGGATCCGCGGAAACCATCGATACCCCTGGCACCGGGACAGTGGGCTCCGAACCAGAGGTGGGAGCAGTATTCATCCGAGCCAAAGCCCCGAGAGGCAGAGTCGGAACCAAGTTGGTCTGACTATCCTCCCCGGACCAGACCAGTGTGCGTCAGCTCCTAGAGTCCTCAACGGGCACCGAGGATGTCAGAGTGAAAGGAGCCGAAGACACTGGAGCAGGCATTGGCTCCGAGGGTTCCACAATCAACAGGTCCGACTCCGAAGGACCAGCTTGGTTTGGAGGAGGAACAGTTTGAGCTGGTGTAAGGGTCTTTGGCTCTGAAGCCATTTGGGTTGAAGCCGATAAAATTTTTGACAAGGTCGGTGCCAATAACAGCTTCTGTACCACACAATCCACATCCAGATCAGAAAGGCTGATAGAGGACCAAGAGGAGCGCACTGAAGGTGGTACCGACTGTAATAATGGACTCTCAGGAGTTTCGGATACCAGCTCCAAGACTGGGGACCGGCTCAGAAAAGAAATGACTGTCGGTTCAAATGGCATTTTTTTTTTATTTCTTTGATTCAGAAGTCTTAGAAGACTTTGAGGACTTGCTGGATCCATCTTGGCCGCTCAAAGCTTCTTGGAAGGATGGTTTCAACAACCTTCTGCCTATTAATTTTCTTTTCCTTTCCTGAAGGACCCTGTAGGAGAAGGAATGGCATATAGTACAGCTATCCTATAAATGCAGGGCTCCTAGACAGTACACACAATTTACACGGCTGTCTGTTACGGACATCTTTTGGCCACATTTTTGGCACTTCTTGAAACCTGACTTAGGATGCTTCTCTTGGTCGGCCATTGTAATCTCAAAAAGAAAATTACTGTCACCACAAACAATTCTTAACAGTAATTATCCACAAAAGCCTTAAATAAAATCAGGCTAAGTCAAGCACACACACACAGCAATACTAATGTAAATAAGTGACAGAAAAAGGTCTGTGTAAAAAAAACACAATAAGAAAAATCTAAGCAGACTATGCAATGAAAAAGATAGCTGCTATAAGACACAACAAACCTTATCTAATGTTTTCTAAGGAATAATTTTATCTGACAAAAAATACTGTCAACTGCAAACTTCAACAGTAATTATTAAAACTAAGCCTTTTCTAAAAAAAATGAAGGCTAAACACACCACACAGCAAATAACTACAAACTATCTAAGTATTAAGTATAAATTGTGACAAAAGGTCACTGAATAAACACACTGTAATAATCAGAAAGGTTTTTAAACTAGGCCTAAAACAAGAGACCAACTAGAAGTTTAAAGCACAGTAATGGGAAGGGAATATAAAGTAGGTAAACATACCAAAAAGCTATAAGAGCTTTATTAAACTATTCTAAACTACCTAAAACTATCTAAATAGCAAAATAATTAAGTAAGGAATGAAAAAAAAAAACTGTTTTACTGGCCCGCGCTAATGCAGAAAGTACAGTTGTGTACTCTTACCATAAATGTAAATGTTCGAGTGTTTTCACTGTTGCAGTCATTACTGTAGGGTTCTCTTGCTGGCAGGCTGCCCTCAGTCGGCCAGAATCCCAAAGTCTGGGTCCGGCGTCGGCTGAAGTCGCTCCCTCCCTGACGTCAGCGTGCCAGGGGTATAAGGGCTCCAGCCGACGCCATCTTCTTCAGTTTTTCTTGCCCTAGATGTCAGGTGCCCAAAAAAGGCTAACAGCATGGTCTGAAATGAGAAGTTATGTACCTACCATAACGTTCCATGTTAGTTGTCTTCTCTCGCCTTCTTTCTTGCTTGATGGGTTCGGAGCCAATCCTTGGCTCTGACTCGGCACTTTGCTAAGCTCAAGAGTCACTTTTACCAGCTCGAGGCAGCCCCATATCCCATGATGCAAGGCGGTAAGTACCCAGATCTCGTTTGGTACCTATAGGCTATAACACCTATCACAAAAAACTTCCCAGAAGGAAGAAAGGCAAAAAGCCTAAAGGATGGGCTATAAGGTAGACTAGAAACTAGCTGGTCTTAAGAAACACTCTTCCATACAGGGAGGAAAAAGGTCTGTCCAGGCCAGGGGGCAGGAGGGCGGGTCGCAAGAAAGAAGGCGAGAGAAGACAACTAACATGGAACGTTATGGTAGGTACATAACTTCTCATTGTTAAGTTGTCAATCTCGCCTTCATTCTTGCTTGATGGGACCGCGTCCCTAGCACCTCTGTCCTGGGTGGCTCAATGGAACAGACTCTTGAGAACTGTAGAGCCAAAACTGGCTCTATCCCTGGAGGCCAAATCCAATTTGTAATGAGAAACAAAGGTATGAGGAGTGGCCCAAGTGGCTGCTGCACAAATAGTGTCTAAAGGAAGTCTAGCCTGAAAAGCTGTAGAAGTGGCTAAGCTTCTGGTTGAATGCGCTTTAGGTTTTGAGCACAGCTGTTTTCCTCTGAGCTGATAGATTTCGGAGATGGTGGAAGAAAGCCATCTAGATAAGGTCACTTTGGAGACAGGGAGGCCTTTCTTGTTTTCAGCATAAGAAAGAAAGAGCTGATCGGATTTCCTGAATTGTTTTGTTCTGTCCAAATAATATCTGAGTTGGCGGTGAACATCAAGATAATGTAATTTTTGTTCGATCTGTTTGAGTAATTAGGAAAAATACAGGGAGGTCAATAGATTGGTTCAAATTATTTTCGATGCCACCTTGGGCAAAAAGGTTGGATTAGTTCTCAAGGATACCCTGTCTTTGTGGAAGACCAAATAAGGGGACGAACAGAGAGAGCACGAAGTTCTGACACTCTCCTTGCCGAGGTAATAGCAACAAGGAAGAGTGTTTTCCATGAAAGAAATTTCAGGAACATGAAACAGCTGGCTCGAAGGGAGGAAGAATTAAGGATGTCAGCACTAGATTTAGGTCCCATTGAGGAGGAGGACTCCTGACTGGAGGTTTCAGGAGAAAAATTCCTTTTAGAAAGGCTCTACAAAGCCTGTGGGACATAATGTTGTGATCTGCAAACCCGACATGAAAATTCGAGATAGCAGCCAACTGAACTTTGACCGTGGAAGATGAAGAGCCCGAGTGAAAGATTTCCGCTAAGAAATCCAAAACTGCTTGAACAGGGGCAGTAAAAGGATCTATATTTTTAGCTTTTGCCCAACAAGAGAAACGTTTCCACTTGCTGGTATAAATCCTTCTAGTAGAGGATTTAAGGGAAGCCACTATGATATCCCTGACAGGATTAGAGATCATAGGAAGCCTGGCTAAGGAAGGAAGTGGAGCAACCAAGATGTGAGGTTGAGAGAAGGAATAGACCGATGCAGCTGACCCGATTGGTGAATCAGAAGGTCTGGCACTGGGTCCAGATGCCAAGGCTGCACTAACAGGTGACGATGGAGGAACGGAAACCAAATTTGTCGAGGCCAATAGGAAGCAATGAGAATCATTTTGGCTCTCAAAACGGTGGCTTTCCGGAGTACTTGTGGAATCAACGGAAAGGGAGGAAAGGCATAAAGAAGTCCCTGAGGCCAATCCTGGGTTAGAGCGTCTCTGGGGGATGGCCTGGTAGTGGGAAGAGAGAAAAGAAGTCTGGGCATTTGCTGTTTAGGGGAGTAGCAAAAAGATCGCAACATGGGCGGCCCCATTCTAGAAAAATCTCCTCCACTATAGATTGTTTGAGAGACCACTCATGAGGCATGAGAATAGCTCTGCTCAATCTGTCCGCTAGAATGTTGGTTTTCCCAGGGATATGCGTTGCTACCAGAAACCGATGAGAGGAGATCGCCCATTGCCAAAGTCTGAGAGCTTCTCGACACAAGGGGTAGGACTTGGTTCCGCCCTGTTTGTTGATATACCATACTACAGACATGTTGTCTGTGTGAACTGCAATTGTTCCCAAGGGAAGAAAGTCGTTGAGGGCTTGCAACGTTAAAAGCACTGCTCTCATCTCTAGGACATTTATGTGCAGGTGGTATTCGAACGGTTTCCACGTCGCATGAACCATCCTGCCCTGATAATGACCCCCCCCCACCCGATCAGGGAGGCGTCCGTAGTGACTGTGGCTACCGGGGCCGGGGATACAAAGGGCCTGCCTTGATGAATCTGGGGAGAAGAAATCCACCATGATAGATGAGTCTTGCAAATTTGTGTCACCAGGATTTGGTGACGCATGGGAAGTTGTTGGTAAGACCACTGGGTGAACAACATCCATTGAAGAAGACGCATATAGAAGCGGGCCAGTGGAAGAAGGGTAATGGCCGCAGCCATGAGGCCCAACACCTTCAGAACCATTCTGGCTTGCACCTTTTTGCAGGCAAGGATGATCTTCACGTGACTTTGGATATCTGAAATTCTTTGGTCTGTGAGGGTTGCTGACATCCGAACAGTGTTTAAGTTTGCGCCTATGAAAGTAATAGACTGGCAGGGCAATAAGGAGGATTTTTCGTAGTTGATCGAAATTCCTAATTGAGTGCATAGATTTAGGGTGTAATCCCTGGCTTGAAGAAGTTGATGCCTGGTGGTGGCTGAAAGGAGCCAGTCGTCGAGATACGGAAACACCTGGAATCCTTGACGTCTCAGGTGAGCCGTGACCACTGCCATACATTTGGTGAACACTCTGGGGGCTGTAGTGAGACCAAAGGGCAGGGCTCTGAATTGATGATGACTGGACCCCAGCCGAAAGCGGAGAAACCTTCTGGAGCATCTGTGAATTTTTATGTGATAGTACGCGTCCTGAAGGTCTATTGAGCACATCCAGTTGTCCTTTTCTAGGAAGGGCAAAATTGACTGGTGTGACCATTCGAAATCTTGTCTTTCTCACAGACTTGTTGAGTCTGCTGAGATCCAATATTGGTCTCCAGTCTCCCGTCTTTTTGGGGACCAAAAAGAATCTTGAGTAGATTCCGGGCTCTGAATTGTCTGTTGTAACTGGCTGAATGGCCCTTTTTTGTAGAAGCTTTGAAACTTCTAACTTTGCAATTTCCCTTAGACCGGGTGGCACATCTGGAAGGGAATTTTTGTGAGTGAAAGGACTTTCCTCGAAAGGAATCTTGTAACCCTCGGATATGATCGACTGTACCCATCTGTCTTGAGAGAGGGAACGCGAGGCTTCTGGGTACAGCGATAGTCTTCCCCCGACTGCCTCCAAGGATGGACAGTCGGGCAACATCTCAGGGATGCTGGAAGGGCTTGTCAGAGAGGCTCTCTGCTTCCCTGGTTTTGTGGACCCCTCTGCCTCTAGAGCGGCGTCTGTTATTATTACCCCCTCTGCCTCTAGGGGTAAACTGACCACGTGCGTCTGGCGTGACTCCCTGGGATTTACGGAACCACATTTTTCTGCCCTTCTGACCTTTGGGGTAAGGTCTAGAGGGGGTAGAAAAACAGACCCCTACGGCAGAAAGAGTCTTGCCGTCCTGCTCACACCTGGTCAATGTATCCTTCACTTGAGGGCCAAACAATGCTGACCCATCAAAGGGAGAATTGGTGAAGGACGCCTTAAAGGGGTCTGCAAAATTACAGAGCCGCATCCAGGATTGACGTCTAAGAGTCACTCCTGTACCCGCGGCTCTACTCGCTCCATCTGCTGCATACAAGATCAGTCGCATGGAGGAGTTAGCTATAGAATTAAGGATTCCTAGCTGAGAAGCAATCTTTTCTTGAGCCCCTGCAGCCGTAGGATCCTGCACTACTTCACCTAGTTCCTTAAGGATGTCCCTTTGGAGTCTGGTGAAGTGACATAAATAGTTCAGTGAACGCATGGCAAAGGTCGCGGAGGAGAACATCCGCTTACCATACCTATCCATGGTCCTAGAATCCTTATTAGGAGGGTGGACTGGTACGGAAGGATCTGCAAGTTCCTTCTTAGTGGCGGCCGTCACCACCATGGCATCAACAGGGACACCTTTTGTAAGGAATTGCTTTTCAGAAGGGGCTGTAATAAATTTAGACGGCCTCCTAGGAACTGGCTCTACAGAATCAGAAGCAGCCCAAGCTTTTTGAGAAATAACCTCCATAAGGGGGTCGAAAGGTGGAGACACCCAGGAGGTGGAGGGTCGAGATCCAAACGCCTCTAGGTATACCGACTCATCCTCGGAGGGATTTATGGAGAGCCAGTTTCCCCTCTGTTTTAGGAGTTCTAGGATGTCTGAAAAGGAGACATCCTCAGAGGGGGATCTTGGGGATCCCTCCGACTCATCTAAGTCGGTATCTGAAGTGGTAGACTCAGGGGAGTCCAGGTGTTTCCTCTTACAAGTACTCTTGCGCGGAGGATCTCCTGACTGGTAAGGAGAATCCTCGGAAGAGGGGGTTCTTCCCAGTGGGGAAACCTGAGGCGTTGGATCTCTCGGTCCGGGAGCAAGAGAGATGGAAGAGATATCGACAGGCACTGTAGAGGGAGGAGCTAAGGGAATAGACTGCTGACTGAGCCCAGTGGCCAGCACACTCTTCATCACCTCGAAGGCCCCCCTTCCAGGGAGATCCGAGAGAACCCATTCCGAAGAAACTGGAGACTCCCGGGCCCACCGAAAGGGAAGGCTCCGAGGCAGATGTCGGAGCCGAGCTCACCAAGGCCGAAGCTCCAAGGGGAAGAGCGGGGTCGGACAAGGGTCCGATGCCACTCACCCCCTCGGAGACCAGGGAAGCCCGACCACCGAATCCCTCCAAGGAGGGTCTCGAGGAGGAGATAAGAGTAGATGCTGAAGGTGCAGAAGGAGGGGGTATCTGCCCCTCAGCCATAGCCGTGACTATTCCCGTAGACTCCAGCTCCAAACTCTGTGGCAGAGTCGAAGGAGGAACTTGAAGGGGGTGTGGACTAATAGTAGTCTGTTGAGACGGACTATGAAGCATCTGGGCCAGTGCCTGTGATTTTAATAATCTGCTTACCACCCTCTCTAAATCATGGTCAGATAACCTGGACGACCTAGATGATCGGCTCCGATGGCTCCGTTCCGAAAGAAGAGGTGAGGCCGGTGCCGACAGAATCGGTTCCAAAGAGACCTGGACCTCTTCCTCGAAGGAACCATCGGAGCCGACAAACCCACTGATCCAGTCGGAGCCGATAACTTTTCGGCTCCGATAGAAGATCTAGATGCATCGGCTCCAGTCGGAGCCGATGCAGGCATCGAAATAGCGGTGTCGGAGCCGGTCGGCGCAGACACCGAAGCCTGGGCCACATGGTGGTCGGAGCCAGTACTCGGAACCGACACCAAAGTGACCAAAGAAGTATCGGCACCGATAGCCATCGGTGCCGAGGATTTAGCCAAGGTTGGATCGGATCCAGCCGGAGCCGATCTCGACTCCGACATACTCGGAGCCAAGGCCGAAGGCTTTGGAACAGAAGCCTGGGCCTTAGACTTGGAAGGCTTTCCCGGAGCCGATTTGGCCAGGGAGCCCTCCGGTTTAAGGAGTCCCCTTAAAATAAGTTTGTTTCTCCTTTCCTGCAGGACTCTCTGGCTAAAAGAATGACATACTGCACAGGAGTCCTGCAGGTGGAGAGGTCCCAGGCAGTATAAACAAGAAGTGTGACCGTCTGTCAGAGACATTTTCTGACAGCACGAGTCACACTTCTTAAAGCCTGAGACCCTCTGCTCTTTGGACATAGTGTACACAAAAACAGAACACACACAGTCCCAAACAAACAATTAAAAATAAAGTGTAAAAACCTCACACACACACACACCCTGACGGGGGGGATGGGAGGGAAGGTAGGCCTGACTAAAAAAATTAAGGAGGAAGGATAATTTTAGTCAAAAAGGGGTTTACAATTAACTAAAAATGAAAGATTTCTAAGAAAATCTAGTTTAAAAGTGAAAAGGGGCTAAAATCAGTTTAAATTTAAACACTTACCAGGAGCTGGTAAAAGGAGGACCTCATCAGCGAAGCGGCAAACGAGATCTAGGTACTTACCGCCTTGCATCACGGGATATGGGGCTGCCTCGAGCTGGTAAAAGTGACTCTCGAGCTTAGCAAAGTGCTGAGTCGGAGCCGATGATCGGCTCAGAACCCATCAAGCAAGAATGAAGGCGAGATTGACAACTTAACATCATAAGTATGCATGAACCATAAAACATCCCCACCACAAGCTGCAAATACACCTCAGAGGAAGAGTAGTGTACAGAAAACCAGAAAGAACTCATAGAAACAACAAGAGAGGGGCTAGGAGGGAGGGTAACCCAGACTGCAACAGTGAACACACTTGAACATCTACATTTATGGTAAGAGTACACAACTGTACTATGCTCATCGTGTTTCAATGTTGCAGTCATTACTGTAGGGTAGAATCCCAAAGCTAAGGAAGGGTGGTTGGCTAGGCTACAAAAGGGGTGGCTAAAAGGCCCTGCAGAACTGCAGAGGCAAAGCCAGCCCTAGATTTAGAGTAGAGAGGTAGATTGTAGTGCTTAGTGAAGGTGTGCACAGAATTCCAAGTAGCAGCTTCTAAGATCTCCTTGGTAGGTACTCCTCTGAGGAAGACTGCTGAGGTAGCCGCAGCTCTAGTAGAATGGGTCCTGATATTACTGGAAACTTGTTTGCCATGATGAGAGTAGCAGAACCTGATACAGTGGGCAACCCATTTAGAGATAGTTTGTTTTGTAATTGCCTTTCCATGTGATGTAGTAGCAAAGGCTACAAACAACTGGTCTGTTTTTCTGAAGGTCTTGGTCCTATCCAGGTAAAAACGAAGCTGTCTGTTTATGTCTAAAGAATGCAAAATCCTCGCTCCTTTATTTTGAGGATTAGGGTAGAAGGTAGGTAAGTGAATAGACTGATTCAAAGCTACCCTTGAAACTACCTTAGGCATGAATGTGGGGTTTGTCCTCAAAGAAACCCTGTCCTGGTGAAAAATAATGAAAGGCTCCACAGCCCTGAGTGCTTGTAACGACAAAACTCTCTTGGCAGAGGTTATAGCTAAAAGGAGAGCCGTTTTCCATGCAAAAACTTTAAATCTGTAGTAGCAGCAGGCTCAAAAGGAGGCAGAGTTAGGTTTTCCAAAACATAATTGAGATCCCAAGTGGGGGTTGGTGCTCTTCTAGGAGGCCTTATATTTTTTGCCCCTCTGAGACATTGTTTGAGTAAAGGATGAGAGAAGATTGGGGGATCCGTATTGTAATGAGCAGAAATAGCTGAGGCATGTATTTTAATAGATTAAAAAGATAAGGCCCTTATGCAGCATCTCTGTTAGGTATTGTAAAATCAGAGGAATGTTTGCAGTTGCAGTATCAAAACCTTGTGCTTGGTTCCAGGTGCAAAATCGCTTCCATTTTCCTGCATAAGATTTCCTGGTGCTAGGTCTTCTGGCTTCAAGAATTACATCCATTACCTGTTTGGTAAGGGTAGTACTATTTATAGCCCCTGGATCTGCCACAGGCTGCTAAGCTCAGAGTTTTGATTTGGCTGTGCAGGATCCAGCCTTCCTGTTGAGACAGAAGGTGTGGAATTTGAGGTAAAATCCAAGGAGGTTCCTGACACAGTTTCATCAGTGTTGAATACCAGAATTGTCGAAGCCAGTTGGGAGCCCGTAGAATCATTTTTGGTTTGGCCTGTTTGATTTTTAGCAACACTCTCAGAAGAGGAGGCAGTGGAGGAAAAGCATACACCGAGAGGTTCTTCCAACTGAATGACAGAGCAGCCACTTTCCATGCTAGTTTATGGTAAGTTCTCGTGTAGAAAGTTCGAAGCTGGTAGTTCTGGGGGGATGCAAAATGATCTATGTCCGGGCATCCCCATGCCTCTGTTATCATCTTGAATATCTGAACATCCAACCTCCATTTGTGAGGATCTGAAAGGTTTCTGCTTAGACTGTCTGCCAGAGTGTTGTTTTTTCCTGGCAGAAATTGAGCCTGGAAATCCACTTTCTAGGCCAGTGCTGTGAACCACAGATTCATGGCCAGTCTGCACAGGGGGTAGGAATGGGAACCCCCCTGCTTGTTTATGTATCACATCACTGTAGTGTTGTCTGTCTATCAATAATGGACCTGGCTGTATAAGATCCTGAAAAGCTGTCAGGGCATTCTGTACAGCTAACATCTCCTTCAAATTGATGTGAAGGTGCATCTGGTTTGTTGTCCAGGCACCCTGAAGACATTTTCCTTGCATGTGGGCTCCCCATGCATAATCCGAGGCATCCGTAGTTATGACTTGCTTGGCTGGGATTGGACAGAAAGGCTTTCCCTTGTTCTGGAAACAGGCCTTGGCCCACCAAAGAAATTCCTGCTTGAGGCAAGGTAGGATTGCTATCATTGTTTCCAAACTGTGACAATGCTGAGACCATACACTCTTTAGGTACCACTGTATCTTCCTCATATGCAGTATTGCATATGGAACTAGCAGGATGCAGGATGCAGGATGCCATGTAACCCAAAGCCTGCAGAACTTTTCTTGCAGTTAGCTGACAAACTGAAGACAAGTTTTTGAAAGAGCAAGCCAGTTGCATTTGTTTGTCTGGTGTCAGGTAAGCCATCTGGGTTGTAGTGCTTAAAAGAGCTCCCAGGAATGTAATCTGTTGTGTAGGTACCAGGTTTGATTTCCTCAGATTCACTGTAAACCCTAGACACCCCAGGAGATTTTGCACAAAGTCCAAATGCTGAAGTAGAGTATCCTTGCTGTCTGCTTGAATGAGGCAATCGTCCAGATAAGGGTATATTTGAATTCCCTTCTGTCTGCAAAATGCCATTACTGGTGCCAGGCACTTGGTGAAGACCCTGGGAGCAGTAGATAAGCCAGAGGGCTGGTGTCAAAACCAGAGCTGGGGGGGAAAGAAATAGGCCCTTCTATAGATGCCCACCAGATGAAAGGAAGACTACCAATACACAGATAAATTTGAGCCTTACTCAATGTCTTCTCTATCCTATTCCAATAAAGACAAATTCTGAAGTCATCTGATACTCCAAGGGTCTTGATCATTTCCATTCTCAGGAGAAGCTACCAACTCTTATTAGAGAGGGATAAGAAAGACCAGAATTCTCTACATAGGAGACCACAGCATGAGATACTGGATCCTTAACAGCTTACATGGAGATAAGTTCCTTTCTAGGAATTCTTGGGGGAGGGAGAACAGCCATCTTCCCTGGTCTAACCTCTTCTAATTTTCTTTCTTCCTTCTTTCCTACTTTCTGAAAGAAAAACACTTCTCATTTTTTTTCTTCAATTTTGCATAGTTCTTGGACAAATTTCACAATCTGCTGACAAATGATCCACCCCAGGCATGAGATATGGGTAATGTGTGTGTCCCTATAGAAAGAAGAATTATAGCCAGAATTGGAGCACTTTTTTTAAAACCAGTGGCATTGTAAACACCTGAACTTAAAGCAAAAAGAACATGGTGCTAAGCACAAGCAATAAAACCTTTCAGGGTTAAAAAAAAAAACGTAGCTACCACTAATTCAGTGGTCAAGACTGTCAGAAAAAGCAGCAACTGGAAAAAAGTTAAATTATTCTGGTCTCAGTCTCCTCAGCAACCTTATAGACAATAGTCTAAAATATAAAGGGCAGCAAGCACTAAAGAATAAATAATAACAATAAATACTCTGTACCAAAGGGAGGAAGAAAATATGTCTAACACAGCTAAAGGCCCATCCTGGGAATGGGGAAGAGAAAAAAACTAACAAATCTAATAAAAAAAAATACTTAGCTGTTCAAATGCAAAGTTAAACTAGACAGTAAAGTAACAAAGGCTACAAATGGCTTCCTTTTTTAGATAAAGCACTGATGAAAGACAAGTGCTCAAGCACAGGATCAGAGAAAGACAATATAAATGGGAGTGAGGAGGAACAGCTCGAGTTTGGGAGAGTTTGCAAAATGCCAGATCAGATCCACCTACAACAAACACTTATTTTGCACTGGCTGGATCTTTTAACATTTATGGACTCAAAAGAACCAATCCAGCTTTCATGGATCAGGAACAGAGTGAAGTTATACTGATGTAGCCAACAGAGGCATCCCACAAACCTTTAAAAATAGAGAAATGATGCCAGTCTTCAGAGTTTCTAATCTCTGAATGTGTATGTAGTGTTTCTGGGCACTGGTAACCTCTTTTTGACTCTCAACTGAATAAACCCTTCCATCCTACACACTATCACCACCAAAAATAAGATATTCCCTGAGGATTATGCATAGGACAAGGTGCCCTTACCATCACTGCCATTGTCAAGCAGGGGGAGGAAGATAAGAAATAAAAGCCTGGACTTCCTCCTCTGAATATAAGGAATCAAGTTCCCTCAAGGGAGTACGTTTCCCTCCTCTTAGGTGATATGCAATAGAGATTAAACAAACGAAAGTCCAGTTAAGGTACAAAGTAAAATTGCAAACTCACAACCAGTACCCTTGACAGAAAAACAGCAATAAGTAGTTGGTTGATGCAAAAGTCAATCTTTAATCCACACAAGCAGCTTCCAAAGGTAAAATCAAAGCACAAATGCCTTTAACCAAGTCAGCGTTTTTGTCTAGTTAAAACAGACTCTCTCAGATGCATACTCATATCCTACCACACACATTTACACCATTTAATGTATACATGTCAATAAATATAAATATGATATAATATACAGAAGAAAAAAGAAACAAATGCTTTATACAAGCACACAAAGGTATATGATAGGGCGAATTTCTTATTTTTTGTGGTGGAGCAACAGAAAGCAAGCTAGGGACGGACTGTGAGAAGACAAAATTGAATACAAGGAGTTATGGTGGCAAATCACGTTAGATGCTGGGATGCCCCCTGGTTTAAATGACAATGTTACCATTGCCCCACTACTTAAAATGAAATCAGCTAAACTACAAAGCAAACAAAGGGGGAAAGTTTCCGTTTGGGGGTTGTTTCCACCTGAAGACACTGGAGGGAGCTTTTAGGAAAGAAACACTAAAGGTTTATATAACTATTTTTCCCCCAATAACTTTTCTTTTTCTTTTTACATTAATAAATGTCACAGATAAAAGCCATCTTACAACATGACCATATATATATATATATATATATATATATATATATATATATATGTTATACATTGATGTCAATACCACAGGATATAGTTGTACAACATTTCTATTTACACTATGTACACAGATGCTTTCACTGTTAATTCCACAGGTATACAGACAGTATATACATTTGTAATACCCAAGGTTATTATTTAATATCTGAACTTGTACGCGTTCTTTGGTCCCATTAGAGTGTATTACTAAGTTGCTGTGTGATGAATTAAGCTAATATGATATTAAAGGTTTGTTCCCAGATTTCTCTGGATTTCATGTTTTTGTTTCTTTTATCTATTACTATTTTATGAGCTAAAAGGTGTTGTACAGCTACTTGTTTAAAACCCTCCCAAGAGATATTTATCGTATCTTGCCATTTAAAAGCTACATATAGTTTCATTAGTAGGAAGATTGTTAAAAGTGTACTTGCTTGTTTTCTTGGTATGTTGGGTGGGAGAATGTGTAATACAGTGAATTCCCAAGTTAATGTTAATATTCGATAACCCAATTCTGTAACTGTACCTTGAGAGAGTTCCAGAGTTTATAAACACATTTACAGCTCCAAAATACATGAATTAAGTCAGCTATCTGGTCCTTGCAGTGTGGGCAGAAAGGTGATTTTGATGTGTTAAATTTGTATAGGATTGCAAGTGTAAAATATGCATTACTATTGATCATGAGCTGAGTGTATGCTAACTTTTTGAGGGGTATAATCTTCAGTGTTAGATTGATTGCCTGGCTTATTTGCTGATCTATGGATGGTTTATTTTTTTTCTCCATTAGTTAGAGAAGAGGAGGTCTTTCTGGTATTTGATTTTATTTATCATTTTATATGAATTAGTAATAGTTTTCTTTGTTGTGATAATAGTTTTCCAAAACCTGCTACAAGTTTCTATGTCACTACTGGTCATAGTAGCATTTTGGAGGCAACTAGAACATAGTTCTTTGATTTGTCTTAGGATTATTATGTGTGATTTAGGGAGGTTTAAGTTGGTCCTCATTTCTTGTACTGAGCAGTTAAGGTAAGGATAAATATATTGGATTGTTTTATCTTTCAAGATGAAAAAAGGGACTAAATCCAGCATCTTATTATTTATTTTTAAATTTGTTTTTTTATGAAGGGGTTGCAGTACTGTCATTGCTTGTCCAAGGTTCAAGAATTGAAAAAGTTTTCGCACTAAGTTGATAGAATGTTTTAAGGGCTCTATAAAGTTATAAGTTTGTATTTCTTTCTGATTCAGGAATGGGAGTGCTTTGGGATTGAAACCTAGAGCTTTCATATATCTATAATAGATAGTCACCCAAAGAGGAGACCGATTTTCCATTGATGGGTTATGTTCAGCTATTCTTAATATTCTGTTAGTGTTAATGATCGAGAAGTACATTTTAAAATCTGGTAAATTTAGTCCTCCTTTGTTTTTGGGGAGTGTTAATTCTGGATAGGAGATTCTGTTTTTTTTTTGGCGTTCCCATATAAATTTTGCTAGGAAGGTATGAATTTGTTTGAAGAATGTATTATGTATTATTGTCTGTGATGTCATGAATATATACATTAGTCTAGGTAAAATGTTAATTTTGATTATTGATAATTTGGCCAAGAATGGTAGTTTTAGGTTGTTCCATCTTTTACGGTCTTGCATTACATGTTTTGCCATTTAAGGTTTACATTATGTTGGTAGAAGTCTTTGTTATTCTGGAAAAAGGTGATTCCCAGGCATTTAGTTTCTTCTTTTATTTTTATTGTGTTTAACAATGGTATTAGTGAGATGAGTTTGGGTGTTTTTAGGGAGGAAAATATTAGTTTTATTGAGGTTTAGTTTGTAGTTAGACATAATCGAGAAATGTTCAATTGCAGCTATTTTGTTTACATCTGAATTTGGTGTAGTGCAGTATATGTTCAGATCATCCACAAATGCAGTGAGGTATATTTTGAAGTTGTGTGTTGATGGAGGATTGTGAAATGTGTTTTGTTTAATGTATAGAAAGAGTGGTTCTAGGTATAAGTTAAACAGGAAGGGTGATAATGGGCATCCTTGTCTTGTTCCATTTTTTATTAAAATCCTATTTGACCAAGTATTACTTATATACAGAGATGTGTATGTGTTGCTATAGAGAGTTTGAATGATCTGAATGAAGTTATTGGATATATTAAAGTAGGGTAGTGTTTGGAGTAAGAATTCTAGGTTAACCCTATCAAATGCCTTGCGGGCATCCACTACCATTGTGTAGATGTTGATATTGTATTGGTTAGCATAGAATATTAGTGCATCTAATGTTAATGTATTGTCACTAGTCTGTCTATGTGGCGTAAAACCGGATTGTTCTGGGGAGATGATTTTCTCTAACAGATTTTTCATTCTGTTTGCAAGTATACAGGTAAATATTTTAGTATCTATATTTAAGAGGGAGATGGGTCTGTAGCTGTTGGGGTTTTTTTGGGTCTGTGTGTTCTTTTAATATAAAGATGGTTTTAGAGGCATTAAAGTGGATATCATTTATTTTATAGTTTATTGTGTAATTCAGTGTATAGTATAGTAGTCTGGCTATCAAGGGGGAAAATGCTTTGTAAAATTCTAATGCAAGTCCATTCGGACCCGGAGCCTTATGCGCTTTTAACTGCTTGATTGTTGTAATAATTTCACTGATGGATATCGGTTCAGTTAGTTTTTTTTGTTGGTCTAAATTTAGTTTAGGGAATTTCAGTTTTTGAAGGAAAAGAGTTCTATCTTCCTTTGAGGTTTGTAGTATTTGTGCTCCATATATTTGAGAGTATATTTGTTCAAATGTTTTAATAATGTCTTAATTTTTTGTGTAGTTTTTGTCTCTGTAGTTTATTTCTTATACACTGGAGGCATTTTTGTGTTGGGAGATAATTCTGGCCAGAGCTCTAGATGGTATTTGAGCTTATTCTGCGTAAGTGGCCAACATTCTGGCTTCATAAAAAGACAGGTTCCTGGTTTCCAACATATATGGATCCCTTTGTAGTTTTAAAAGTTCTGCTTCTGTTTGGTTCTTGGGGTGATTTATTAGTTCTTTTTCAAGATACTCTATTTTCCCTTTCAGTGTATGCTCCTCTTTCAGTTGTATTTTTTTATAGTATGCTGCTTTTTTGATAAACAGTCCCCTAATTTGTGCTTTGGTTGCAGCCCATTCTATGTCAGTTGGTACTTGGGAGTTAGTGATATTTGTAAGAGTTATTTTTAGTATTGCTTCTGTTTCTTTTATTACATCCATTTTGGAAAGTAAATTAGGGTTTAATGACCAATTATGATCCCTATTCTCTAAATATATCTTTTTGTCCCAGTTAATGTTCAGTGTGATTTTGGAGTGATCTGAAAATAACTTGGTATGTATAGTTACTGTTGGGTCCAAGTTAATGAATATGCCAGAGATTAAGAAGTCGTCTATTCTTGACCACATTTTGTGGCATTGCGAATAGAATGTGAATTTCCCTGTTTTATCTTCACTGTTCCCATATTTAAAAGGGTCATATAGTTTGAAATTTTGTTTGAGTTCATTAAGGGCTAATGTGGCTTGTTTATTATGTGATTTGGTCAGATTAGATTTATCCTTTTCTGGGTTTTGATATGTGTTCCAGTCACCTCCAATCACTAGGTAGTGATCTTGAAATTGGTTTAAGGTTGGGTATAACGGCATAAAGAAGTGTTGCTGGTTACTACAAGGTACTTAAACATTAAGTACCACTATAGGTTTTGGTACTGTAGGACTAATAAATGTTACGCAACACCATCTTCCCTCCTTGTCAGCTTTGTTTTTTAAGTATTTTTTTCCTTAAATTGTATTTTAATTATTATGGCCGCCCCAGCACTGTTTGTTTTCCCCTCTGAAGCTATGATTTGACTTATCCATTTCTTTCTGCTAATTTCTACCCATTGCTCTGCAGTCAAGTGTGTTTCTTGTATTAGTATGTGGTTGGCTGCGGTTTTTAATGTAAGGTGTAAGAATAGTTTTCTTTTCTTATTATTTTGGAGCCCTTTAACGTTCCATGATTCTATTTCCCACATTTATTCATTAGGTGTATTCCTTAGATATGTCATGTATATTAGTTTTGTTTTGTTATCTTTGTATGTGTTACTGTGTGATGGTTTAGGAAAGCATCTATTTATCCCCGTCCCTACTCTGTGCCAAACCACTATATCCCTGGACCACGAATAATCGGGGGGGGGGGGGGTGAAGGTTCATTACATGGTTTACCTTTACATCTAATCTTGGAATGTGTTTTCTTTTTAGATATAGATTTAACCCATAGTATCCCCCCTGTGTTACTATATACAATGCGGACAAAGCTGAACATATTAGTAACCTCAACAAACATTGCTACTTAATCTCCCTAGCCTCTTCCAACATACTATTTATACACTTATGGTAGTGCATTAAAGGTACAGCATGTATTGTTTTTGTCTTGTGACAAATTCTTTCTAATAGTATTTTTTAAAACAGCATACTAATATACATTCCTCAGTAAATTATAGCAATATATGCACCATAGTAAAACTGTTAAACAATCTTGTCATTTTTACTTTTTTTTTTTCATTTAACTTCTTTTTCCACCCCTTTATTTATTCAGATTTTGGCCTTCTTTGGTGCCTGTAATGTTTTCCCACATCAATCTGTATGGCTTATAAAACATATACTTGGCACCTATTTATCAGGGGTAGGAAGTATAAAAAGAGAGAGAGAGAAAAAAACAGCTTAGCCAAACAGTCGTCCTGCTATAGTTAGCATATTAAGGCTATATTTACATTATCCCAAGATTGTTAGGTTATTTTACTATTTTCCTGAGACTACTACTCTCCAGGATTTTTTAATACATTTCTAGTATTTACATAAAGCATTTAACATTTTTTTCCTTTTTTTCCCTAATATTAATCTATGAGCTAGCCTGTTTCTGACAGTTTATTTCTTGCCTATTATTTAAGGCTGGATTTTCATTCACCTTCACAGTACTGGGTGGACTGTTTTAGTGAATGGTTCAGTTCAACAGTACCTTATTTCTTCAAGGTTTTGCTTGCAGGTTGGTTGACATATGGTGCAGCTTTCTTCTTTTAGCTGGTGCAGATCAATTTTTGTTTTTCAGGCAGTAAAATCTTTTGGAGCTTGCTGAGATCCATTTTGTCCGACTGTTCTTCTTAATGGAGCTCTCAAAATCGTAGGGGGACCGATTTTTCATACCAATGTCACAGAAGGAGGTTCCTGCCTATATTCGCACATCGGAAACAGCAGTTGATTTTTGGTTCCTACCCAGGCTGTACTTCCTTTTCCTCTGTTCCTCATGGCTCACATCGTGGATTTAAGGGCCTAGACAGCAAGGGGAAGCTTTCAGAGTTGGATCCCAGCTAGAGTGCTCATGAATGGGGTTGTTTCTTCACCCAAAGGTCGTTTATCATTTTCTGTGGATTTATTTAGTGTCTGAAGGTGGAATTTGCTTGAAAACGGCCAGGAATGTCTCTTTTGCCTCTTTGGGGTTAGCGACCATGTATTTAACCTCTTTGATGCAGAAGATTAACTGATTTGGATATTTCATCTGGAATTAGATTTTTTTCTATTAGGAATCTGCAGTATGGAGATAGTTGTTGTCTTGCTTGTCTTATTTGTATTGGGAGGTCTTGAGCAAAGGAGATTTTATTATTATTCCAGGTAAGTGTGCCTTTTTTCTTTGCTGCCCGTGTGATTTTATTTACATCTTGATAGTTTAATATTTTAATATAGACAGGTCTTGGTTTCAGTGGTGTTTGCATTTCCCTCAGGGCTCTGTGGGCTCTCTCTCTATTGTTATTTGCTGTATTTCTTCAGGTTCCTCTAGTAGGGAATTTATTATTTGCTTGATTGTTGGTATTAGATTGTTATGAGGTACAGTCTGATGATATTGTTCCTTAGAGATCTTGCTTCTAGGTCTGTTATTGTTGCTTGTAAGTTTTGTATTTCTTTGTCATGGGCATCATTTTTTTGAGAAATAGAGTACTTTTATTTCATTATTTTGGACTCAGATTTTTCCATTCTGGATATTATTTGGCTGAATGAGTCACCAAAGGTTTGAAATTGTAATAAGTCCTTTATTGCTTGCTGGATAGGTAATAAGGCAGTTTTTGTGTCTTACAGATTAGCTGGCAGGTCTGGCTTGGATTTATTTGTAGTTTTAGAGTTGTCAGTTTGTTTAGATGTCTTTTGTCTTTTTGAAGTTGTGTCTTTCTCAGGTAAGGCTGAGAATTTGGTCTTAGTTGTTGTTTCCATATTATTTTCCTCTTTTGACATCTTGCTGTATAGTGTTTTGTAGTCAGATACAAGGCCTTAGTAGCACATGGCTTAAGCTGTTATTCAGAAATCTTAGTTAATCATGCTGTTTCAGAGCTGAATCTGTCACTTTTTCTTCCTCTTTTGTTTGCTGGATGATATTAGCAGTAAATATCTAGTTATTTCTGTATTATTAATTCTGCGTTGCCTTCTGGGTTTGTTTTAATCCAGGGTATATCAGAGAGCTAGGTGATAGCAGTGTTCACAGAACAGCGGCCATTCTGAACTGTGTGTGAACGTTTTAAACAGCAAGAAATGTAGACTGCTGGCAAGGCTTACACTTTCACTGGAACTGTATCGGTATGGAAACTTAGGCACTCTGAATTTTGCCAAGCTTGGTTTATATAACATCTTAAATAGAAGCTTTTAAATTTCACATTGTTTTTAAAACTGCATTGTGCACTGCTTAATATTCATTTCATATTTATATTTATTGACATGTATACTTCACCAACACTTGGAGTGAAACTGGTTTTATGTTTAAGTTTTTAAGTGAGATTTTAATGTGTTATTTTTCTAAGTGAATATGAGTTTTTAACCAACTAATTACATACATTTATTAGGGTTGCTGACTGGATAATTTAAACATTAAATGGTATAAATATGTGTGGCAGGATATGAGTCTGCGTCTGAGGAAGTCTGTTTTAACTAGACGAAAACACTGACTTGATTAAAGGCGTTTATGTGCTTTGATTTTACCCTTGGAAGCTGTTTGTGTGGATTACAGATTGACTTTTGCATCAGCCAACTAACTATTGCTGTTTTTCTGTCAAGGGTACTGGTTGTGAGTATGCAATACAGATTGTTAGTCTGGGTCAAGCTACAGGCTCTGCTTAAAAGCTATGAAAGCTTCAGCCAGCTTGCACTAATGCTGGCTGGAAAATGACAGGAAAGAGGGAAAGGGATTATGTCCATAAATTAGACAGAAGCAAGGATCCTGAAGAAATTGTGAAAGTCTAACTTCAACTGAGTGATACCACACTCTAAAAGGAGGAAGCAATACTAAGTCTTCCACTTATAACCACTGGAGGGCCTGCACACAAAAACAGAGTGAACCACCGTCTCCCCTGAATAATTACAAAATCAGCAATTAAACTGGATGCCCACGATCAGGTGTCTGGACCGACTGCAGGTATAGATACTCCATCCTGAAAGGACATGCTGGGTTCACCAAGCATGGCAGCCTCCAGGGAGCCTCAACTACAACAGATGCTAGGGCCAGTAGGTATATAAAAAAGCCTCTTTGGATCCAATGACCATGTGAAGACTGCCAGAGCTGAGAGGCATCCTGTCTCCCACGGTTACTTGTAATGAAATATTTTTCCACATATTCCCTTCTTAGGTGCAGCATCCAAGATATGCAACTGTTGAGCACTTCACATGACGACATGCCAGGATAAGGTTTCAAGCCTTTCCTTATCTAACAGTTTTAGATAGCTCGCTCTCTTCAGAATATAGTGCACTTGCTAAAATAAGAAAAACAGCACACAGGAGGGGTCTTCAAGATCAAGAAAGCAAGTACAGAATTAATGTCGCTCTGATGTTACTTACCTAACACAAGGGATAGTTGTTAATCTTTCCAGGATGGGATACCCTAAACACATGTGTGGCATTAGACCCTAACGCACAACTAACTACAAGTATCACAGTAAGAAAGGAACACAACTCCCTAATGGAGAATATACCAGATATCCACCAGCTTTGGAAAAAAAACAAGCCCAAACACCAGACTGATGCTGTACATTCACAATAAGAACTGTACTAGGCCAAGAAAAAACTAAAGGCAATTTCACTCATACAACAGAAGTGCTGATGTCCCACAGTTACAGACATCCACCCAGACAGGAGGAGAAAGTGGAAAAAAACTTTAGAAGTCAGACTGGGTGCCAAGACTTTCACTCTAGAAGTCAAAATTGTTAATGGCTGCTTCAACAGTGACCAATAACAAGGGACATGAGTAAAGGGATCACAGTTTCAGTCAATCCATAATATTGGATTTCTGCCACAGCCGCACCAGTCCATCAAGAAACAAAGCCTGTAGTAGCAGCCCTTCTCAAGGAACATGGATACCTCCCCCACCCAGATCAACAGGATAAATATGTATGCAAAAGGAAGCTAACAAGCTCCTTATGCAAATATACTGCTAGCAGGGACACCAAAATGAAATGCATAAAACTAACTCCTAGCCATATAGTTACAGTCGAAAGGTAATGATCAACATCAAGATGGAATCTCTCCACAGAGCCCAGAGCAGGATGCACAAGAATCATCACATAAGGGACAACAGTACCATACACCCCAAACAGGGGAATCCTTGAAAGAAATCACACTAAAGTACCCAAACCCCAAAGAAATCCACATGGACATAGGTATAACAAAGGTCTGTATCAATGCAAATGGCCCATTCCAGCCCACTTAAGCCAAGCATGAAGGGGCAAAAAGAAAAAAAGGACATGCACTGCAGGTGGAAACTAATTGTGCAACAGTGATCACTCTGGACTACAGCCCATATCATTGTGGTAAGCTCCTCAAACACAACAGTAGTACATCCCCCAGGAGGTCAGTAATGCACTTACATTTACACATTGCTCTCTACATCTTGTCAGTCACACTTCATCCAACGTAGAACAGGACGAAACCAACTAGTCAAACCATCCCCTCAACTAATCCTCTCATGTGTATGCATATCAGGTGTGTACACACACACACACACAAACACACACACACACACACACACACATATATATATATATATATATATATATACACACACACACACATGCATATATACATACACACACACATATATATATATATATATATATATATATATATTTACACACACACACACACACATATATATATATATATATATATTTACATACACATACACACACACACACATATATATATATATATACATATATATATAAACATATACACACACACACACACACACTATATATAGATAGATAGATATAGATATATATATATATATATATATATATATATATATAGAGAGAGAGAGAGATCGGATAGATTCTATAAAAAAAATATATATATATATATATATATATATATATATATATATATATATATATATATATACACACACACACACACGCATATATATACATAAACAACTATTAACATATAAGCACATACATATTACATAAGAAATACACACACACATCATCACCACAGTCTCACAAACAGTGAAAGGGGAAAAACACACTCAGTGCCATCACTACCAACATACAGAAATTACTCTGGCACTGAATTTCTATGGAGGTCAGTGATCTGAGAGTAGAAAAATCTGTGGATTTAAACTGGCGAGTTGAATGCTAGTCTATTTAGAGCTTGTCAACTAGTTGGCTAACATTCACAGATAAATTACAGATAACCAAGCAGCAAAACAGGTTCCAACCCAAACACGACTGGAGTATTACAGCATTCCCTATATCATATAAGCAAAGCCAGCTTTACTTCTCACTGAAATGTCCAGTTTTTAAATGCAAGATAGTCTGAAATACACGCCAAATTACATCCTCAAATAAGCTTCAAGTGGGGACATTGTTGAAGAGTGCAGTACAGTGTTGGTTGCAACATCTAGACATTTGCCAGAATGCTCGTGATACTAATAAGACAAGCTAAAATCTCCTTTATCACTGGTAAAAATTTCGCCAAAAAGGAGGTAATTCGCTCCAGTCAAAAAGTTTCTGGAAGGGTGTAAAGAGAGAACATGTAAGTAGACATATCAGTGTAGGTCAACCACTGGTTGAAGGGGACTCATTCCTTGAGTAACACCCCCCCCTACCGGTTTTCAAATTCTCTTCTGTATGCACGGTTTCAACTTTGTTTTCTACAAAAGAAGCATATTTTCTTATTTACTTGCTTGTACTATGCTTCCATTTATTTTTATTTCCACATCATTCATATACGTGCGTGTGTGTGTGTGTATGGCATCATTTCAGAATTCTGAAATATCACAATCCCGAATTTCAGAAAACTTCATAATCTGGAAGCTCAAAATTCTGAAAATTCAAAATCCTGAAAACTCAAAATACTGAAAACACACAGGATACATTTACTGACTATAGAGAAAGTACAGTTTTGTACCTACCATAAATGTAGATGTCCGAGAGGCATGCATCTGCAGTCCTTACAAATGGGTTGTCCTGTCGTCAGGCAGCCCTTCGGTCGGCCGGATTCCAAAGTCTGGGTCTGGCCTCGGCTGATGTCGCACTCCACGCGACGTCGTAGCTGCAGTTATTCGGGTATAAAGGTATCAGCCGACGCCATTTTCCTCAGTGTTTCTTGCCCCAGATGCCAGGTGCCCTCTAGGAAGGCTAAATTTGGATAAATGCAAATGGTTCCAAATAGTAGAGAGCAAACAAAAAATAAGCATGTATGTACATATATACAAACAAATACACCATAATAGATTCCCCCAGCTAGCTACAAGATGGGCAAATACCCTAGGAGTACCACAGGGGGAAGGAGGGTGGGTAATCCTGACTGCAGATGCATGCCTCTCGGACATCTACATTTATGGTAGGTACAAAACTGTACTATGTCCTTCAAGGATGCATCTGCAGTCCTTACAAATGGGTAGAATACCATAGCCAAACTGGGGGAGGAGGAGAAATAAGATTATGGTGTAGTTAAGATCCCTTGCAAAACAGCAGTTGCAAAACCTGCTCGGGATCTGGAGTATAAGGGTAGATTATAATGCTTGGCAAATGTATGCACGGAGCTCCAAGTAGCAGCCTCTAAAATGTCTTTGGTAGCCACTCCTCGTAAAAAAGCTGTGGTAGTGGCTGTAGCTCTTGTAGAGTGAGGTCTGATGTTTTCTGGAGTTTTCTTCCCATGGTGAGAGTAACAAAATCTAATGCAATTTCCTATCCACTTAGAGGTTGTCTGTTTTGAAATTGCTTTTCCTTCCATTCCTGGTGCATATGCTACCAGTAGCTGGTCAGTTTTTCTATTGCTCTTGGTCCTGTCCAGGTAATAGCGCAATTGTCTATGTACATCCAAGGTATGTAACAGTCTTTCTCCCTTGTTCTGTGGGTTGGGAAAGAATGTAGGCAGGTGGATAGCTTGGTTTAAGGATACCCTGGAGACCACCTTTGGCATAAAAGTAGGATTAGTTCTCATGGACACTCTATCTTGATGGAAGATAAGGAAGGGCTGTACTGCCATTAATGCCTGTAGTTAAGAAACCCTTCTTGCTGAAGTGACTGCAAGCAGGAAAGCAGTTTTCCATGATAAGTACTGTATTTCTGCTGATGCTGCTGGCTCGAAAGGAGGTAGTGTCAACTTTTCTAACACAAAGTTCAAGTCCCATGCGGGCAATGGTGGCTTCCTAGGTGGCTTTACATTTTTAATTCCTCTCAGAAACTGCCTGAGCAGAGGATGTGAAAAGACTGGAGGGTCCATGTTGTATTCTGCTGAGATAGCTGATGCATGAATCTTAATGGAAGAATAGGACAGGCCATTGTGGAAGAGCTCTGCCAAGTATTCCAGGATGTTAGCTATGTTTACCAGTGACACATTTTCTCCTTTTGTTGTACTCCAAATGAGGTATCTTTTCCATTTTGCTGAATAATTTTTTCTTGTTGAGGGTCTGCGAGCCTCCAAGATAATGTCCTTAACCCTTTGAGATAATTCTGGGTTATTTTGTCTTATGCAATGTTCCAGGCAGCCAGTTGCAATGTTTTTAGGTTTGGATGCAAGGTTTTGAAGTTGTTCTGTGTTAACAGTAAGGGAACTAGGGGCAGAGGCCATATTTGTTCCTGAGACATACTCCTCAGTAATGGGTACCAATGTTGCCTCGGCCAGTCTGGAGCTATCAGGATGATCCTTGGACGGTCTTCTTTGATCTTCAATAGCACCTTGTGCATCAAAGGAAGAGGAGGGAATGCATATGCTGTCAGGTTTTTCCAACTGAAAGATAGGGAGTCCACCTTCCAAGCAAGTGGGTGGTATGTCCTTGTGCAGATTTTTTTTCAATTGGTGGTTGTGTGGGGATGCAAATAAGTCTATTTCTGGTAGTCCCCATTTCCCTGTAATGGTTTTGAAGATGTCTGGATGCAGCATCCATTCGTGGGCATCCGTGGTAGTTCTGCTTAGGATGTCTGCCAGTATATTTTCTTTTCCTGGTACAAATATTGCTTGTAACTGAATTTTGTAGCTCAGGGCCACATTCCAGAGGTCCATTGCCATCCGGCATAGAGGGTATGAATGCGTGCCTCCCTGTTTGTTGATGTACCACATAACTGTGGTGTTGTCCGTCCTTATCAGCAATTGACCCTGTTGAAGAAATGGTCTGAATGTCTGAATTGCCAATTTTACTGCCAGCATCTCCTTTTGATTTATGTGTAGGTGCAGCTGGTCTTGAGTCCATAAGCCTTGTATGCACTTGCCCAACATGTGTGCTCACCAACCGAGGTCTGAGGCGTCCGTTGTGATGGTCTGGCTTGGTTGTGGTCTGTGGAAGGGCAGTCCTTTGTTCGATTGACAGGCCTGAGCCCACCATTGGAATTCCTGCTTCAGGCATGGAATTATTGGAATTCGGGTTTCTAGGCTGTGCTTGTGCTGAGACCATAAATTCCTTAGATACCACTGTAACTTTCTCATATGTAGCCTGGCATGTGGAATCAATATTATGCAGGATGCCACGTAACCCAGGGCTTGCAGGACTTTTCTTGCTGTTAGCTGGTCCTGCTTTGTTAATGCCATGAAGTAGAGAGGGAGGTGCTTCTGTTTGTCTGCTGTTAGGAATGCCATTTGGGTTGTTGTGTCCAGCTCTGCACCCAAGAAGGTTATCCTTTGGGATGGTATCAGCCTTGACTTTTTCATATTGACTGTGTATCCCAGGGCTTGCAGTAGATAAATGACCTTTTTCAAATCTTTTGTTAATTTGTTTTTGCTGTCCGCTTGTAACAGGCAGTCGTCCAGGTAAGGGTAAATCTGAATTTTCTGGAGCCTGCAATGAGCCATTACTGATGCCAGGCATTTCGTGAATACTCTGGGCGCAGTAGATAAGCCAAAGGGCAATGCTGAGAATTGATAATGCTCTGATCCTGCAAGAAATCTGAGGTATCTTCTGCAATTTGGTCGTATGGGGACGTGCAGGTATGCCTCCTTGAGATCTAGAGTTACCAGCCAGGACTCCTTGCCCAGCATGGGAAGAAGCTGCTGTAGGGTCAGCATTTTGAATTTTGGAACAATGAGGTATGTGTTTAGAGCGGACAGGTCTAGAATAGGTCTCCATTGGTTTTCTTTTCTTGGTACCAGGAAGAGTCTGGAGTAAAATCCTTGCCCATTCCACAGACGGTACCCTTTCTATGGCTCTCATCCTTAGTAAGTGATTTATTTGTTGTAGAGCTTCTGTTTTCTGATTTGAAGGTAGGTTTGGCATTCCTCTCTTCCTTGGTAGAGTATGGAAGTGAAACCTGTAACCTTGGTCTATTGTCTGCAAAATCCATTTGTCTCCTGTGATGTAGTGCCAGTTTACTGAAAATAAGGCTAGTTTTCCGCCTAAGGGTGCTTCTAGTTGTTCCCTGGTAGGCGGTGCCAGAGCTAAGTCACTGTGATTGTCCAGTGGAAGCGGTGGTGGCTGGATCTGTGGTAGTACCTCGCTGGTTGGTAGCCTGCCATTGACGTCCCCTGTAGGCACCTCTGGATTGACCCCTGCGCCTCTTGAGCGTCTATTCCTACCTCTCTGGGCTCTGGAGGTGTCTGGAAAGGACCAGTTCTTGGAAGGCCAGTTCCTACTAAACCTTGGAGGCTGGACCTGCAAGAAATCCTTGACTGTCTGGACAGATTTTGCTTTGTCTTCCACCTTCTTAAGCACCTGCTGTGCCGGGGAGCCAAACAAATTAAGCTTATCCATAGGAGCATCTAGGAGCTTTGATTTAACATGGTCTGGTAAGGATTGTTCTTTTAACCATGCATGTCTTCTGATCACTGTACCAGTCATAGCTGATCTAAAAGAAGCCTCCAGTGCATCATAGCCGCATTTTAAGGAATGATTACTGACCTGCTGAATGTTATGTACCATTTCCTGAACAGACTTTTTGTCTAATGGTTCATCCGAGGACAGTTTTTTAGTTAACTGATCTAACATAAATTCCTGATACTGAATCTTGTGGAATTGACAGTTTAAGGCCCTAGCTGAAAGAGTAGCAGAAGTGTAAACTTTTTTACCCCATCTCTCTAAGGCCCTAGATTCCCTTTCAGAGGGGAGGGGTTTTTTTTACAGAGGAAGCTACTACAGCCTTGGGTCCCTGGGAAATAGTTTCAGGATCTGCAAAAGGAGCCTTATACAAATGATAATGTGTGTCCGGAACCCTGTAGTACCTAACGGGCTTAGCAGGGGCCGGAGGAAGAGAATCAGGAGCAGTACAAGCATCATTAAATGCATCATCCACAACAGTAAGTACTGGAGGAATGGATAAAGGCCTATGCTGTGGCAAATGCAAAAAGGTTCTAAGCCTTTTCCTTGAGTCTGAAAATTCCTGGCCCTGCCATTGAAATTGTTCCCTCATAGCATGCAAGGTTTCCCCAAAAGAAAATTCCTCAGGCGGAGAGGCAGAAGGAATGGACTCTTCTGCATCAGAGTCCTCATAAGGAGAAAAAGGGCCCTCTGGAGGATTTGTATTGTCTGAATCATCAGAGTCATCTGAAGAAACTGGCTCAGGGGGCTCTGCTCTAGGCCTCTTCTCTGGAGGTGGGTGAGAGGCCCTGTCTGGGTGTGGATGGGATCCCCTGATCAAAGAAATGAGATCCTCTGCTAGACTAAGCATTTGAGAACTAGAGCTAGGCCTGTGAGAGGGGGTCTTAGCAGGAACAGTTTTGGTAGATTTTGCTGCTTTAGCCCTGGCAAAAGCCTTAATCGACATGGATGCAGGGGGCCTAGCAGCTCCACGTGCAGGAGTAGAAATATCTAAAGGAATAGTATCAGATAAATCCTGTGTACCTGCAAGAGCAGGTGGGATTTCAGTAGCAGATTCAGCCATGCTGGCCTCAGTAAGAGGTAAGCTTTCGGCCGAAGGAAGAACCATGGACTCGGTTTCAGCCGAAACAGAGTCGCTCGCGGTTGGCTTAACCGCGGTTTCGGCCGAAACCGCGGGCCGCGAGTGTCGGTCCTTTTCCTTTCACTTTTTAGTTATTTGCGTAGTTGGAGGATCCGATGGCATAATGTAAGCAAAAGCGGAGCCGAAAAACTCCTCAGCAAATTCCGACCGACGTCTAAGCGTTCGTCGGTTGAAAGAAGCACAGGCTAGACAAGCTGCTACGTCGTGGTCTGGGCCTAAACAAGGTAGGCAGTAAGAGTGGAAATCTTTATGAGGTATTTGTTTCCCACAAGTTAAACAGTTATTCACTTTTTCTGACATCGGCTGAGGCAAGAAAGAGTCCCCAACGGGGTACTTAGCTTTTTAGAAGTCTTCGGTAGTAGAAATCTCTGGTTCTGACCGACCGGCACTTGCGAACAGCTTCTGCTTTGGGCGCCACGCGGCAAGAAAGACGGGGAAAATGGCGTCGGCTGATACCTTTATACCAGAATAACTGCAGCTATGACGTCGGGTGGAGTGCGACATCAGCCGAGGCCAGACCCAGACTTTGGAATCCGGCCGACCGAAGGGCTGCCTGACGACAGGACAACCCATTTGTAAGGACTGCAGATGCATCCTTGAAGGACATCACAAACAAGATTACATTCCACCAAATATGAGCAGGGGGCAAGTCCCCTGCACCCCCCATGTGGGGGGCTGTGCCCCGCGCACCCCCCCTACTACTTAAATATATCCACTCCAAGATTGCACTTCACTATCATGAGTTATGGTGTAGTATAGCAAGTTAAAAGGGAATATCACTAAGGTTACAATAGGATGTCATGAATGCATGTGATGGTATCTTTGCCATTTTATTCTGTGGAGTATAATCTTGGAGTTTATATATTTAATTAGCAGGGGGTGTGGAAGCAGCCCCCACATAGGGGTGCAGGGGCTTGCCCTGCCCATACTTGGTGAAAGTGCTATCCTTTATCCTGTATGTGTTTCTTTGTGCCCATGTACTGGAATATTGTCATTCTTTGTGTCCTGTATATTTTCATTATTATGTGATTCAAAATTTTGAGTTTTCAGGATTTTCAGTTCCGGATTATGAAGCTCAGAATTGTGATATTTCAGGATTCTGAAGTAAAACCACGTGTGTGTGTGTGTGTGTGTGTGTGTGTATGTATGTATATGTATATATATATATATATATATATATATATATATATATATATATATGTATGTACATATATATATATATATATATATATATATATATATATTACACACACACACACACACACACATATTATATATATATAAATTTATATATATATATATATATATATATATATATATATATATATATATATATATATACCTATCAAACCATCGACAACTTAAAATATGAAAGTGACTCCACCGACAACTTGTTAACCGACAGCGCAAACGGACTTTACAAGGTAAGGGGTGTAACTCCGCTACTCATGCCTACCATGGTTGCATGACACTGCCACCCTTCCTAAACCATGGTAGGCTTGAGTAGCGAATTTACACCCCTTACCTTGTAAACGTCCGTTTTTGCGCTGTCGGTTAACTCAGTTGTCGGTGGAGTCAGTTTCGTTATTTTAAGTTGTCGATGGTTTGATAGGTACCCATATATATACATACACACACATATACACACTATATATGTACATATACATAGACACACATACATATATACATATATATATATATATATATATATATATATATATATATATATATATATATATATATATATATATATATATATATATATATATATATATATATAAACACAGGCAAACCAGTCTTGGAATTACACTTCAATTAGCAAGTCTCTCAAGAAAAACAATACATGGTGCACCATCGCTATGCATCTTACACAGCTCACAGTTTTAATTACAATAATTACTTCAATCATAATTTTGATATAAAGTCTTATTCAGTGGTGCATTCACTACATTAATCTGATCAAATGTTAGGTCACATTTTAAAAATGGCAGGCAAACACTTACCAACTTTAAAAACAATATAAATATGGAAAGCACAGAAAAAACACAGGAAAATTTACTCCGCAATTTGTCTTTAAACATTCCACGTATGACTGGCAGCAATAGGCCATCATCCATTGGACAAGTGCAGTCTTTAACACAACTGTAAGACACTGATTTCATAGGTTCATAGGTTTATACTAGGCTATCTGCCCTAAGGCATTTATAAGCCTAGCCCAAAGTTTTGTGGCTTACGCCACCCCTTATATGAAAAAAATACTGTACCCATTAGTTTGTTGTGCCTCTGTCCAGCAGTGACACAGAGATGATTCCCGGGGTAAACCTACGATCTCCCATCCACAGGTCAAGATTTCTCTTGAACAGAGCCAGCGAGGTGCTCTGCCTCACATGGACCGGGATTTTATTCCACAGCATAGGGAGTCTCTGAGTGATAAATCTATCCCTGCAGCACGTCCTATTTATATCCGTGCTAAGGTTTAAGTCGCTTGCTCTAGTGGTTTTGGTGGATTTGGATTTTTTGAGGTGGAGCATGTCCATTAATTCCGGGTTGGACATGGCCTTGTATGTCAGGCACATGTCACCTCTGAGCAGACGGTATGCGACTGAATAGAGCTGGAGTTTCTTCAATCTGGCAGCATATGACAGATTTTGGAGTCCCTTTATCCTTTTGGTGAGGAACTTTTGGGGTCTCTCCAACTGCTGCAGATGTCGGGTGAGATGCATCCCGAATGGGGCATTGTAATCGATCATTGGTCTGATAAGTGAAGAGTACAGGGGAACAATGACCTCACTAGATCTGGATGTGAATCCCTTCATGATCAGGTGGGCAATGTAGAAGGTCTTTCTAACCACTTTAGCAACGTGAGTGTCAAAAGAAAGGCCACTGTCAACCTGGGTCCCCAGGTCCCTAATAACCTCTTCTGTGCTTAGTGGATTGCCACCTATATGGTAGCTTGGGGTTACCTTGTTCATCCCGAAGGGTATGACTATACATTTTTTGGCGTTTAACTTGAGGCCATGGCTCTGGCACCAGCTATCTGTTTCCGTGAGTCCCTTCTGAAAGATATCAGTGTCCGATGCACTTTCCACTATGGCGCCCAGTTTGCAGTCGTCTACAAACTTTGTCAGCCAAAGTCCTCCCATGTTGGCCTGTACTTCTGAGAAGTAGATGCCGAACAATAGGGGGCCAAGGACCGAGCCCTGTGGGACACCACTTGTGACCGGCTTGGAGTCTGACATAGCGCCAGCAACTCTAACCCTGTGGGTTCTGTCCTTAAGCCAGTTTGCAACCCATCTTGTGACATATGGGTTTACATTTAAGCTGGTAAGTTTTTCTACAATACCCGAGTGGGGTATTGTGTCGAAAGCCTTTGCAAGGTCAAGGTAGGCTGTATGGACTGCCTTTCCCTCATCAATGGCCTTGGTGACTGTTTTCAAGAAGTCAACCAAGTTCAAAAGGCATGATCTGCCCTTGATGAAGCCAAACTGGGTCGGGTCCAATGTCTGCAAGTCCCCTATATCATTGAGCAATTTCTTCAGTTACTCAGGTTTCTTTGCTCAACTGTGCTCCAGAAAGTCTTTAGTCTATACTACTTAGTCCGCTTAAGGTGTACAAATAATGTACATTTTTAACCACAAAGCCAAACCATGTGCACTGAAATTAGCTATGCTCCACATTACATTACAAGGATCCCTTATATAACTCAGCAAGCATCCAAATACAAACTTTTGGAAGCAATACTTTGTTGCATTTCTATCTTCCCTCTTCTTCATCTTGCATAAAATGCCTGTTAGTTTAGCTACATATGGGTTCAGGTTTGGATTTACATATCAGATACTGCACTTTTAGTAAATGTCATTTCCAGATTAGCTAAAGACTTTACTGTCAGTTCTATGAATCTGTTGAATCTTAGAAGCATTACGGACTTAATCACCATCTCACCATAATTTTTTCCAATAACCCTTGCAAATCTTAAGTACCACAAACTTAACATACAATACAGATGGTTTTACCTCATGATCCTTAACATCTGTTCCATCATAAACTTTTTGTACTAGCACCAAGGGAAACCAGGGAAGAAATCCTCCAATGATAGTCTCAAGAGGAGCAAAATCCCTATATCATGTCTTTCTACACGTCTTTGGCAAAACTACTAACGTCGCTTTGCTTACGTGACTGAGATACAACTTTAGCATTCCCACTAGAAAGGGGACCACCTTCTCTTCATTGTCACCAGTCTCACACTGGTGAAAAATTGCCTGTCCATTCAATATTCCCCAGAATTTCTCAACAGTCATGGGAGATATCAGTTCACTTTTCATGTTATTCAGTTATATATGGGGCCCCTGAATCAGACAATTCCCTTCAGTAACTTTTACATATTCTTCTTACATAGTCTCTGTAGTATGTAACCTTTCATAATAATAATAATTCCTAAACACCTCTGCAGTCTCCAGTAGATCCCTGACTGCAGACCTCCCAGCTGTGAGACAAACTCAGTAACGACTCCCTGCATCTTCTAAAGTCACAGTCCTATTGCCGGGGTAACCTGGAACCACAAACGATTACGAAAAAGCGTAACTAAGGTATCCTTTAAAAAGTTGTAGTTCTTGTCCACCATGGAACTCTTGTCCAATACCTACATTTTACTCAGAACTGTTAATAACCCATATTTAAATGTTTTTTCCTGGCATTTTCCTTTTAACCTTTGGTACCGCTGTCTTTTACACAAACAGCAGCTGTAAGTGCAGCTGCTTCTTTTGCCACTTCCATGTTTACCTCTTCCAATCCCCCAAGTAACTGACCAACATAAGCCTTTACAAGATGCTTACCCCATTTTGCAAAAATCACAGATTTAAATAAAACAGAATGTCTAGTGATGCTCTGAGTTAAGGAACACAACTTGCAACCAGCACTCTAAAGAAGCATAATCAGATGTCACAATGGGATGTGTAAAAACTCTCAAAAAGTTATATTCTTACCAAAACGTTCCATGTTTGTCATTCACCTTGCCTTCCTTCTTTCTGTTTGGGTTCAGAGCCAAACTCGGCTCTGACTCGGCCACATACTATAACTCGAAAAGTCTTTACTGGCTCGAGGCTAACCCCTATCCCAACATGCCTAGCGGTAGCTACCCAGATCTCATTTGTGATAACAAACCACTAGACAAAGCAGCTAAAACAAGAATCAATTTACCAAAAATGACCAAAGTAGATAACCCCTTGTAACAGGAAGGAGGCATAACAAGGGAAGGGACAAAGACTACAGCTGGAGTGACAGCAGAAACTCAGCCAGTGTAGCTAAAAAAAAAAAAAAAAAAAAAAAGGAAATCGTCTCGGTCATCCAGGAAGGGGGAAGGAGGGAGGGATGCAAGAAGGAAGGCGAGATGAAGGACAACAAACATGGAACGTTATGGTAAGAACATAACTTCTTTATGTTATGTTGCACCTATCTCGTCTTCCTTCTTTCTGTTGAGGACAGCATCCCCAGCACCTAAATCTTGGGTGGTGCACTGGAAAAGACACTTCAGGACCATGGAACCAAAGGATGCCCTGTTCCGGGAGGCCACATCCCTTGTAATGAAGGTATGGGGGTTAGCCCATACTGCTGCCGCACAGATAGAATCTAGAGGTAGTCTAGCTTGAAAAGCGATAGAGGTAGCAAAAGACCTAGTTGAGTGTCCTCTAATCTTTCCTGGGATTTTCATGACTCAAATATATGTGATGGTGTTCAAAAGCCACTTTGACAAGGTTACTTTTGAAACCCGAGAATCTTGCTTCTTCTCTGAAAAGAATATAAATAATTGGTCTGATTTTCTAATGTCCTTGGTTCTATGTAAATAAAAGTGAAGCTGCCTATGAACATACAACTGATGGAGCTTATACTCTGCCTTGTTGCCATAATTGGGAAAGAAAACAGTAAGTTCAATGGACTGATTCAAATTTTACTCTGAACATACTTTTGGAAAAAAGGAAGGATTAGTTCTGAGAGAGACTCTTTCTTTGTGGAAAATTAAATAAGGAGGGCAAATGGAAAGTGCCTGTAACTCTGAAACCCGCCTGGCTGATGTAATAGCAATCAAGAAAAGAGTTTACCACAATAAAAACTTTAGAGGACAAGAAGCAGCGTGCTCAAAGGTGGGGGGGGGGGATTAGAGCTGCTAAAACTAAATTTACATCCCATGGAGGGGGAGATTCTCTTACTGGAGGTCTTAATAGGGCAGTACCTTGTAAGAAGGCCTTGCAAAGTTTATGTGACATGATGTTAGAACCTAAAGTACAGTTTTGTACCTACCATAAATGTAGATGTCCGATAGGTAAGCATCTGCAGTCCTTACATATGGGTTGTCCTGCCTCAGGCAGCCCTTTGGTCAGCCGGATTCCAAAGTCTGGGTCCGGCGTCGGCTGATGTCGCCCTTTTCCCCGACGTCAGAGCGCCTGGGGTATAAAAGCGTCAGCCGACGCCATCTTCCTCAGTTTTTCTTGCCCCAGATGTCAGGTGCCCTTTAAGGAAGGCTAAATTTGGAGAGATTGAAAAATTCCAAACATGCACAGCAATAAAAAACAAATACACCATAAAAGATAACCCCAGGTAGCTAAAATGAGGGATAGGTACACAAAGAATACCACAGAGGGGTAGGAGGGAGGGAAAACCTGACTGCAGATGCATACCCATCGGACATCTACATTTATGGTAGGCACAAAACTGTACTATGTCCTTCAAGGATGCATCTGCAGTCCTTACATATGGGCAGAATACCATAGCCAAGCTGGGGGGGTAGGACCTAAGAAAAGGATGGTGTAGCTAACATGCCCTGCAGGACTGCAGTAGCGAAGCCTGCTCTGGATCTGGAATATAAAGGCAAGTTGTAATGCTTGGAAAATGTATGCACCAAGCTCCATGTAGCAACTTCTAAAATGTCCTTTGTAGACACCCCTCTTAAGAAGGCTGTGGAGGTGGCTGTTGCTCTGGTGGAATGAGGCCTGATGTTAGCTGGCACAGCTTTTCCATGAAAAGAGTAACAGAATCGAATGCAATTTCCTATCGGTTTTGAAATTGTCTGTTTGGAAATTGCTTTTCCTTGTACACCAGCAGCATATGCTACAAAGAGTTGGTCAGTTTTTCTGTAAGTCTTAATTCTGTCCAAGTAGTAGTGCAACTGTCTGTGAATGTCCAGGGTATGCAGAAGTTTCTCTCCTTTGTTTTGTGGATTTGGAAAGAAGGTAGGCAGGTGGATAGCTTGGTTCACTGAGACCCTGGATACCACCTTTGGCATGAATGAAGGATTTGTTCTCAAAGAGACTCTGTCCTGATGAAAAATGAGAAATGGTTGTACTGCCATGAGGGCCTGTAACTCAGATACTCTTCTTGCTGAGGTTATGGCCAGAAGGAAAGCAGTCTTCCAAGACAGGAATTGTAGTTCTGAAGATGCTGCTGGTTCAAAGGTAGAGTTAATTTTTCCAACATAAAGTTAAGGTCCCATGTAGGCACTGGTGGTTTCCTTGGAGGGTTGATGTTTTTTATCCCTCTTAGAAACTGCCTTAGCAGAGGATGAGAAAATACAGGTGGATCAGTGTTGTACTCTGCTCAAATTGCTGAAGCATGGATTTTTATGGAAGAATAAGAAAGGCTATTATGGAGCATTTCAGCCAAGTATTCAAGGATATGTGGAATGCTCATCACTGTCGGATCTTGACCCTTTGCGGTGTTCCAGGAACGAAATCTTTTCCATTTTGCTGAATACGCCTTTCTTGTGGAAGGCCGCCGAGCTTCCATGATGATATCCTTTACCCTCTTGGATAGTTTATCCTGGGGAGGAGTCAAGGTATTTTCCAGGCTGTCAGCTGCAAGGTTTTTAGGCTGGAGTGCAGAGTTTTGTAATTGTGCTGTGTCAGAAGTGGTGGCCATTGTGGTAGAGGCCACGGTTTCGTGCGTGTCATGCTCTTTAACAGTGGGTACCAGTGCTGTCTTGGCCAGTCCGGAGCTATCAGAATCACTTTTGGTTGCTCTGACCTGATCTTCAGTAAGACCTTGGTCATTAATGGAAGAGGTGGGAATGCATATACTGTCAGAGTATTCCAGTTGAAGGAGGAGGCGTCCACTTTCCATGCTTGAGGATCGCATGTCCTTGTGCAGAATTTCTTCAGTTGATGGTTGTGGTGGGAGGCAAACAGATCTATGTCCGGCCTTTCCCATGATTGTGCTATCTGAAGAAAAATGTCTGGGTGCAACATCCATTCGTGTGGATCCATGATGTTTCTGCTTAGGCTGTCAGCCAGTACATTGTCCTTCCCTGGTACGAACTGGGATTGCAGCTCTATATTGAGTTTTAGGGAAAGTTCCCAAAGATTCATTGCCAGCCTGCAAAGTGGGTAGGAATGGGTACCTCCTTGCTTGTTTATGTACCACATAACTGTGGTATTGTCTGTCCTTATTAGCAGGTGACCTTGATGCAGGAAATGTTCGAAGGCCTCGATTGAATGGATCACTGCCAGCATTTCCTTTTGGTTGATGTGCAGGCGCAATTCTTTTTGTGTCCATTGCCCCTGAATGCATCTGCCCTCCATGTGCGCTCCCCATCCATGGTCTGGGGCATCCGTTGTAATGGTTTGGCTGATATGTGGCTTGCTAAAAGGCAGACCCATGTTCGACTGGCTTGCTTGTGCCCACCACAGAAATTCCTTTTGAAGGCATGGAATGAGGGGGATCAAAGCTTCTAGGCTGTGACTGTGTTGAGACCATAGACTCTTTAGGTACCATTGTAGTTTCCTCATATGCAGCCTTGCTTGTGGAATCAGAAGAATGCAAGATGCCATGAAACCCAGGGCCTGCAGGATTTTCCTTGCAGTCAGCTGGGTTTGTGTTGTCAGATTTCTGAAATAATCTAGTAATTGTTCTTGTTTTTCTTCTGTGAGAAAAGCCATTTGGGTGTTTGTATCCAGTTTTGCACCCAGGAAAATTATTCGTTGGGATGGAACAAGTCTTGATTTCTGAATGTTGACTGTGTATCCCAATGCCTGTAGTAGGCGGATGGCATAGTTCAAGTGTTTTACCAATGTTTGTTGGCTGTCCGCTTGTATAAGGCAGTCATCCAGGTATGGGTATATTTGAATCCCCTGAAGTCTGCAATGTGCAATTACTGATGCCAGGCATTTTGTGAATACTCTGGGCGCAGTAGATAAGCCAAAGGGCAATGCTGAGAATTGATAATGCTCTGAACCTGCAAGAAATATGAGGTGTCTTCTGCAACTTTGTCTGATAGGGACATGCAGGTATGCCTCCTTGAGGTCTAGAGTTACCAGCCAGGACCCCTTGCCCAGCATGGGAAGGAGTTGTTGTAAGGTCAGCATTTTGAATATTTGGCACGATGAGATAAGTATTCAGTGCGGACAAGTCCAGAATAGGCCTCCATTGCTTTTCTTTTCTTGGAACAAGGAATAGTCTGGAATAAAATCCTTGGCCTTGTTCTGTGAAAAGAACCTTTTCTATTGCCTTCATTTGTAGTAGGTTGGAAATTTGCTTGAAAGCCTCTGCTCTTTGATTTGGTGGCAGGTTTGGCATACCTTGTCTTTTTGGTAATGTATGAAAATGGAATCTGTATCCTTTGTCTATTATTTGCAGTATCCATTTGTCTTTTGTAATGCTGTGCCAATTTTGTGAGAATAAAGATAGCTTTCCGCCCAAAGGTGCTTCCAATTGAGCCCTGGTTGGCGGAGTCAAAGTCAAGTCATTGAGATTGTCCTTGTGCAGTAGTTGTAGGTCCTGCACTACCTCTCTGGTTAGGAGGCTGCCATTGACGTCCTCTGTAGGAGCCTCGAGCTTGCCCTCTACCTCTGGCACGCCTGTTTTTGCCTCTTGAAATCTGTCTGTCTGGAAAGGACCAATTCTTAGAAGGCCAATTTCTGCTGAACCTTGGTGGTTGGACCTGGAGAAAATCTTTGACTGTCTGTACTGATTTAGCCTTTTCCTCAAATTTCTTTAAGACCTCTTGAGCCGTGGAACCAAATAACTTTTGTTTTTCCAGTGGTGCATCCAGAAGCTTTGCTTTAACATGATCTGGCAGTGTTTGTTCCTTCAGCCAAGCATGTCTACGTATGACTGCACCTGTCATTGCTGACCTACATGAAGCTTCCAATGCATCATAAAGTACAGTTTTGTACCTACCATAAATGTAGATGTTCGAAGATCCATATTGCTGCAGTCCTTACACTTGGGTAGTCCGCTGTCCTCGGTCGGCCCGAATATCAAAGTATAAGGCTGACGTCGGTCAGGGCGCATTTGACTGACGTCAGGATGTCAGGGTACAAATGCGCATGACCGACGTCATATCCTCAGTCTTTTCTTGCCCCAGATGTCAGAAGACCCTAAAAATAAAGGTCAAAACCAAAAGACAGCAAACAACCAACCAACCACCCTTGCACTAACTATATGTACAATATATATAATATACACAAAATGTACAACCCAACCCACACAACCACCTCTAACTGCAGAGGGGAAGGAGGGAGGAAATTGACTGCAGCAATGTGGATCTTCGAACATCTACATTTATGGTAGGTACAAAACTGTACTATGTTCTTCATCTCACATTGCTGCAGTCCTTACACTTGGGTAGAATCCCAAAGCAGAGGTAAGGGAGGATGGCTAACTACAAGGAAGCAGGAGCTGCCAAAATGCCCTGCAAAACAGCAGTGGCAAAACCAGCCCTGGACTTAGAGTAAAGTGGCAGGTGATAATGCCTAGAGAAAGTATGCACAGAACTCCAAGTAGCTGCCTCCAAAATATCCTTGGTTGCCACACCCCTCAAAAAAGCTGTTGAAGTGGCAGTAGCCCTAGTGGAATGAGGCCTAATCCCAGCTGGAATCTCCTTGCCATGATGGGAATAACAGAAAGCAATGCAAAACCCAATCCACTTAGAAATAGTTTGTTTTGATACAGGCTTGCCCTGAGAACTCAAAGCAAAAGAAACAAACAACTGCTGAGACTGCCTGAACCCTTTAGTTCTGTCCAAATAATAACGCAACTGCCTATGGACATCTAAAGTGTGCAAAATCTTTTCCCCTTTATTTTGGGGATTTGCATAAAAAGTAGGCAAATGAATAGTTAGGTTTAAAGCCACACTAGAAACCACCTTAGGCATAAAGGAAGGATTAGTACATAATGATACCCTATCCTTATGGAAAATCAAGAAAGGCTCAACTGCCATAAGGGCCTGTAATTCAGAAACCCTTCTTGCAGAGGTAATGGCCAACAAAAAAGCAGTCTTCCATGATAAATATTTCAACTCAGCAGTAGCTGCAGGCTCAAAAGGTTGTAGAGTGAGTTTCTCCAACACAAAATTGAGATCCCAAGCAGGAGTAGGAGCTCTTCGTGGGGGTCTTATATTCTTTGCCCCTCTAAGAAATTGCTTGAACAAAGGATGAGAAAACAATGGTGGGTTGCAATCATAGTGAGCAGAAATTGCTGCAGCATGAACTTTAATAGAAGAGAAAGACAAACCTTTGTCCAGTAACTCCGTAAGATATTGAAGAGCCACACACAAATTAGGCTCAGAAACATCAAAATCTTTTGCTGCACTCCAAAACAAAAATCTCTTCCATTTGTCTGCGTACACTGTCATTGTACTAGGCCTCCTAGCTTCCAAAATAACATTCAAAACTTGCTGAGGAAGTGGAGGCCCACTATGGTTCAAAACAGAATATGCCAGGCTGTTAGGTGCAGAGAGTGAAGCTTGACATTTAGCAAATGGCTGTCCTCCTGCGACAACAGGTGTGGAATCGAAGGCAAAGGCCATGGAGGCTTCCATACCAGACTTCTCAGTAATGGGTACCAGTGTTGTCGAGGCCAATCCGGAGCTATTAAAATCATCCTTGGCTTGTCCTGTCTGACCTTTAGAAGTACCTTTGGGAGGAGAGGCAGAGGTGGAAAGGCATACACATGAAGATTGCTCCAATTGAAAGAAAGAGCATCCACTTTCCAAGCTGTGGGATGAAACCTTTGTGTGCAAAACTTTGGCAGCTGATGGTTTAGTGGAGAAGCAAACAGATCTATGTCTGGAGTTCCCCATGACACTGTCAATTTCTGAAATACATGAGGATCCAATTTCCACTCGTGGGGATCCATAATTGCCTGCTCAACACATCTGCTAAGGAGTTCTGTGCTCCTGGCAGAAACCTTGCCTGAAGATTGAGCTGTAAACTGAGAGCAGTCTCCCACAAAATCATTGCTTGCCTGCATAGAGGATAAGAATCGCCCCCTTGCTTGTTGATGTACCACATGACAGTTGTGTTGTCTGTTAGAATCAACACCTGCCCTGGAAGAAGTAATTCCTTGAAAGCAATTAATGCAAACTGGACCGCCAACATCTCCTTCATGTTGATATGTAGATGTTGTAGTCTGACAGGCCACTTGTTTTGTATCCACTTTCCATTTAGATGAGCTCCCCAAGCTTTGTCTGAGGCATCTGTCGTTAAAATCAGACTCGCCTCTGGCCGGGTCACAGAGAGTCCCTTGTTTAGGTGACATTCCTGAGCCCACCACAAAAATTCCTTTTGAATGCAAGGTATTATTTGAATGACAGTGTCTAGATCCTGGCAGTGCTGTGTCCATACATTTTTGAGATACCATTGTAGCTTCCTCATATGCAGTTTGGCATTGGGAAGCACCAGAATACAAGATGCCATGAACCCTAAGGCTTGAAGGACTGTCCTTGCAGTCAGCCCGGACTGATGAGATAGTTGATGGAAGTAAAGGGATAGACTCTTTTGTTTGTCCGGGGTTAAAAGGCCATCTGGGATGCTGTATTCAGTCTCACACCCAGAAAGCACATGTCTTGAGAGGGTACTAGACTGGACTTTATTTCGTTCACAGAATACCCTAGGCATCTTAGCACTACTATCACATATTCCAAATGATGAAGAAGCTCTTCTTCCTTGAGCCAGAATTAGGCAGTCGTCCAAATAAGGATAGATCTGTATTCCTTTTAGTCTGAAGAAAGCTATCACTGGAGCCAGAACTTACATGAACACTCAGGAAGGGTAGATAAGCCAAAGGGCAATGCAGAGAACTGATAGTGAGAAGTCCCAGCTCGAAAACGCAGATACTTTCTGCAACTTAGTCTGATAGGAACATGAAGGTAAGCCTCCTTGAGATCCAAAGTTACCATCCAATGATCTTTGCCCAGCAGAGGTAAAAGCTGCTGCAACGTCAACATTTTGAACTTGGGAATGTCCAGATAAGTGTTGAGGATAGATAAATCCAAAATTGGTCTCCACGTGTTCCCCTTCTTTGGTACTAGGAACAGGCGAGAATAAAATCCTAGGCCCACTTCTGGCAGAGGGACCGGCTGAATGGCCCCTAGTTGGAGCAACAGAGAAACCTGTTTGTGAGCCTCTATTCTTTGTGGAGGAGGAACGTCTGGCATGCCTTTGAAAGGAGGCAAGGTATGGAAATAAAACCTGTAGCCGTGGTGTATGATATCCAATACCCATCTGTCCTGGGTAATTAAACTCCAATTTTCTTTGAAAAGTGCCAACCTTCCTCCCAAAGGTGCTGCCAGACGAGCAGGCTCTGGCAGCTGAAAAGGTAGGTCATTGGGTCTGCTTACGAAAGGACTGACCCCTGCCCTCACCAAGCCTGTGCAGGAGAACTCCCTGTTCTAGGCCTGAAAGAGCCCTGGGCTCTGCCCTACCACGCCTAGATCTACCCCTAGACTGTGAATCATAAGAAGGATACGCCCACCCTTTAGTAGGCCAATTTCTACTAAACTTTGGAGGCTGGACCTGCAAAAAATCTTTAACAGTCTGCATAGACTTAGCCTTGTCTTCCATTTTCTTTAAAACTGTCTCAACAGGAGGACCAAACAACACGTCAGATTGTAAAGGAGCATCTAAAATCCTTGTTTTAACATGTTCAGACAAATTCTGATCCCTCAGCCAGGCGTGCCTGCGAAGAACTGACCCAGTGGCAGCCACCCTAGATGAGGCCTGTACAGCATCAAAACCACATTGCAAAGAATGCTTACCCACCTGTTCAGAAACATGCACTAAATCTTGCAACTCCTTACAATCAATACCTACTGCCAGAGCATCAACCTTAGACTTCAATTGTGAAAGGAGATAATTTTGGAATTTCAACATGTGAAACTGGCAATTCAGAGCCCTCATAGCAAGAGTGGAAGAAGTATAGACTTTCTTTCCCCATCTATCCAAGGCCCTAGCCTCCTTGTCTGCAGGAACCGGATTCTTAACAACAGAAGCCTTAACACCTTTAGGCCCCTGGCTAACAGTTTCTGGGTCTGCCCTAGGACTCTTAAAAAGATACTTATGAGCTTCAGGCACCCTGTAATACCTATCCAGCTTAACAGGAGCAGGAGGCAAAGAATCAGGATTAAGAGAAGCTTCTGTAAAAACATCTTCCACTACATCCAAAACAGGAGGTATAGCCAAAGGCCTATGCTGGGGCAAAACAGAAATTCCCTAAGCCTCTTCCTGGAATCAGAGAAGTCCTGACCTTCCCACTTAAAATGCTCCCTCATGGAATGAAGAGTTTCTGAAAAAGAAAAATCCTCAGGAGGAGTAGCAGAAGGAGTAGAATCATCCACATCAGAATCAGAATAAGGAGAGTACTCCTGCAAGTCTTCAGCAAGACTCTGAAACATCTGAAGCCTGCTCAAAACCCCAGCTCAGGCTCCACCCTAGGTCTCTTATCAGGAGGGGCATAGAACCCCTAATCAAAGTAATCAAATCTTCTGCCATTTTAAGCATATGCTTCTTGGGCACAGTACCTGAAGAGCTAGGGGTAACACCAACTGAAGCTAAACCTGGCCTGCCCTGGGGAAGCCTTTGAAACAGAAGGAGAGGGCCTAGCCACCTTAGGAAGGGAGGGAGTATAGTAAGATGAGAAGTCCCCTCAGCCTGACTAGTCTCCTGAGAGGCCACATCTTGCAATAATAAGGTCTCACCCTGGGAACACAAAGAAACCTCCGGTGGAGCCACCGGCTCCACCGACACCTCTAAAGAACCGCGCCTGGTACAGACGGTTCTTCTAGCCTAGGCTTAACTGCCTTGTCCTTGCGCTTCTTGAAGCGGCGCCGGAGCATCCGACGGCATTTTATAGTTGCACCGCTTCCCAAAGACCAACCTTGCACAATCCAACCTTCTCTTTATAGTGCGTTTATTAAATCTAGCACAAGAGCGACAGCCAACAACGTCGTGCTCAGGCCCTAAGCAAGGAATACACAAAGTATGATAATCTCTATGCGGTATCTGTTTCCCACAAGAAATGCAATTATTAACTTTTTCTGACATCCGGTAAATGACTGAGGCAAGAAAATACTAAAATATTCCCCAACGGGGTACTTAGCCAACTTTGAACTCGGTCTGAAACTTCTAAATCGAAAAATCTCAGAACGCCAACCGGCACTTGCAATACTGCTTCTGCATCGGACCATGCGGCAAAAAAGACTGAGGATATGACGTTGGTCATGCGCATTTGTACCCTGACGTCCTGACGTCAGTCAAATGCGCCCTGACCGACGTCAGCCTTATACTTTGATATTCGGGCCGACTGAGGACAGCGGACTACCCAAGTGTAAGGACTGCAGCAATGTGAGATGAAGAACATCCACACTGTAAGAAATGGTTGCTAACCTGCTGGGAGTTATGCACCAGATCCTGAAGCGCCGTGCGATCTAGGGGTTCAGGCGAGGATAGTTTTTTATGCAATTCATGTAACAGATACTCTTGATATTGTATCATATGGAATTGACAATTTAATGCTCTCATAGAAAGTGTGGAAGTAGTATACACTTTTTTACCCCATCTCTCTAAAGCCCTGGATTCCCCTTCAGAAGGAAGTGGATTCTTAGTGGTGGTGGTTGTAACCCCTTTAGGGCCCTGGGAAATAGTTTCTGGGTCAGCAGAGTGGCCCTTGTAAAGTAAAAGATGCGAGTCCGGGACCCTGTAGTACCTGTCGGGTTTGACAGGAGCCGGAGGAAGGGAGTCAGGGGAAATACTAGACTCAGAGTACACATCTTCTATAACATTTAAAACAGGAGGAATAGCCAAAGGTCTATGCTGAGGTAAATGCAAAAAAGTCCTTAACCTCTTCCTGGAATCAGAGAATTCCTGGCCTTGCCATTTGAAATGCTCTCTCATGGAGTGAAGGGTCTCCCCAAAGGAAAACTCTTCAGGGGGGGAGGCCGAGGGAATAGATTCCTCTGCATCAGAATCCTCGTAAGCCGGAAAGGCCTCCTCCTGGTAGTCTGAATGGGCAGAGTCATCTGAGGCCTCAGGGGGGGGGAGGCCGAGGGAACAGATTCCTCTGCATCAGAACCCTCGTAAGCCGGAAAGGCCTCCTCCTGGTAGTCTGAATGGGCAGAGTCATCCGAGGCCTCATCAGAAGACTGGGGATCTGTCTGCTCAACCCTGGGCCTTTTGCCTGGAGGGGGTTGAGAGCCCCTGTCTGGATGTGGTTGAGAGCCCCTGATTAGGGAAATAAGGTCTTCAGCCAAACTTAAAATTTGTGAACCGGTAGTGGATCCCTGAGGAATAGCCTTGGGAGGGAGAGATTTTGGTTGTTTAGCAGCTTTAGCACATGTAAAGGCCTTAATGAACATGGATACAGGAGGCCTGGCTGCCCCACGTGCTGGAGTATTTTATCAACAGAAATGGTGTCTGATATTTCCTGAGCACCGGTTTCAGACGGAAATTCTATGACCGACCCAGTGGTGGCCTCCGGAACCGAAGTTACCGGCTGTGTGGTGTCGTCGGTCGGAAGCGGTAGAGATTCGGCTTCTGCAAAGACCGAGACACTCGCGGTAGGCCTAGGCGTGGAGTCGGCCGAAACCGCGGACCGCGTGTGTCTGTCCTTATCCTTTCGTTTTTTGGGTAAATGAGCTGTTGGAAGCTCCGACGGCATGATATAACAGAAAGTTTCCCCAAAATATTCCTCTGCAAACTCTGCCCGACACCTAAGAGTGCGTTTATTGAAGGAAGCACAGGCTGTACAGGTCGAGACGTCGTGGTCTGGGCCTAGGCAGGGTAAGCAATAAGAGTGGAAATCCTTATGAGGTATTTGTTTCCCACAAGTTAAACAATTATTAACTTTAACCGTTTGATCTGACATCAGCTGAGGCAAGAAAGAGTCCCCAACGGGGTACTTAGCTTTTTTGAAGACTTCGGTAGCTGAAATCACAGGAGCTGGCCGACCGGCACTTGCAAACTGCTTCTGCTTCGGGCACCGCACGGCAAGAAAGACCGAGGAAGATGGCGTCGGCTGACGCTTTTATACCCCAGGTGCTCTGACGTCGGGGAAAAGGGCGACATCAGCCGACGCCGGACCCAGACTTTGGAATCCGGCCGACCGAAGGGCTGCCTGAGGCAGGACAACCCATATGTAAGGACTGCAGATGCATCCTTGAAGGACATCTATCCCTATATGAAAATTGAAAAATGGCAGCCAGTTGCACCCGAATTGTAGCTGTAGCTGCTCCTCGTTCAAAAGTTTCAGCCAAAAATTCAAGAAACAGGTGCAGTAAAGGGATCAATCTCATTCTTTTTTGCCCAATAAGAAAACCTCTTCCATTTACTAGCATAAAGCTTCCTGGTAGTGGGTTTGTGAGAAGAGACCAAAATGTGTTAAACCACAGGGGAGATTTCTGGAAGTGGAGAAACCAAGCTTTCAGAAGAACTTTGGGAATTACAGGAAATGGGGGGGGAAGGCATAAAGCAGTCCTGGGGGCCAATCGTGAACAAGTGCATTCCTGGGTGACTGTCCTGGTGGTGGGACTAGGACGAAGTAGCCGCTGCATTTCTTGTTTAGGGGAGTGGCAAAGAGATTGCAGCATGGCTGGCCCCATCTACAAAAAATCAGATCCACAATTTCCTGTTTCAGAGACCACTCATGAGGCATAAGTATTGCCCTGCTGAGCTTGTCCACTATCATGTTGTATTTCCCCGAGATGTGCACCGTGATCAGAAAACATTGGGAAGACATCGCCCATTGCCATACTCGTACAGCCTCCCAACACAAGGGGCAAGACCTGGCTCCACCCTGTTTGTCGATATACCACACAACTGACATATTGTCCATCTGTATTGCTATAGCCCCTGAAGGAAGAGAGTCCTGAAGTGCTTGCAATGCCAAGAGCACCGCCCTACTCACAAGGACAATGATGGGCAAATGGTACTCATGTGGTTGCCAAGTCCCTTGAACAGTCTGTCCCAGATAATGCCCCCCCACCCATCTGGGACACATCTGTGGTCACTGTGGCTATTGGCTGTGGGGTCAGGAACGGTCTGCCTAGGGTGACCTAGGGGGAGTACAGCCACCACTGCAGCTCTTTCCTGCAGGACTCTGTTATTGAAAAAAGGTGAGACATTGGTAGATCCTGGAATGACCACTGAGTGTAAAGGAGCCACTGCAGAATTCTCATATGGAAATGCGCCATAGGGACCAGAGTAATTGCTGCCACCATAGAACCCAAGACATTCAGTACATACCATGCCTGAATTTTCTTTTTTATCATGAGTACTGAGACTTGTTGACGAATGGTAGAGACCCTTTCTTGAGGAAGTCTCGCTATTATGTCTCTTGTATTTAATTCTGCCCCTAAAAATGTAATACACTAACAAGACAACAAAGCAGATTTTTCATAATTTATGGTGATGCCTAGTTATGTACAAGTGTGAATTGTGTGGTACAGTGCTCTTATCAGGTGATGCTCGGTGGTGGCAGTAAGGAGCCAGTCGTCTAGATACAGAAACACCTGGAATCCTAGATGCCTCAGGTAAGCCGTAACTACTGCCATGCATTTGATGAACACCCTGGGGGCTGTGGTGAGACCAAAGGGCAGAGCTCTGAACTGATAATGACTGGCTCCCAGCTGGAAGCGTAAATATCTCCTGAATTGCCTGTTCATTTTTATATGGTAGTACACATCTTGGAGATTGACAGAGCACATCCAATTGCCCTGACCCAAAAAGGGGAAAATGGACTGCAGTGTCACCATCCGGAACTTCGCTTTTCTGACCGATTTGTTTAGCCTGCTGAGATCCAAAATGGACCTCCACTCCCCCTATCTATTCTGAAACTAAAAAGAACCTTGAGTAAGTTCCAGATTCGATTTGGTCTGCGGTGACTTCCTGGATGGCTCTTTTTTGCAGCAACCTTCGTACTTCTATGTCTGCCTGATTCCAAAGACTGGGTGGAACATCTGGGATCAATCATTGTGCTCTTTTGGGGGGTGTTTGGGAGAAGGGAATTTTGTAACCCCTGGATATTATGGACCGTACCTACGCATATTCTGTTATCGTCTGCCAGGCTTTTGAGTACAGTGATAATCTGCCCCAGACTGCCTCCAGATGTGGACAGCTGGACAACCCATCAGTGGTGCTGGAAGGGCCTAGCAGAGAAAGCATCCCTGTCGCTCTGCTATGTACCATCCCCTGCCACGAGACTGGCATCTCCCGTTATTCCCCCTTCTGCCACTGGGGAAATTTTCTCCACGTGTCAGGCAAAGCTCTATGGGATTACCGGAACCACATCTTACCACTCTTCTGACATTTGGGGTAAGGTCTCAAAGGAGTGGAAAAATGTATTCCAACAGCAGAAAGTTTTGCCATCTCATTCACACCGGGTAAGAGTCTCTTTTACTTGAGGCCCGAACAAAGAAGAGCCATCAAAGGGGGCGTATGTAAAGGAGGACTTTAAGGGTTCCGCAAATTGACACAGGCACATCCAGGAGTGTCTCGCATTGCAACTCCTGTGCCTGCAGACATACTCGTTCCAGCTGCCGCGTAAGAAATCAAGCGCATGGAGGAGTTAACGATTGAGGTCAAGGTCACAAGCTGGTTAGCAGTCTTGTTCTCTTCTCCCTCAGCTGTAGGATCCTGAAGGGTATCTCCTAACTCCTTGATGAGATCCCCCTTAAGTCTTGTAAAATGTGATAAGTAGTTGAGCGACCTAAGTGTAAAGGCCTCTGACGAAAAATTACAGCTGTGTACACTTACCATAAATGTGGATGTTAGAGTGTATTCACTGTTGCAGTCATCACACTTGGGTTAACTGCCTACAGGTAGCTCTCAGTCGGCACAAATACCAGAGTCTTGGGATTTCTGCGTTGGATGCGGTTGCCTCTTCCATGAAGTCGGGTCGTATGGGGCATAAAACATACAGCAGACGCCACTACATCAGTTTTTCTTGCCCCAGATGTCAGGATCCCCGAAAATAGGAAGCAATTACATGGTGTGGAACACCTCCAGTAAAAAGTAAATACCATAGCCATAAGATATGGTCAAAAAGAGGATAGGCAGAAAGCATAGAAAAGTCAGGGGGCTGGAGGGAGAGTAACCAGGACTGCAACAGTGAATACACTCAAACATCTACATTTAAGATAAGTGTACACAACTGTACTATGTTCTTTGCGTTTCACTGTTGCAGTCATCACACTTGGGTTGATTCCCAAAATTGAGGAAGGGTGGAGGCAGTCAAGAAGTATTAGGGGTGGCTAGCAGGCCTTGTAAGACTGCTGTGGAAAATCCAGCTCTGGACTTACAAAAGACAGATAAGTGGTAATGCTTGGTGAAAGTGTGTACAGAACTCCTGGTTGCAGTTTCCAAGATGTCCCTGGCAGGGACTCCCCTGAGAAATGCTGTCCAGGTTGAGGTAGCCCTAGTGGAATGAGTTCTGACCCCTGTGGGGTAGGTTTTCCATGGTGTTTGTAGCAGAAATTGAAGCAGTGTGCTATCCATTTGGTAATGGTTTGCTTTGAAATGAAATGGCCTTGCCCTCTGCCCCTGTAGCAAAGCTGACTAGCAGCTGGTCAGATTTTTTGAAAGGCTTCGTCCTGTCAAGGTAGAACCTGAGCTGTCTATGCACATCCAAGGAGTGCAGGATCCTTTCCCCTTTATTCTGAGGATTAGGGAAAAAGGTTGGTAAATGGATGGATTGGTTTAAAGCAACACTGGATACCACCTTGGGCATAAATGATGGGTTATAGTCCTGAGGGAAACCCTGTCAGCATGGAAAATAATGAAGGGTTCCACAGCCATTAGTGCCTGTAACTCAGACACTCTTCTTGCTGAAGTGATGGCTAGAAGTAAGGCTGTTTTCCAAGAGAGGAATTTTAACTCTGCTGTAGCAGCAGGCTCAAAAGGGGGAAGCATGAGCTTCTCTAGTACAAAGTTAAGGTCCCAGGCAGAGGTGGGAGTTCTCCTCGGGGGTCTTAAATTGTTAGCTCCTCTCAGGAACTGTTTGATAAGAGGGTGAGAAAAGAGAGGTGGCTCAATAATGTAATGAGCTGAGATGGCAGGCGCATGAATCTTAACTGATGAGAAGGATAGGCCTTTGTGGAGCAGCTCTACTAGGTAATCTAGGATTTGAGGTAAGGTAGGCATGGCTGTTTCCTTTCCTTGAGACAGTCTCCAAGAACAGTATCTTTGCCACTTTTCTGAATAGGACTTCCTTGTACTAAGCCTTCTGGCCTCAAGGATGACGTCCAGCACCTGTCTGCTGAGGGTTGCTGGTGGTGTATTTAGGGAATAAGCCAGGCTGCAAGGTTCAGGGTTTGCAGCAGACGATGCAAAATCTTTCCCTCCTGCTGGGACAGCAGAGAGGGGTTCTGATGTAGGTGCCAGGGTGGCACTGCTAGACTGCGCAGGAGTGGGTACCAGTGCTGGCGTGGCCAGTCTGGTGCAATAAGGATTGTCCTTGGTCTGTCCTGTTTGCTCTTGAGTAGTTCTTTTGAGAGGAGGGGCAAAGGGGGAAAGGCATAAATTGAGAAGTTTTCCCATGTAAAGGATACAGCATCCACTTTCCATGCTTGGCTGTGAGGATTTGGGTAATCTGTTGGCAGGTTGCCCTCAGTCGGCCTGAATAACGAAGTCTTGGGTCCTGCGTCAGTTGCTGTCTCCTCTTCCATGACGTCAGGAGTATAAAACATGCAGCCGACGTCATTTTATTCAGTTTTTCTTGCCCCAGATGTCAGGTGCCCCCCAAATGGGGAGCAAATATATATATATATATATATATATATATATATATATATATATATATATATATATATATATATATATATATATATATATATATATATATACATATAAATAAACAGACATATATATACAAATGCACTTTTAGCAACATAAACTTTATCTTCATCTAAAAGCAAATACACCACAAAGGCTTTAGTGTATAGTGAAGGAAAGAAAAGGTATAGAAAGGGGGATGGTGGGTGGGTAACCCGGACTGCAACAGTGAATACACTCGAACATCTACATTTATGGTAAGTGTACACAACTGTACTATGTTCTTCATGTTTCACTGTTGCAGTCATTACATTTGGGTAGAATCCCAAAGCTATGGATGGGAGGATGGAACTAAACAGCATTAGGAGCTGCTATAAGGCCCTGCAGAACTGCAGTGGCAAAGCCTTCCCTGGATTTGGAGAAGAGAGTCTTTGTGAATGCTTTGTGAAGGTATGAACAGAGCTCCAAGTAGCAACTTCTAGAATGTCTTTGGTTGGAACCACTCTGAGAAAAGCTGCTGAAGTAGAGGCAGCCCTGGTGGAATGTCATCTGATCCCCTTGAGCACAGGTTTACCATGGTGCAAGTAGCAGAAACGAATGCAGTGGCTTATCCACTTAGAAATAGTCTGCTTTGATATAGCCTTCCCCTCTGATACTGCAGCAAATGCTATCAGTAGTTGCTCAGACTTTCTAAGAGATTTGGTCCTGTTTAAGTAGAATCTTAGTTGTCTGCGTACGTCCAATGAATGCAGAATTCGCTCCCCCTTGTTCTGCAGATTTGGGTAAAATGTTGGCAGGTGAATGGTCTGGTTAAGAGCCACAATGGATACCACCTTAGGCATAAAAGAAGGATTGGTCCTGAGGGACACCCTGTTCAGGTAAAATATAATAAAAGGTTCCACTGCCATGAGAGCCTGCAGTTCTGAAACACTTCTTGCTGAAGTGACTTCCAAGAGAAAAGCTGTTTTCCAAGACAGATATTTTACATCCGCAGTAGCTGCTGGTTCCAAAAGGAGGCAGGGTGAGTTTTTCCAACACAAAATTGAGGTCCCATGCAGGAGTTGGTGATCTTCTAGGAGGCCTTAAATTTTTGGCCCCTCTAAGATACTGTTTAAGCAGAGGATGAGAAAAGAGGGGAGGCTCTGTGTTGCAATGAGCCGAGATGGCAGAAGCATGGATTTTTATTGAAGAAAAAGATAGGCCCTTGTCAAGCATCTCAGTCAAATATTGTAAAATCTGAGGAATATCGGGCTTTGCTGTGTCCGTTCCTTGTGTTTGGTTCCAAGCACAGAATCTCTTCCATTTATCAGCATAAGATTTTCTAGTAGTAGGCCTTCTGGCTTCCAAAATGACATCCATCACAGATTTACTGAGAAGTGTTGTTTGAATAATTAATTGAGCAGCCATGCTGCAAGATTCAGAGTTTGGAGAGGAGGGTGCAGAATTAGATTGTTCTGCTGAGACAGTAGATGAGCAGATGAGGCATTTGAGGCAAGTACCATGGAGAAAGTTGAGACATATTCCTTAGATGTGGGTACCAGTGCTGGCGAGGCCAGTCCGGAGCAACTAGGATAATTTTTGGTGTTTCCTGTCTGACTTTTAGTAAGACCTTGGAGAGTAGAGGCAGAGGGGGAAAGGCAAAGACTGATAGGTTTTTCCAGCTGAAGGATAGGGCATCGCATCCACTTTCGGGCATCCACTTTCCTTGCTTTTTTGTGATGAGTTCTTGGGCAGAATTTGTCCAACTGATAATGTTGGGGAGAGGAAAATAGATCTATGTCTGGGCTCCCCCATTTCTGTGTTAACATGCTAAAGATTTGTGGATCCAGTCTCCATTCATGCAGGTCCATAAGATTTCTGCTTAGGTTGTCTGCCAGAGTATTTTGTTTTCCTGGCAGGGATTGAGCTTGAAGATGTATTTGGTAAGTCAAGGCTGTATTCCACAAGGCCGTGGCTAGTCTGCAAAGGGGGTAGGAATGTGTACCCCCCCCATGCTTGTTTATGTACCACATAACTGTGGTGTTGTCTGTCTTTATCAGTAGTTGTCCTGGATGAAGCAAGTCCTTGAAGGCTGTCAGAGCATTCTGAACAGCTAGCATCTCTTTCTGGTTAATATGCAGATGCATTTGGTTTGGGCTCCATTTGCCCTGAATGCATCTCCCTGCCAGGTGGGCCCCCCAAGCATAGTCTGATGCGTCTGTAGTTAGGGTTTGGGTGGCAGGGGGTAGAGTGAATGACAGTCCCTTGTTTTGGTGACACGTCTCTGCCCACCAAAGAAACTCCTGTTGTAGGCAGGGAATGAAAGGAATCATTGTTTCCAGACTGACGATGTTGACTCAGTAAACATTTTAGGTACCACTGAAGTTTCCTCATATTCAGTCTCGCATATGGAATCAGTAGAATGCAGGATGCCATGAACCCTAAAGCCTGCAGAATTTGTCTTGCAGATAACTGGGTTTTTTGTTGCCATTTGTTTGAAGTATGTTGCCAGTTGCCTTTGTTTGTCTGGCGTAAGGTAAGCCACCTGGGCAGTTGTATTCAAGCTTGCACCTAGGAATGTAATTATTTGTGAGGGTACCAGTTGTGATTTCTTTTCGTTTATGGTGTAGCCTAGGCATGCTAGAAGCCTTTTCACAAATGCCATATGTTGTAGAAGAGTGTCTTTGTCCTCTGCTTAAATGAGACAGTCGTCCAGATAAGGATAAATCTGAATGTTTCTTTAGTCTGCAAAATGCAATTACTGGTGCCAGGCACTTTGTAAAGACCCTGGGCACAGTAGACAAGCCAAAGGGCAGTGCAGAGAATTGGCAATGCAAAAAACCTGCTTTGAAGCAGAGGTGTCTTCTGCATGATTCCCTTATTGGGATATGCAGGTATGCCTCTTTTAAGCCTAGAGTTACCAACCAAGCATTTCTGCCTAGCATAGGCAGTAGCTGTTGTAAAGTCAGCATTTTGAATTTTGGAATGTCCAGGACCGTGTTCAAAATCTATAAGTCCAGTACTGGACGCCATGAATTGTCTTTTCTGGGTACCAGGAAAAGCCTTGAATAAAAACCTTGTCCTTTTTCCTTTTCTGGTATCAGTTGAATAGCCCCCATATCCATGAGGGACATAATTTGTTTCTGGGCCTCTGCCCACTGGTTTTGTGGCAGATCTGGCCATCCATTTGGAATTGGCAAGGTATGGAAATGAAATCTGTACCCCTGGGATACTATGTTTAATACCCACTTGTCCTGGATAATTAACTGCCAGTTTTGAGCATGAAGTGCTAGTTTTCCCCCCAAGGGGACTGCCAAAATGCTTGGTGATGGTAGAGGAAAGTCATTGAGACTGCTTACTGTAGGGTTGTGCTTTGTTTCCTCCAGTTTTGGAGGTGGAGGCACCCCATTGCTTTGACCTGTAAAAACCCTGTGATTGGTATCTGGAGCCTTTTGAGCACCTGGATTTGCCTTGAGTGGCTCTGTTGGACACAGGAAAGGACCAATTTTTAGTAGGCCAGTGTCTAACTGAACCTGGGTGGCTGCACTTGTAAGAAATCTTTTACAGTTTGCATAGATTTAGCTTTGTCTTCCATTTTCTTTAAAACCTCTTCTGCCTTATTACCAGAGTATCATGCTGCAAAGGGGCATCCAACAATTTAGCTTTAACATGATCAGGCAGATTTTGCTCCTTGAACCAGGCATGCCTTCTAATCACAGATCCAGTAACGGCGGCCCTACAAGAGGCCTCAAAGGTATCAAAACCATATTGCAAAGTATGCTTTCCAACCTGTTCGGCTGAATGCAATAATTCCTGTAACTCTATTTTCCACACAATCAGAAATCAACATAACTTTCTGTTTCAGTAAGCCCATAACATGCTGTTGATATTTAAGCATATGAAACAGGCAGTTTAAAGCCCCGATTGCCAAGGTTGCAGACGTATACACTTTTCCCCATCTATCCAGCACCCTGGAATCTCTGTCAGAAGGGGTTGGATTTTTGGCTGTAGAGGCCTTTACACCCTTGGGACCCTGAGAAATAGTCTCAGGATCAGCAGCAGGATTTCTGAATAGAAATTTGTGGGAGTCAGGAACCCTGTAACATCTGTCTGGATTACTAGGAGCCATGCTTGATTCCGAAAACACATCATCAACAATGTCTAACACAGGAGGTATTGCCAAAGGCCTATGCTAAGGAAGAAGAAGGAAATCTCTAAGCCTCTTTTTTGATTCAGAGAAGTCTTGACTCTCCCAGTGAAAATGTTCCCTTAAAGTATGCAAAGTCTCTCCAAAAGAGTAATCTCTCAGGAGGAGATGCAGATGGAATGGATTCCTCATAGGGTGGAATATAAAATTCCTGATCAAAAGAGGAATTAGAAGAAATGGAAACCTGATCTGAAGATTCATAATCAGTGCCTTGCCTAGGCCTCTTAGCAGGGGGGGGGGGTTGGAAACCCCTGATCAAGGTAATTAAATCCTCTGCCATTTTGATCATCTGTTTTTTAGGCATACGGGCTTGAGCACGTGGCTCATGCGTTGCTTTTTTAGACATAGAGGTTTTTGACCTTGTTTTTGAGGCTGGCGTCGGTTTAATATAGAAATGTTGAGGCCTGAAAACACAGCTCAGCGGCTCCGGACCCATCCAAGGGAAAGACATCCGCGGGTTCAATACTCTGAGAGTCTCGCGGCATACCGGACTCTGAATGGGACTCGGTAGAGGCCTGCAACTCAAAAGTAGCAGGTATCAGGGGCTGCGAAAGCACCTGAGTTCCAGCGAACCAGCAACTGGCTTAGGAAAAGCTTCGTCGCCGGTTTTGGACCTCGACAGTCTGTCTCTGTCTTTTTCTTTGCGTTTTTGTGAACTCCGGTAGTCGGACTGCTAACCGACGACATTTCAGGATAATTAAATCTTGAACCAAAATATTTAGTAGCAAAAATATACAGACGCTTAACAGTGCATTGGTTAAATCTAGCACAAAACCAACAGCATGGCACATAGTGATCTGGGACTTGGCAAGGAATACAGTACAAATTAAAATCCTTATGAGGTATTTGCTTCCCACAAGTAATGCAATTATTAACTTTTACTGACATCGGTAAGGAGCAAGAAAAAGTTTCCCCAACGGGGTACTTAGCTTTAGTTTGAAGACTTCGGTTCTGAAACTCGAATGCGAAAATTTCAGGAGTCGGCCAACCGGCACTTGCGAACTGCTTCTGTTTTGGGCACCATGTGGCAAGAAAGACTGAACAAAATGGCATCGGCTGCATGTTTTATACCCCTGACGACCTGAAGAGGAGACAGCAACCGATGCAGGACCCAAGACTTTGTTATTCAGGCCGACTGTGGGCAACCTGCCCGCAGATTACCCAAATGTAATGACTGCAACAGTGAAACATGAAGAACATCAAGAGCAAAAGAATTTAGCGACAAAAATAGCCCGACGACGAATAGTTCCGGTGTTAAACAAGGCACAAAATCAACAGCGAGGAAGGTTGTGGTCTGGGCCTAAACAGGTGACGCAGTAAGAATGAAAATCTCTGAGATGTTTGCTTTCCACAGGCAAGACAATGGCTAACTTTTTCTGACATCAGCTAGAGCAAGAAAAAAGGATCCCTAACGGGGTACTTAGCTTTAGAAAACTTCAGGTTTGAAACTCGAAAAATTAGAAGTTATGTACTCACCATAACGTTCCATCTGAGTAGGTGTATTCATTTGTCTGCAACCTGTGGGTTATGGATCCGATATCGGATCCGAACCGGCATGGTTAACCAGCTATGGATCCAAGCTCTCAGCTCCTCCCCTCACCCATAATGCCCTGCTCTACCCTCATGACCTCAGATCGAGTTTGCCAACAGCAAAAACACCCTGAAAAGGGTAACACATAATATGCAGGAAACTGAAAGGCCAGGGGGATAGGAGGGCGGGATGGTTGCAGACAAATGAATACACCTACTCAGATGGAACGTTATGGTGAGTACATAACTTCTAAATCTGAAGTAGGAGATTCATTTGTCTGCAACCTGTGGGACAGAGTCCCCAGCTACCTGAATCTTGGGCCATCATGGAAGGATATTCCGGAGCACCGCGGAGCCAAATGATGCTCTACCCCTAGATGCAAGATCCAACTTATAGTGGGAAATAAAAGTATGGGATGAAGCCCACGTGGCTGCTGCACAAATATCATCTAGAGGAATCCTAGCCTTGAAGGCTGCCGAGGTGGATACTGACCGGGTTGAATGGGCGTGTACACCCTCCGGTGCGGGCCTTCCTGAAGCTTGATAAGCCAATAAGATGCACTGTGAAATCCAGCGAGACAGAGCAACTTTAGAAATTGGCTTGCCCAAATTAAATTTAGCAAAGGAAATTAACAACTGGTCGGATTGCCTATGACCAGCCGTTCTGTTTAGATAAAATCTAAGTTGCCTGTGAACATCTAAGGAGTGAAGCTTGTATTCACCTTTGTTTTCATATTTAGGAAAGAAAACAGGGAGGTAAATGGACTGATTAATGTTTGCTTCAGAAGCTACTTTAGGAAGAAAGGACGGGTTGGTCCTGAGGTAAACACGGTCCGGATGAAATACCAAGTAAGGAGGTTTAGCTGATAATGCTTGAAGCTCTGAAACTCTCTTGGCCGATGTAATGGCTACTAAAAAGGCTGTCTTGAAAGACAAGAATTTGAGATCCACCGTAGCCGCTGGTTCGAAGGGGGGGGGGGGTGGTCAAGGCCTGGAGAACCAAGGAGAGGTCCCAAGGAGGAACCGCTTGTTTTACAGGGGGCCTGAGAAGAAAAGTACCTTTAAGGAAAATTTTACACAACTTGGCTGACATAAGTGGATTAGAGTCATGGCCAACGTGATAATGAGAAATTGCCGCCAGTTGTACTTTGACTGTGGAACTGCTGGCACCATCGTTAAAAAGAGTGGTTAGAAAGTCAAGCACTAAAGGGAGAGGAACCGTGAAGGGATTCAGGCCTTGCCGCACCGCCCACAAAAAACCGTTTCCACTTGCTGCGTAGACTTTCCTAGTGGACGGTTTATGAGCTGCCACCAGTATTGCCTTAACAGGTGACGAAATACCGAGTCCTGATCAAGAGTGGAACTGGAGCAGCCAAGCGGTCAGCTTCAGGTTGTCCAGGTTCGGAGGAGGTATGCAGGATGGGTGGGATATCAGATCCGGAATGGGATCTAGAATCCAAGGAGGATTCACCGAGTGAGACCTTAGAAAGGGGAACCAGATCTGTCAAGGCCAAAACGGAGCAATGAGAATCATTCTGCAACCCACCCGAGAGGCTTTCTGAAGAACTTGGAGCATCAGAGGCAAGGGTGGATAAGCGTAAAGAAGACCGGGTGGCCAAGCATGCACCAGAGCGTCTCTTGGAGAACCTCCTGGAGGGGGTATCAAAGCGAAAAAAACTGTTGCACTTGGTGTTTGAGGGAGAGGCAAAAAGATCGCATGAAGGAGTTCCCCACCGTGCGAATATGCGTTCCGCTACTTGAAAATTTAGAGTCCACTCGTAAGGGGTCAGAATGGTGCGACTGAGCTTGTCCGCCAGGATGTTGGACCGACCCGGAATGTGCGTTGCTATTAGAAAGCGGTTGGTGGAGATTGCCCATTCCCAAACTCTCATGGCTTCTCGACAAAGGGGGTAAGACCTCGTTCCCCCTTGCTTGTTGATGTACCAGACAACAGACATGTTGTCCGATTGAATCGCAATTGTTCCCAAGGAAAGAAAGTCCTGAAGTGCTAGCAACGCTAAGAGCACTGCTCTCATCTCTAGAACGTTGATATGCAGTAAGGTCTCTGTATCGTTCCACGTGCCTTGGACGGTCCGGCCCATAAAATGCCCCCACCCGAGGCGGAGGCGTCCGTGGTCACCGTGGCGAGAGGGGGAGAAGCACAAAATGGGCGGCCTCCGTGGAGATCTGGGGAGTGAAGCCACCACAGGAGGGACCGCTTGCAAGCCTTGCTGATCGCAATGGGATGATGCATAGGGAGAGCAAGGTATGACCATTGTACTAAGAGAGTCCACTGGAGGATGTGCATATTGAGCCTGGCAAGAGGAAGAAGTGCTATAGCAGACGCCATGGACCCTAGAGCCCTCAGGACCAACTCCCGAACAGAACTTGAGTGGAGAATGGCCCGCACCTGGAGCTGCAGATTTTGAACTCTGTCCGCAGTGAGGAAGGCTCAGAACTCCTTGTGTTTAACCTGGCCCCTATAAAATCTAAGAGCTGTGTGGGCCAGGTTGGATTTCTTTGTATTTATTGTAATGCCCAGAAAGGGAGCAAGATGGAGAAAGGAGTCTCGCCAATAATAGTAGATGCCTTGTTGGGGCGGTAAGAAGCCAGTCGTCCAGGTAGGGAAAGACCTGCACCCCCTGAAGCCTCAGGTGGGCCGCTACCACTGCTAATACTTTGGTGAACACCCTGGGGGCTGTGGTGAGACCAAAGGGAAGGACCCGGAACTGGTAGTGACTGGCTCCCAGCCGGAAGTGGAGGAACCTCCTGGAGCGCCTGTCCATCAGGATGTGGTAGTACGCATCTTTGAGGTCAATAGAGCACATCCAGTGCTTTTCTCCCAGAAGGGGGAGAATAGATTGCAGAGTGACCATTCGGAATTTTTCCTTGGGGACTGCCAGATTCAAGAGAGAAAGGTCTAGAATTGGTCTTAGCTCCCCCGTCTTTTTTGGCACTAAAAAGAACCTGGAGTAGAACCCTGATCCGATCTGGTCTGGGGGGACGGGCTGGATGGCTCTTTTCTTTAGCAGATGGCCAATTTCTGCCAAAGCGGCCTCCCGCTGACCGGGTGGAACGCCTGGGAGGGACTTCAACTTTGGTAAGTGAAGACAGGGGATGCGGTATCCTCTGGATATGATTTGGAGAACCCAGCGGTCTGATGTTATGGACGCCCATGCCGCTAGGTGCCCCGAACGCCCCGACTGCCTCCAGACTGGAGCAGCCGGGCAACCCTCAGGGTTGCTGCGCGGCCGCTCAGAGAAAGGTTCTCTGGACCCAAGTTCCTGGGAGCCCCTCTGCCTCTAGGGCGGCGCCTCCCTGTCCTCCTCTGCCACGGAAGGACTGGTTGTCCGAGCAGGCTGGGACTGCTGCGACTTCGAACCACATCTTCTTCTGACCCTTTTGGTTCCTAGAGTAAGGCCTCTGGGGTGCAGAGAAGCGGATTCCGACGGCAGACAGCGTCTTCCCGTCCTTCTCGCTCTGGGTCAAGGTTTCGCGAACGGTTTTGCCAAAGAGGGCAGAACCATCAAAGGCGCTCAAACGACGCTTTGAAGGGCTCAGAAAAATCGCAGTGATGGAGCCAGGCCTGATGTCTAGTGACTAGGCCTGCCCCTGCGGCTCTAGCGGCGCCTTCCGTAGCATGGGAGAGTAGCCGCATAGAGGTATTAGTAACTGATCTAAGAGTGGCCATGCGGGTGGAGTGCAGCATCCTGTCCTCCTCCGACATGGACTCTGGGGGAGATGCAGCGTATTCTTTAATGAGATCTCGCTGCATCCTAATGACGTGTGCCAGGTAGTTCAGCGCCCTTACCGAGAAGGTCGCTGAACTAAACATCCGCTTCCCCAAGCGGTCCATCATCCGAGACTCCTTGCTCGGGGGATGGACTGAGGGACTCTCCTGAGCAAGTTCCCTCTTGGTGGCCGCCGCCGTCAACATGGCATCTACCGGAGGCCCCTTACTCCAATGGGCACGGTCAGACGGTGGGCTGAGGATCCTATCGGGCCTCTTAGGGATTGGCTCCACGGTGTCCGGTTCCTTCCACGCCCTGGTGGTAATGAGGTCCACCCAAGAGGTAGATGGGCCCGCTTCAAATGCCTCCAAGAACACGGACTCGTCCGAGGAAGACTTGGGGGCAGACCACCCCCCCTTATACGGAGCATTTCCATGATGTCCCCAAATGAGACATCCTCGGGGGGGTGACCGTGGGGAGCCTTCCCCTTCCTCCAAGTCCGTGTCTTCCGACTGAGAGACTCGCGGGAGTCAATGTGCATCCATTTGCACCTATGCTTGCGAGGAACATCCTCTGGGGGCTGTCAGAGGACTCCTCGCAAGCAGCAACCTGTTCCATTGGAGCAGCTTGGGGCACAGAAGCGGGCTGTCCCAAGGGCCGGATGGTGGAAGCCTGGCCCAGTGCAGAGGGAGCGGACCCAGCCGAAAAGTGCCGGGGTCCGGAGACCCTCAACAGGGCCCTCCGCACTACATCAAACGCCGAAGGGAGCCGACCTCACCAAAGGATCCGACAATCGGCCCCTCGGATTGGAAGAGTGGAGCGGGGCCGGCGCCGAAGGGCGCGGAGCCCAGGGGACAGTGCGCTCCGACACAGACGGCGCCGAAGGAGCACTGATCCCCCTGGATCCGAGGCTCGGATCCAGGCTCCAAGAGGTCGGATCTGATGCACTCGAGGGCAGGGTCGGATCCAAAGTACTATCAGCGCCGACCCACCCCCGGCTCCGCAGCTGCTCGGCTCCAGCTGCTCCGAACCCGGGTAGCGGGTCGGAGAAGGAGCAATCGGTTTGAAAAAGGGTGTTGAGCTCCCCCCCAGAGGGGGGGGAGGCAAGAGCACTCCCATCTGCATCTGGGCCTGGATGAACCTTCTCATTATCCGGTCCAGATCAGCATCCGAAAGGCTATACGTAGATCTCGACGAGGCTACCGAGGTAGGCCTGGAGTGCCTCCTCGATAGCCTCGACGGAGATCGGGTCTCCTCCTCCTCAGGTCCCGGTGAAAAACACACTGGAGACCAGAGCCGAGAAGGGGGAGACCGAGCCGACAATGGAGCCGACAACGGAGCCGGGGGAGAAGCCCGCTTGGCTGGCGGGCCGAAACAGAGGTCTCGCCCGCCGCTTATGGTGCTTCTCCTCCGGTCCTTTTAGCATCCCTCTCCGAACCAGAAACGGGAGGTTGAGTCCCAGGAGGAGGAGGGGGCGCCGCAGAAGGAATAACCGTGGGTACGGTTACTCCCGAAGGAGCGGAGGTCGGAGCTGAGTCCGGCAGTAAAAGGCCCGCCAAAACAAGCTTGGACCTCCGCTCCTTCAATGCCCTGGGGTTGAACCCTGCACAAATGGAACATCCAGATGTGAGGTGTTCAACCCCCAGGCATCTAACACACCGAGTATGGCCATCAGCTGGGGAAAGCTTATGGCCACACTCGGAGCATTTAGAAAAGATAGATTTGGGTTGCTCTGCCATCCCAATCTATAACAGTAGTTACTAAAAAACTAAAAGTAACTAAAGAACACAAAAAACACTCACAGGCCCAACACACACACACTACGCTAACAGCGAGGGGAGGGATATAACTTTTAGATTAACTCTAAAAAAGTAAATATATAAAAGGGGAAACCTACACTTTCACACAAAAAAACCAATAAAATCTTTTAAATTTTGAAATTTAACACTGAAAACTAGCACTTAGCTTGAGAAACAATCCGGTCACCATGCGCGGCAAACGAGATCTGAGGTCATGAGGGTAGAGCAGGGCATTATGGGTGAGGGGAGGAGCTGAGAGCTTGGATCCATAGCTGGTTAACCATGCCGGTTCGGATCCGATATTGGATCCATAACCCACAGGTTGCAGACAAATGAATCTCCTACTTCAGATCAAAAATCTCAGGTAGCGGCCAACCGGCACTTGCAAACTGCTTCGGGCTCCCGCATGGCAAGAAAAGCTGATGTAATGGCGTCAGCTGCATGCTTTATACCCCTGACGTCATAGCAGAGGCAACAGCATCCAATGCAGAAATCCCAAGACTCTGGCATTTGGGCCAACTGGGGGCTACCTACAGGCAGATAACCCAAGTGCAATGACTGCAACAGTGAAACACGAAGAACATCATATGCTTCCCATACCTGTCCATCATCCGGGACTCCCTGTTAGGTGGATGGACAGAAGAGGAAGTTTCCACTAGTTCCTTCTTGGTGGCTGCTGCCAAAACCACAGCATCAACAGGTACTCCTTTTAAAAGTAATGGTTTGTCTTCAGAGGCAGTTAAAAATGTATTGGGCCTCGGTGGAACTGGTTCCATGGTCTCTGGAGAGCTCCACACCTTTCGACTTACTAAAGGTAAAAGTGGGTCAAAAGGTGGAGACACCCAAGAGGTGGAGGGTCGGGAACCAAAAGCGTCCAGGTACATGGACTCGTCCTCAGTAGGGGCAAGGGACTTCCAGTTACCCCTCTAAGGATTTCTAGGATGTCTGAAAAAGAGATATCCTCAGAGGGGGACCCTTCTGACTCTTCCAAGTCTGTGTCTGAGGTGACGGATCCAGGGAAGTTCAAATGCTTCCTCTTGCATTTTCTCTTCAGAGGAACCTCCTCTGAGGCATGCTCAGGGAAGGTTTCAGAAGAGGTGGGGTCACCCAATGGGGCATCCTGGGGCATATCTTCCCTACACTTGGGGTGGAGGGGAGGTTCCGAGGCAGACACTGGTATAGAAGGAGAAGGAGCCAATGGCACTGAGGGTGGAGCAGTCTCAGCAGACAGCACACTCATCACCTCAAAGGCACAGCGGTTGCATACGGAGAGAGACTCCAGCTCCAAAGAATATGGAGACCTCCTCCAAACCGAGGGCGATGGCTCAGAGGCTGAAGTAGGAGCAGAGCTCACCTGCGCTGAAGCACCAAGAGGAACACGAGGGGGGTCGGACAAGGGTCTGATACCACACCCTCCTCCCCCCCCAGAGCCAAGAGCATCGGCCCCCAAATCCCTCGACAGCCCGAGGTATAGAGGGGATTGGAGTGGTGGTAAGAACCGACAAACCTAGGGTTGTCAGAAGCGACAGTTCCACCACCACCACTTCCATGCACTCCAGCTCCGAACTGGATGCAGTCGGAGGAGGAATCGATGGAACAACTGTTGGGCAGACGGCACCACTTCCTTCGGGGCTGGGCTCGACAATTTTGCAAATAACGGTGTCTTGAGCACCCTCTTCACCACCCTCTCCACATCATCATCTAAAAGGCTCCTGGATGACCGAGAGGAGTGTGCAGAAGACCGCTGACTACCTGCCACAGATTGTAAAATGGGAGACTGTGGAACAGATCTCATCGGCTCCAAGGAAGGGGAATCTCAATCTTTTACGAGGCCGGGAAGGCACCAAGAATACTGATGGAACCGCTGGAGAAGAAAGTGTTATCAGAGCCAACTGTCCGCTCCGAAGGCTCAGACGACTTGTCTTTAGACTTGGTTGGCACAGAGGACAGAGCCGACGAAGATGCAGGTTTGTCGTCCTGTTTTTTGCAGGCTGAGCTTCTCCAGACGCAGCTTCAAAATGGGGTTTTTAATAAACCTCGTAGAGTAAGCTTATTTCATCTTTCCTGCAGGACTCGTGCACAAAAGCCATGACAAATGAAACACAAGTCCTGCAGGTGAACAGCCCCTAAACAGTACACGGAACTCATGTGCCCATCCGTAAGGGACATTTTCTGGCAACACGAGTCCCATTTTTTAAACCCTGATGGTTTTGGATCCTTGGACATAGCAAATAGAAAGGTAACACACAAGTTAGCCAAAAAAAAAATTACTGACACACCTACTGACAAAAAACACAACCTTTTTTTTTTTTTTTTTTTTTTAAACAAGAGAAGGAAGTAGGAGGTAGCCTCCAAGTTAAACAGCTACTTCCCCTAAGGAATAAAAGAGCCTCCAACTAAAATGGCTTCTCCTGAAGGAAGAAGGAGCGGCAGAAAAAGGGAAAAAGTACTCTAACTTAATAGGGCTGCCAACAGTGTTCACAAAGTCAAGTAGGCCCACGAAAACGATGGCCACAACCAAAAGCAATAACAAACAACCGAAGGTTTTAGAGGGGGGTAGTAGAATATAAGAACATTTAGACTAATACTAACAGTATATGAAAACTAACCGAAAACTGTCACAATATTCAAAGTTTAACACAAGAAAAAAACTACTTAGCCTGAGCCAGCAGAAGACAATCTCAAAGCTGCAAGGGGCAAATGAGATTTGAGTAGCTACCACTAGGAATGCTGGGATAGGGGTTAGCCTCAAGCCAGTAAAGACTTTTTGAGCTATAGTATGTGGCCAAGTCGGAGCAGAGTTTGGCTACGAACCCAAAAATAAAGAAGGAAGGCGAGATAGGGACAACATAACATCATGAATATTACGTCAAAATATATTACAGCAGAACTTAAAAAGTACAGTTTTGTACCTACCATAAATGTAGATGTTCAAGTGCTAATACAGCTGCAGTCATAACAGATGGGTTTTCCTGCCGTCAGGCGGGTCCTCGGTCGGCCGAATTCCAAAGTCTAGGTCCAGCGTCGGATGTCGTCGCTTCTTCCCTGATGTCAGTGTGACAGAGGTATAAAAGAACCAGCCAACGCCATTTTCTTGAGTTTTTCTTGCCCCAGATGTCTGGTGCCTCCAGAAGGAAGGCAAAACATAAATTTATGAAATAATGCAAATGCAATATAATCAAAAAACAGTAGTCGCAAGCAAATACACCATAAAAGAATACTCCAATGAGGTTGTATGAGGATGTGTTAGCCATAAGGCCTGTCCCAAGAGGGGAAGGAGGGAGGGAAACCTGGACTGCAGCTGTATTAGTACTCGAGCATCTACATTTATGGTAGGTACAAAACTGTACTATGTTCATCGTGCATACAGCTGCAGTCATAACAGATGGGTAGAATCCCAAAGCTAATAAAGGGGTGGAAGGCACTAAGTGGAACTAGGAGGAGCCAGGATGCCCTGCAAGACTGCAGTGGCAAAGCCCACTCTAGTTTTGGAGTATAAAGGTAGGTGCTAGTGCTTGGAGAAAGTATGTACAGAACTCCAAGTGGCTGCTTCCAAAATATCTTTGGCAGGAACCCCCCTGAGGAAAGCTGCAGAGGTAGCTGTGGCCCTTGTGGAGTGAGATCTGATGCCTGTAGGTACAGTTTCACCATGAAAAGAGTAACAAAAGCTTATGCAGTGGGCTATCCATTTTGAGATTGTCTGTTTGGAAATAGGCTTCCCTTGAGCACCTGTAGCATAGGACACAAAGAGTTGCTCTGATTTTCTGAAAGGCTTTGTTCTGTCCAAATAATAACGAAGCTGTCTGTGAATGTCCAAGGAATGTAGTAGTCTCTCCCCTTTGTTTTGTGGATTAGAGTAAAAGTGGATAGCCTAATTCAAGGCTACCCTGGATACTACTTTTGGCATAAATGAAGAATTGGTTCGTAAGGAAAGTCTGTCCTGATGGAAAATGATGAAAGGCTGCACAGCCATGAGGGCTTGTAGTTCCAAAACCCTGCGTGCTGATGTGATAGCTAGAAGGAAGGCTGTTTTCCATGACAAATATTGCAGAGCTGTTAAAGCAGCCGGCTCAAAAGGAGGCAGGGTTAGTTTTTCTAGAATGAAATTGAGGTCCCAAGCCGGTTGTTTCCTTGGGGGTTTTATATTCTTAGCCCCTCTGAGGAACTGTCTTAAGAGAGGGTGAGAGAATAAAGGAGGATCAGTGTTGTACTCTGCAGAAATGGCTGAGGCATGGATTTTGATGGAGGAGAATGAAAGTCCACTGCTTAGCAGCTCGGCTAGGTACTGTAATATTTGAGGTAAATTCAGTATTCCAGAATTCTGACCCTTTTTCTGATTCCAGGCACAAAACTGTTTCCATTTTGCGGAATAGGCTTTTCTAGTAGAAGGCCTTCTGGCCTCCACAATGACATCCTGCACCTCCTTGGAGAGTAGGGTCTGCTGTGAATTTAAGGAATCCTCCATGCGGCTAGATTGAGTGTTTTCAGCTGACTGTGAAGAGTTTTGAAGTTGTGCTGAGTCAGTAGAAGAGGCATTAGAGGCAAGATCCATGGTGGGGAATGAGTCAGGCTCCTCAGGAGTGGGTACCAGTGTTGTCTTGGCCAGTCTGGAGCAATGAGAATCATCTTTGGTCTGTCTGCTCTGGCTTTTAATAGAACTTTGGGCAGCAGTGGAAGAGGTGGAAAGGCATAAACTGTCATTGTTGTCCAACTGAAAGAGAGTGCGTCCACTTTCCAAGCCTGTGGATGAAAGGTCCTTGAGCAGAATTTTGTCAATTGGTAATTTCTGTGGGTAGCAAAGAGATCTATGTCTGGTCTTCCCCATGCTTGAATTATCATTGTAAAAACTTGAGGATGCAACTTCCATTCGTGTGGATCCGTCATATTTCTGCTCAGGTTGTCTGCCAGTGTGTTTTCCTTGCCTGGCAGGAACTGTGCTTGAAGTTGGATTTGTAATTCCAGAGCCATGTTCCAAAGAGACATGGCTAGCCTGCATAGGTGGCGTGAATGGGTTCCTCCCTGTTGGTTTATGTACCACATCACTGTGGTGTTGTCTGTCTTTATCAATAGCTGGCCTGGATGCAGTAGGTCTTTGAAAGCCATAATAGCATTTATTACTGCTAGCATTTCCTTTTGATTGATGTGTAGGTGCTTTTCTTTTTGTGACCATTTGCCCTAAATGCACCGATCTGTCATGTGCGCCCCCCAGGCGTAGTCCGAGGCGTCTGTTGTGATGACTTGATTTGCTTGAGGCTTGCAGAATGGGAGACCTATGTTTCTTTGGCATGCTTGAGCCCACCACAGAAATTCCTTTTGAAGACATGGAATCAGTGGTATGATTGTTTCCAAACTGTGGCTGTGTTGAGACCATAAGTTTTTTAGGTACCACTGAAGTTTCCTCATATGCAGCTTTGCACATGGGATTAGCAGGATGCAAGATGCCATGAATCCCAGAGCCTGCAGGATTTTCCTTGCAGTCAGCCTGGTGAGAGATGCCAGTTTTCTGAAGTATTGAGTTAAATCGCCCTTGTTTCTCTGGCGTGAGGTAGGCCATTTGGGTGTTTGTATCCAAGCTGGCACCCAGGAAAATTATTGTTTGAGAGGGTATTAGTCTTGACTTCTTTTTGTTGACTGTGTATCCCATAGATTTCAACAACATTATTACAAACGCCAGGTGTTTCAGAAGACTGTGTTTGCTGTCCGCTTGGATCAGGCAGTCATCCAAATATGGGTATATTTGTATCCCTTAAAGTCTGCAGAAGGCAATTACTGATGCCAGGCATTTCGTGAACACTCTGGGTGCAGTAGATAAGCCAAAGGGCAATGCAGAGAATTGATAACGGGATGAACCTGCAAGAAATCTGAGGTATCTTCTGCAATCTTGTCTGATTGGGACATGCAGGTATGCCTCCTTGAGGTCCAATGTTACCAGCCAAGACTCCTTGCCCAGCATGGGAAGAAGCTGCTGTAATGTGAGCATCTTGAACTTTGGTACGGGTAAATATGTGTTTAAGATGGATAGGTCCAAAATAGGTCTCCAATCTTTGCCCTTCCTTGGTACCAGGAATAGTCTGGAATAAAAACCTTGACCCTGTTCTTGTGCAGGTACCTTTTGAATAGCTTTCATGTCCATGAGATCTGAAATTTGTTTTTGTGCCTCTGCCCTTTGATTGTGTGGCAGGTTTGGCATGCCTTTCATTTTTGGAAGGGTGTGAAAGTGGAATCTGTAGTCTCTGTCTATAATGTCCAGGATTCATTTGTCTTTTGTGACAATATGCCAATTTTTCGAAAATAATGCCAGTTTTCCACCTAAAGGTGCTGCCATTTGAGCCTTGCTTGGCATGCAAAGGGGAAAGTCATTGGGTCTGCTTTCTGAATGACTGTGAACTATCCTCACCCCCTCTAGGTGTAGGTGTTTGCCATTGTCTGCCTCTAAATGATCCTTGAGATTGTCCTCTACCCCTCGGGCGCCTGTATCTACCTCTTTGAGGTCTGTCCGTGGCTGGAAAGGACCAATTTTTTGAAGGCCAATTTCTACTGAAGCGTGGGGGCTGTACCTGTAGGAAATCTTTCACTGTTTGCATTGATTTTGCCTTTTCCTCCATTTTCTTTAATACCTCCTTAGCTTTAACACCAAACAATACATCTTTTTGAAGAGGTGCATGTAGTAATTTAGCTTTGACATGATCTGGTAAGGTTTGCTCTTTGAGCCAAGCATGTCTACGTATGACTGATCCTGTAACAGCAGCACTACATGAGGCCTCTAGAGCATCAAAACCACATTGCAAGGTATGTTTACCCACTTGCTCTGCACTATGCAACAAATCCTGCAACTTCTTCAAGTCTGGTTGTTCAGGTTGTGACATTTTGCTTTTCAACTGAGATAACAAAAACTGTTGATACATTAACATATGGAACTGACAGTTTAATGCCCTCATGGTTAAGGTGGCCGAGGTGTATGCCTTTTCCCCCACCTTTCTAAAGCTCTGGAATCTCTCTCTGAAGGTAATGGATTTTTGGCAGTGGAGGCCTTAATCCCTTGGGACCCTGTGAAATGGTTTCTGGGTCAGCCGCATGGCTTTTGTATAGGAATTGGTGTGAATCAGGAACCCGGTAATACCTGTCAGGCTTGACTGGAGCTGGAGGTAAAGAATCTGAGTTAAGGCTGGCCTCTGAATACACATCATCTAGTATGTCTAAGACAGGAGGTATAGCCAGAGGCCTGTGCTGAGGGAGCAAGAGGAAATCCCTGAGCCTTTTCTTGGAGTCTGAGTACTCTTGGCCTTCCCAGTGGAAGTGTTCCCTCAAGGTATGCAAGGTTTCCCTAAAAGAGTAATCCTCAGAGGGGGGGAGACAGAGGGAATGGACTCCTCCGCATCAGAATCTTCGAAAGGGGAGTAAGAATGTTCCTGGTCCTCAGAATGTTCTGAAGTAATGGAAGCCTGGTCCAAGGAAGGGTAATCTTCCTCCACTCTAGGTCTTTTGTCCGAGGCGGGTTGAGAACCCATGATAAGAGTAATCAAATCCTCAGCCATTTTGAGCATCTGCTTTTTAGGCATGGGGCCTTGAGAGGGACCCTGTGGAGCTTGTCTTTTAGAATGCATGGCTGCTTTAGATTTAGTGTAAGCCTTAATGGAAAAAGAAGAAGGCGGCCTGAAGACACCTTGAGAGGTGGCAGGCCTGTGTTTCCCTGCCAAGAATGGCTTCGGTATCTGTAGTCGGGGTGTGGGCCGAAGAGCCTGCGACCTCGGGCACAGAAGACACCGCTAAAGAAGTGTCATCGGTAGTCAGGGGCTGCGTAGGCGCCTCGCTGAGAACCGGAGCACCTGTAGTCGGCTTTAGCGTGGTGGCGGTAGAAGTCGCGGACCTCGTATGTCGGTCCTTATCTTTGCGTCGTTTACTCAAAACTGGGGTTGGAGTATCCGACGACATGTTGTAATTAAACTTTTTGCCATAATAGTGTTGGGCGAACTCCGCCCGACGCTTAATAGTGCGTCTGTTGAATGTAGCACAAAAACGACAGGCCAAGACGTCGTGGTCTGGGCCTAAGCAAGGAATACAGAGGGAATGGAAATCCTTATGTGGTATTTGCTTCCCACATGAAATGCAATTATTAACTTTGTCTGACATCGGTCTGAGGCAAGAAAAGTTTCCCCAACGGGGTACTTAGCTTTCAAGAAGTCTTCAGTTGAAAAATATTCGTAATCTCAGGAGCTGGCCGACCGGCACTTGCGAACTGCTTCTGCTTCGGGCACCGCGCGGCAAGAAAGACTGAAGAAAATGGCGTCGGCTGGTTCTTTTATACCCCTGTCGCACTGACGTCAGGGAAGAAGCGACGCTGGACCTAGACTTTGGAATTCGGCCGACCGAGGACCCGCCTGATGGCAGGAAAACCCATCTGTTATGACTGCAGCTGTATGCACGATGAACATCTACAGTTCTTTAAACAGCAGGCAAGAGAGGAAACCACATGTGCTACTGGGAAGACGATGCTCAAACCTATAACCCTAGTATTTATCTACTCCAAATTATTTCTTCTACAGTGAGGAGGGCACACACTTGAAAAAGGAGTTCCACCTCCTCTATTTTTACATCCCTGCAAAAATTATACTAACAGCCCTACCAAGCTACCTTTAAATAGTGTTTAATGCTCAATGTCAAGAGTGCACCTCCTGCAATACTCTAACATAAAGGTGTGACTGCTTCAGTCATCATTACGCTGCTTTTCTTAACCGGGTTGCCAGCAAATTAGAATTCCATGTGAACCAGTCTCTCACTGTATACATACATACATACATATAATATATATATATATATATATATATATATATATATATATATATATATATATATATACATACATACACGTGTGTGTAAACACACACATATATACACACAGACACGCACGCACACACACACTAATCAACCCAGTCTTTCTCTTGTGAAAGAGCAGCTGTGCAAAATCTTACCATAACCAAAGATGTCCTCCTCTTCCATGTTGCAGTATTCAAAACCCTTGGGTTACCCCCCTCTGCTTAACTATCTGAATGTCCAGCCAGTAAACAAAAGCTTCTAGTCACTGCTAGGAATGTGGGACGTCTGATGTTGGCCATAGGGAGCGTTGGCCATAAACGTGACATCTGCATGTACCTTTCCTCAGAACTGAATGCCCCAGTCAGACTCCAGTCCCAGGATAGCTGTACAAGTCCTGTGTCATCCAAGAAGGGATTATTTACTTGGAAATATAATTATAAACAGGGGGTAGCAAGGAGGGCTGGAATACTGCAACATTTATTTATTTTATTTTACATTTGTTAACTGGGTAGAGTCCGGCTGCGTAAGTAGCCCGTTTTCAGGGGAGACCTGGGGGAAAAAAATTGCCATAACAATAGTACAAAAAGATTACAAAATGTTTTTTAAAGATTTACAAATAATACACAAAAAGTCTGACAGTTGCCAATAATCACAATTTACAAAAAGAGGAATGTAAAACAAAAAACATTACATTTCCTAAGCCTCACTATAGACAGTAATATGAAACTCATTAGATATACAACTAACAAACATTGTGGTGTTTTCGTTTGGTAGAAGTAAGACAAGAAGATAGCAGAACAGAAAACATTTGATCAAAAGCATGAGAAATTAGCCAGAAGTATTACAGGAGCACAGCCGTTGTTGAGCAAGGTATTCCTTTTGGAGATTTTATGGTAATGGTTATGTTAAGATTTTACACAGCTATTCTCTGCCCTTCTAGTCTCATGTTGCAGTATTCAAAACCCTTGGGTGAGAGCCAAAGCTCAAATGAAAGAAGAGGAGTGTGGTATGGGACTGTTTTCCAAGAAGTCATGCAGGATTGACCTAGCAAATCCTGCTCTAGACCTGGAAATGGGATCTGGTTGGTAGTGTTTGATATCCAGGTAGCTGCCTCTAGAATGGAAGCAGTGTGCAGTCCTTTGAAGAAGGCTCCAGATGAGGCCATGGCTATAGTGGAGAGGGCTTTCATTTTTGAAGCAAGATGTTTGCCATGGTAGGTGTAACAAAAGGATATGGCCCTGAAAATCCAGGCAGAAATGGTCTATTTTGTCACTGCTTTTCCCAGACCTCTGGGGTGAAAGTAAACAATTGCTTTGACCTCCTAATGGACTTGGTCTTGTAAAGGTAGAATCTGAGTTGTCTGTGAACACCAAAGGAATGCAAGACACTCTCACTGTCATTCTGGGGATGTGGAAAAAAGGTGGGAAGGTTAATATATTGGTTCAGGGACAGCTCATTGGCCACCTTGGCCATGAAAGATGGGATGGTCCTCAGCGTCACTCTATCCTTGTGGAAGAGGAGAAAAGGAGGGGTTGTCATGAGGGCCTGGAGCTCTGACACTCTTCTGGCTGATGTCAGGACCACAATTTTCCAAGTACAATGTTTCAGAGAGGCTTTAGATGTTGGTTCAACAGGGGCAACAGTGAGTTTCTCTAAGGCACAGGTCAGGTACCATGGAGGCAGAAGTGGCCTTCTTGGGGTCCTGAGGTGCAGTACTCCCTTAAGGAATAACTTTATTGGCAATCGGGAGGCAAGAGGAGGGTTAAGAGGCAGACAATCCAAAAGACCAGCTAGGTGGGCCTTAACAGAAGAATATGCCAACCCTGCTTGCAACAATTCATACAGATAGGACAGCACTAGCGAAACCTCACCTTGAAATGGGTCAAGCTGTCTTTGTAGACACCACATCGAGAATATTTTCCATTTAGCCATACAAGATCTCCTAGTATTTAGTCTACTGGCCTCCTGCAGGACATAAAAAAACACGTCCTCTGTGAAAAGGTGTCTGAAGGGGATCAAAATTCTGTCACTCACAGAGTTAGATTCAGAGATTCTAGGTGGGGATGGATTCGGGATCCCTTGTCCTGTGTGAGAAGGTCCACTCTGTGAGGTAGCTTGTGATGACTGCTCCTGGCTAAATGCAGGAGGAGGGGGAATCAATGCTGCCTTGGTCAAAAGGGAGTCACCAACAAGATGTTTGGTTTGTCCTTCTGAATTTTCAGTAGGAATTTTGTAGGAGTGGGAAGGGGGGAATGCATAGAGAAACATCCCTTTCCATGAGACAGAGAAGGTGTCTGTTGCCCTAGCTAGGGCGTTGGGTACCCTGGTACAAAAGAGTGGAAGTCTGCTCAGACGGCAGTCAAACATCTCTCTGTGGTGTATTCCACTTGTGGACTATGTCCAGGAACACATCGCTGTGTAGCATGCATTCATAGGATTCTGACACGGACCTGCTGAAGGAGTCTACCAAAGTGTTCTGAGCTGAAGGAATATAGACTGCCTGCAGGGTGACTTCATGCTGGGCCACCAATTCCCAGGCTTGGAGTGTTCACATACTAGAGAACTGTAGTCTTGTCTGTGAACAATTTCAGGGGGGGGTCTTGCTTCAGGATGTGTTGGAAGGCCCTCAAAGCAAATATGATTGCTTTAATTTCTCTGATGTTGATGTGCTCCCACTTGAAGGTGTATGTCCAGGTGCCTTGCACCCTCAAGCTGCCCAGCCCAGGACCAAGGCATCTGTGTACATCTCCTGGACTGGTGGGAGGGGTTGTAAAGGAAGTCTTGGGTTGAGGGAGACATGGTCCAACCCACAGGATCTCCTTCCTTAGGCATGGAAGGAAGGGAATATTGTGGTCTAAGGGGTGAGAGTGTTAGGTCCATGTGGACATCGGGTATCACTGAAGTTCTCTCATGTGCAGTCTTGCCAGTGGCAACACGGGCATAGTAGAAGCCACATGACCCAGGAGTCAGATACTGTCTCGCTGTCATAGCAGTAGTGTGGATGACAGACAGCAGATATACCTTCAGGCTTTCCACCTTTTGGGTTGAAAGGAATGAGTTCATAGCATCTGTCCTTATGCTGCACCCCAGGAAAAACTGGTCCTTAGAGTGATTTAGATTGAACTTGGGGTAATTGATGTTGAAACCCACTGACTGTAGGACAGAAATGACTTTATAGAGTTGGAGGTGTAGGGAACTGGAGCAGTCTGCCTGGATTAGGAGGTTGCCCCGGTATGAAAAATTTAATCCCTTGTACCCTGCAATAGGTTATCACAGGAGCCAGACACTTGGTGAATACCCTCAGAGCAGTAGACAGTCCAAAGGGCAAGGCAGAGAACTGAAAATGCGAGGAACCCACAGAATAACGCAAATATTTCCTGTAGTTGGGTCATATAGGGATATGTAGATATGCATCTTTTATGTCCAAAATGGCCAGAAATGCCACAGGCATTAGCAGCGAGAAGAGAGTCTGCAGGGTAAGCATGCAGAAAATGGGTACTTGTAGGAAACATTTTAAGTTGGAACTAGGAAAAGTTTGGAGTAAAAGACCTTTCCTTTTTCTGACAGAGGGACAGGTTGGATAGTCTCTTGAGAAAGGAGGCTGTCTAAGACTGTCTGGAAAAGGGGTAGCTGGTCTTTGTGTGGCTGTGGGATGCCTCTTAAGGAGGGAGGAGTGATCCAGGTCATAAAATAACCTTCTTCTATAACAGACAAGACCCACTTGTCTGAGGTAATGCTTTGCCAGACTGGAAGACAGTGAGAGAGTCTTAGGGATAGCGAATGGAATCTGGAGGGGTGAAGGTGAAGGCAGGTAGTCACAGACTTCCTGCCCTGTCCTGAAACTGAGGTTTCTAAGCTGAATTCTGAGCAGGCCTGGAAGGAGGCTGCTGCTTTCTAGTGGTCTTTTTGCTCTTAGAATGAGGGGTGGGAGCAGAATGTTTACTAATGAATTGAGTCTTAGTGGGATAATTCCTATGAAATTTAGGGACTGGGGACACGAACAAATGTTTTAGGTCTTGTAATTCCTTCCTCTTTTGCTGGAGGGTTTTAAACAGCTCTGCCACTTTAGCCCCAAAAAGGGCAGAACTGTCCAAGGGTGCATCTAGAAGTTTAGCCCTTATATCATCAGGTAAAAGTTGCAAGTCTTAGCCGTGAACACCTAAGGACACAGGTAGAAGCTACAGGCCTGGCCGAGGCTTCTGCAGCATCACAGCTGGATGTGACTGAATGTCTTATCACTTGAGAAAACAAGGAGATGAGGCTAGAAATTTGAGCCTTAGAAGGAGAGAGTCTGGTAGATCAGCCAAAAGTTTGGAAACCCGAGTCAAAAGGGCCAGGGCATACTTAGACAAGTGTGTCTGGTAATTAACAGCCATAAACGCCAAAGTGGCAGAAGTGTAAACTTTCTTGCAAATGCGTTCCATGGTCTTACTGTCCTTATTTGTGGAAAGGAACAGAGGTGGAGGGAAGTGGTCTGCATGGTTTGGCTGCAGAGACTGAGACAGTACCATGGTCTGCAACTGGGCATTTAATCAGACATTTGGCCCTTTTTGAACCTGTCAGGCCTTTGAGGCACTGGTGGCTGTGAATAGAGGCTGCACTGAATCAGGTTCATAGAGGCTGCATTGAAGGCGTCCAAAAAAGCTGGTAAGACCGGAGGGATGGCAAAAGGTAGAGTGTCCATCTGTAAGAGCTCGTAATACCTCTTCTGAACATCAGACATTTCAGAGGAATCCCACTTAAAAAGACTCTCTCATTTTAGAGATGGTTTCACCAAAAGTTAGGTCATCTCCTGGGGAGTCAGTCTCAGCAGTCGTCCTCTGGGGAAGCATACCCCAGAAGGTGAAAGCATCTGGGAGGCATAGGAAAGGGAGTCCTCTTACGAAGAGTCTGAAGAATCTTCAGCCTGAGGCCTAGGACTAATAAGTGGAGGGACAACCGGATGGGAAGCAGGGAAAGAAGGCTTAAGGGCCATGAAGGCATTAAATAAGCTCAGGGAGAAAGCTTGCCAATCAGGCAGGCTTTCTGAAGGGGAAAGTGACCGGTTTTGCCTTTTGTTTTTTTTTTTGTTTTGTTTTTTTGTTTTTTAGAGAAAGAGCAAGGGTGGGGGGCCTAAGGAGGGCTTAAGTTCTGAGTGTTCTGAAGCAGTGGAAAGACCTGTCTGGACGTCCATTGCAAGCCGGGGTTCCCTCTTGTCAGTGCCCAGCATGTGTGAAACCTCCACCACCCTAGGTTCTGCAGCCTCCTGAACTGTACCAGCTATACCTAACTTGGCAGTTTCTGTACATTCCTACAGGTGAACTTCAGCCACAGGAGGAACATCGGGTGGAGGAGATGCAGCAGTAGTTCCAGGCCTGGAGACTTTGGACTTCTGTTTTGTGGCTTTAAGGTCTAACTAGACGGCACTTCCATAGCCAGAACCAGACGTTTAAGACAATGGTTTTCTAAACAGATGTTTAGGGCATGCAAATGGCTGCAGAGTGTCTTAGGAACGAAGCAGAAAAGGCAGAAGTTGTGGGCATCCTTATGAGGGAGCTGACGTCTGTACCTGCATTTTCTTTTCCTGGATGACATGAACTTAAACAGGCATGCAGTGACCAAAAAGAGAATACAAAAAATGGCCCTAATGGGGTACTTATCTTTAAATAAGAAGATCCAACGGCAGGAAGAGCTGACGTTCAGCTGGTGATAGAGAAGTTCTGAGGAAAGGTACATGCAGACGTCACTTTTATAGCCCACACTCCCTACAGCCAATGTCTGACGTCCCACGTATCTGGCAGTGACTAAAAGCTTTTGTATACTGACCAGACGTTTGGGTAGCCAAGCAGAGGATAACCCAAGGGTTTTGAATACTGCAACAAGAAAACAGAAGGACATTAACTAATTTTGCCTCCCCTTTCAAACAATCAGGCTATTTTTGCCTTATCAGAAGCACTACCTCCATGTGTATCCCTTAAATTGAAAATGGGAACAAACAAATACATTTTAGTATATAAATTGCAAACTACAAAAACTATATGCAAGTCAAGCCAAATCATCTTAGAACACTATCTGCTTTCTTTCAGCCTTTCAAACCAAAGGCTAATGCCTTACATCAGGATCTGTCCCCTTTATTCCATCTGTACAGCTATGTTATGATACAATACAATTATGTCATTAACTAATCATAACTGCAAACAATGAAGTATCGTCACCACTGAGTCCAAACTTTACAGATTTCTGCCACTGGTAGAGTGATAGACCTTGCCAGAGATTCAGATTTTTGCCTCCCCCTCACCCACTACTGACCTCACGCCACCACATCATGGTATAAAGAAAAATCTACGGTCAGATTGTCATCTGATCCTTCGTTCCCTAGCTCAGGATCACAAGATTTTGCAATTCTACGAAGTTTGCCTTGGAGAAAAGCTAGCAAAAATGCTAGAGCCACAGTGATATCAACAGGACTTGTTGGTAGGACAGATTTTGCGTCCCAGAGACTCCCTCATCTATGGAAAACACTCCATCAACACATCAAGCAGAGTACCACCCCTTTACCCCTTTTTAACCTCAACCTGGATAACTGGATGGGAAACAGAAAACAGACCCCTGGGATTCCACCCATGTCCCTGCTGGACAGGGGCATTGGGTGCTTATTTGTCCAAACATGGGCTACACTCTTGGCTAGGCTTATAAGGGCCTCATGGCCAATAGCCTAGTAACCTCCTATGATCCTATACTACACTTGTAGGTCCCCTAGCCTCTGTATTCAGTATCAGGCAGAGGCTTGTATAATCATCACTAAAAGATGAGAAGAATGGAAAATCAAACTGATGCAAAATAACTCAGAGGGAGTGACTAGACTGGTTCCCCCATTCCAGTCCCATATTCCACTGGAAAGGGAAGGAAAGTAGGAAACTGAACTGCAGCAGGGACTACACTTCAACATCTAACTATGGTAATGCTGCTGGCAAAAATGTATTATGCTCCTCATGTGAGTCAATACTGCAGTTATAACTTCAGGGATAACTCCCAGAGCTTTCCCTTCCATTCTTTAAGTGGCTGGTAGCCCTGTGTATGAAGGCAATATGCCATTTAGGACTGCCACTGTAAACCTATCTTTAGGTCCAGACGTCCTCAGACTAAGTACAGTTGTGTACACATCCCATTGAGTGTATACACTGTTGCAGTCATCACTTGTGGGTTATCCCTGCTGGGTAGCCCTTGGTCGGCCCGAATACCAGAGTCAAGCTTTTACCCTGCGCCATCTACTGTCGCCTGTGGACTGACATGAGGTCATCAGTGGTATAAAGTAGAGCAGCCAGCACCATTACATCAGTTTTTCTTGCCCTAACCTGTCAGAGCCTTTTGAAGGAAATGTTTTAGAGAGCATCCGATGGCTCAAGGCCACAAGAATGACAGTTAATCTCCATAAAGGATAAGATTAAGGGGAAAGGTGAGAGGGAAAATAGGACTGCAACAGTGAATACACTCAACCATCTACATTTATGGTAATTCTACACAACTGTACTATGATCTTCGTGTTTCACTGTTGCAGTCATCACTTGTGGGAGGGATTGCCAAAGCTGATGAGGAGGATGAAAGCATGAAATTCCTAGGATTGAGAGGAGGATGGAAGTATGAAATTCCTAGGATTGAGACAGCATGCCTTGTAGGACTACAGAGGCAAAGTCTGCCCGAGTACTAGAGAACAAAGGCAGGTGGTAGTGTTTGGTGAAGCTGTGGACCTTGATCCTAGTGGCAGTTTTCAGGATGTCCCTGGTGGGTACTCCTCTAAGGAAGGTAGTGGAAGTAGAGGCTGCCCTAGTGGAATGTGTTCTGATAGATTTAGGAGGAGCTTTTCCATGAAAAGTAGCAGAATTGTATGCAGTGAGATACCCATTTTGAAATGGCCTGTTTGGAGATAGGCTTCCCCTCTTTCCCTGGAGCAAAGCCAACCAACAGTTGATCCGTCTTCCTAATGGACTTTGTTCTGTCCAGGTATCTTAACTGTCTGTGCACATCCAGTGTGTGCAAAATTCTCTCCCCTTTACTCTGAGGGTTTAGAAAAAAGGTGGGGAGATGTATAGCCTGGTTTAGGGTCACATCTGATACTACCTTTGGCATGAATGAGAGATTAGTCATGAGAGAGATCCTATATGCATGGAAGACAATGAAGGGTTCAGTGGCCATGAGTGCTTGAAGTTCTGACACCCTTCCAGCTGAAATAGCCAAGAGGAAGGCAGTCTTCCAGGAAAGGTGTGTTTTAGGTCTGCTGATGCAGCTGGTTCAAAGGGAGGCAATGTCAGTTTTTCTAAGACCTAGTTCAGGTCCCATGCTGGAATGGGTGCCTTTCTAGGGGGCCTAATGTTAGATACACCCTTGAAAAACTGCTTAATCAAAAGGTGAGAGAAGATGGGCTGTTCAACATGAAAGTGTGCTAAAATGGCTGAGGTGTGGATTTTAATGGCAGTAAAGGAGAGGACCTTGTTAAGTAGCTCCTCTAGGTAGTCCAGAATAACTGGGAGGGATGGCTGTGACCTGCTGTGAACTTTGGATAGGCACCAGATGTTGAATCTTTTTTATTTCTCTGAGTTAAGATTTTTCTGGTGCTGGGCCTTCTGGCTACCTTAATAATGTCTAGGAGCTGCTTGCTCAACTGTGGATTATCCCCGGTACCTGGGGGATAAGACATGCAGAAAGTTTAAGAGTGTGCAGCTTTGGATGCAAAATGTCCCCTCTTGGCTTGTGTCAGGAGGGCTGCAGTTAACGGCAGGGGCCTGTAAGGTTCCTTGGTCAAGCTGAGCAGCAAGGGTTACCAATGTTGCCTGTGCCAATATGGTGCTATAAGGATGGCTTTTGGTCCTTCCTGCCTTATTTTGAGCAGTACCTTTGGGAGTAAGGACAGGGGGGGTGGGGGAATACATCATTGAAGAGACTGGTCCACTGGAATGAGAGAGCATCCTCTTTCCAAGCTAGGGGGTGGAAATCCCTGGCGCAGAATCTGTGCAGCTGACTGCTGTGTTGTGAGGCGAAGAGGTCCACCTCTGGTGTCCCCCAGGCCTGGGTGACTTGGAGGAATGTCTCCTGACTTGGAAGAATGTCTCCTTTTGGAGTTTCCACTAATGGGGGTCTAAGTAGTTTTTGCTTAGATGGTCTGCTAGGGTGTTTTTTTACTCTTGGGGTGTACTGGGCTATCAGGTGTAGGCCCATGGAGGAGGCTGTCTGCCAGAGGCTCATGGCTAGTCAGCAGAGAGTGTAGGAGTGTCCCCCCCCCATGCTATGGGTAAATTTGGATGTTTTGCTGTCTGCAGAAGGCAACCACTGGGGCCAGGCATTTTGCGAAGACCATGGGAGACGTACATAAGCCAAAAAGTAGCACAGAGAACTGAAAGTGTTGTGAACTTGCTCTGAAGCGTAGGTATTTTCTGCAGGACACCCTTATGGATATATGAAAGTAGTCATCCTTTAGGTCTAGAGTGGCTAGCCATGTATTTTTTCCCAGCACTGGTAAAAGTTTTTGAAGAGTTAGCATTTTGAATTTTGGGACCTCTAGGAAGGTGTTTAGAATGGACAGGTCAAGGATGGGTCGCAAAGTGCCTTCTTTTCTTGGCACTAGGAACAGTCTGGAGTAAAAATCTTTTCCTGCTTGCTCCTGTGGCACAGGCTCCACTGCCCCTTGAGCATGGAGTATGTGCACTTGTTTTAATGCTTCTGCCCACTGATTTGGAGGTAGATTTTGGTAAACGTTTAAGGTTGGGACTTGTTGGAAGGTAAATTTGTAGCCCTGAAAAAACGATTTTTAATACCCATTGGTCCTTTGTTACAGACAGCTAATTTTGTTTGTAAAGGGATAGCCTTCCTCCTAACCTCTGATGGGAAGGGGAGTGGGCGTCATTACACGTTCTTAGAGTAGTGAGTGGACTTAGAAAGTACAGTTGTGTACACTTACCATAAATGTAGATGTTCGAGTGTATTCACTGTTGCAGTCATCACACTTGGGTTATCTGCCTGCAGGTAAGCCCTCAGTCGGCCCGAACACCAGAGACTTAGTATTTCTGTGTCGGTTGCTGTCACTCCAGGACTGACGTCAGGTCGTCAGGGGTATACAAACAGGCATCCGACGCCATTACATTGGCTTTTCTTGCCCCAAATGTCAGGAGCCCCCCAAATAGGGAGCTAAGTTATGGTGGAAAATACACCACTAGTAAAAAGTAAATACCAAAAGCACTGTATGGGATGAGTAATACAGATAGAGAAGGAGAGAGAGAGAGAAAAAAGTACAGTTTTGTACCTACCATAAATGTAGATGTCCGATAGGTATGCATCTGCAGTCATAACATATGGGTTTGTCCTGCCTCAGGCAGCCCTTCAGTCGGCCGGATTCCAAAGTCTGGGTCTGGCCTCGGCTGATGTCACACTTTCCCCGACGTCAAAGCTTCTGGGGTATAAAGGCATCAGCCGACACCATTTTCCTCAGTGTTTCTTGCCCCAGATGCCAGGTGCCCTAATTCCAAACAGTAGCAAACAAAATATATATATACATATATACATACAAACAAATACACCATAATAGATTCCCCCAGCTAGCTGAAAGAGGGGTAAGCACCCTAGGAATACCACAGAGGGGAAGGAGGGTGGGTAATCCTGACTGCAGATGCATACCTATCGGACATCTACATTTATGGTAGGTACAAAACTGTACTATGTCCCTTCAAGGATGCATCTGCAGTCATAACATATGGGTAGAATACCATAGCCAAACTGGGGGAGGAGGTACTAAGATAATGATGGTGTAGTTAAGATCCCCTGTAAAACTGCAGTTGCAAAACCTGCTCAGGATCTGGATATAAAGGTAGATTGTAATGCTTGGCAAATGTATGCACGGAGCTCCAAGTAGCAGCTTCTAAAATGTCCTTGGTAGCCACCCCTCGTAGGAAAGCTGTAGTGGTGGCTGTGGCTCTTGTGGAGTGAGGCCTGATATTTTCAGGAGTTGTCTTTCCATGAAAAGAGTAGCAGAATCAAATGCAATTTCCTATCCATTTTGAAATTGTCTGTTTGGAAATTGCTTTTCCTTGCACTCCCGTTGCATATGCTACCAAAAGTTGGTCAGTTTTTCTGCTGGTTTTAGTTCTGTCCAGATAGTAGCGTAGTTGTCTGTGTACATCCAAGGTGTGCAATAGTTTTTCCCCCCTGTTCTGTGGGTTAGGGAAGAACGTAGGCAAATGAATAGCTTGGTTCAAGGATACCCTGGATACCACCTTTGGCATGAAAGTAGGATTGGTTCTCAGAGACACTCTATCCTGGTGAAAAATAAGGAAAGGCTGCACTGCCATTAGTGCCTGTAACTCGGATACTCTTCTTGCTGAAGTGATTGCTAGAAGGAAAGCAGTTTTCCAAGATAAGAACTGTAAGTCTGCTGATGCTGCTGGTTCAAAAGTGGGTAGTGTTAATTTTTCCAGCACAAAATTGAGATCCCATGTAGGCAGAGGAGGTTTCCTTGGAGGTTTTACATTTTTGATCCCTCTTAAAAATTGTCTGAGGAGAGGGTGAGAGAAGATAGGAGGGTCCATGTTGTACTCTGCTGAAATTGCTGAAGCATGAATCTTAATGGAAGAATAGGACAGGCCATTGTGGAACAGTTCTGCTAAGTATTCTAGGATGTGTGCTAGGTTTGCCAGTGTGACATTTGTACCCTTTGATGCACTCCAAATGAGGAATCTCTTCCATTTAGCTGAGTATGTTTTTCTTGTGGAGGGTCTGCGAGCCTCCAGGATAATGTCCTTGACCCTCTGAGATAAAACAGTTTGGTTTTGTTTTAAGCAATTTTCCAGGCAGTTAGCTGTAGTGTTTTCAAGTTTGGATGCAGGGTCTTGTAGTTGTTCTGCGTTAGAAGTAAAGGCCATAGGGGTAGAGGCCATGAGTTCGTCCGAGACATGCTTCTCAGTAGCGGATAGTAATGCTGCCTTGGCCAGTCTGGAGCTATCAGAATCACCTTTGGCTGTTCCTCCCTGATCTTCAGTAGAACTTTGTACATCAATGGGAGAGGTGGAAAAGCATACACTGTTAGGGCCTTCCAGCTGAAAGAGAGGGAGTCCACCCTCCAGGCTTGTGGGTGGTATACTCTTGAGCAGAATTTGTTCAGTTGGTGGTTGAGTGGGGAGGCGAACAGGTCTATCTCTGGCATTCCCCATTTGTTTGTTATGATTTTGAAGATGTCTGGATGCAGCATCCATTCGTGAGCATCGTGGTAGTTCTGCTTAAGCTGTTTGCTAGTGAATTCTCTTTTCCTGGTACGAATTTGGCCTGTAGTTGGATGTTGAGATTCAGGCCTAGGTTCCACAGATCCATTGCCATCCGGCATAGAGGGTAGGAATGCGTGCCTCCCTGTTTGTTTATGTCCCACATGACTGTGGTATTGTCTGTCCTTATTAGCAGATGTCCTTGCTGGAGGAATGGTTTGAATGCCTCGATTGCATGCTTCACTGCCAGCATCTCCTTTAGGTTTATGTGCAAATTCAGCTGGTCTTGAGACCATAGGCCTTGGATACACTTGTCTTCCATGTGTGCTCCCCATCCTAGGTCTGAGGCGTCCGTGGTGATGGTCTGCCTTGGTTGTGGTTTGTTGAAAGGCAACCCTCTGTTGGTCTGGCAGGCCTGAGCCCACCACAGGAATTCCTTTTTCAGGCATGGAATGATTGGTATCATGGTTTCTAGACTGTGCCTGTGTTGAGACCATACATTCCTTAGGAACCATTGTAATTTCCTCATATGCAGCCTGGCATGCGGGATCAAGATTATGCAGGATGCCATGTAACCTAGGGCCTGCAGGACTTTCCTTGCAGTAAGCTGAGTTTGTCTTGTCAAAGCCATGAAGTAGACTGGGAGTTGCTTTTGTTTTTCTTCTGTGAGAAAAGCCATCTGAGTTATTGTGTCCAGATCCGCACCCAAAAATGATAAGGGATGGCACTAGTCTTGACTTTTGGATGTTGACTGTGCATCCCAAGGCCTGTAACAGGTGTATGACATAGGCCAAATCCTTTATTAGTTTTGTCTTGTTGTCCGCTTGTATTAGGCAGTCGTCCAGGTATGGGTAGATTTGAATTCCCTGGAGTCTGCAATGTGCAATTACTGATGCCAGGCATTTCGTGAATACTCTGGGCGCAGTAGATAAGCCAAAGGGCAATGCTGAGAATTGATAATGCTCTGATCCTGCAAGAAATCTGAGGCGTCTTCTGCAATCTGGTCGTATAGGGACGTGCAGGTATGCCTCCTTGAGATCTAGAGTCACCAGCCAAGACTCCTTGCCCAACATGGGAAGAAGCTGCTGTAGGGTCAGCATTTTGAATTTTGGCACAATGAGATATGTGTTTAGTGCGGACAAGTCGAGAATAGGCCTCCATTGGGTTTCTTTTCTTGGTACAAGGAATAGTCTGGAATAAAATCCTTGGCCTTGTTCCACAGATGGTACCCTTTCTATTGCTTTCATCTGAAGTAAATTGTTGATTTGTCTTAGAGCCTCTGGCTTCCGGTTTGGTGGAAGGTTTGGCATTCCGCTCTTTTCTGATAAAGTGTGGAAGTAAAACCTGTATCCTTTGTCTATTGTTTCCAATGTCCATTTGTCTTTTGTGATGCAATGCCAATTTTTCGAGAATAAAGCCAACTTTCCGCCCAAGGGTGATTCCAGTTGTTCCCTGGTAGGCAGAATCAGAGCCAAGTCATTGCGTCTGTCCTGTGGAAGTGGTTGTAGTTGCAGCTGTGGCAGTACTCCTCTGGTTGGCAGGTTGCCACTGACGACCCCTGTAGGCACCCTTTGATTGACCTCTGCCTCTTGGGCGTCTATTCCTGCCCCTCTGTGCTCTGGAGGTGTCTGGAAAGGACCAATTCTTTGAAGGCCAGTTTCTGCTGAACCTCGGAGGTTGTACCTGCAGAAAATCCTTTACTGTTTGCACAGATTTTGCTTTTTCTTCCACTTTCTTTAGAATCTCCTGTGCGGGGGAGCCAAATAAACTTTGTTTCTCCATTGGAGCATCTAGGAGTTTAGCCTTGACATGGTCTGGCAAGGATTGCTCTTTTAGCCAGGCATGCCTTCGAATTACTGCTCCAGTCATAGCTGATCTAAATGAAGCCTCCAGTGCATCATAGCCACATTTTAAGAAATGATTACTGACCTGCTGAGAGTTGTGTACCAAATCCTGAAGGGACTTGCGGTCTAAAGGTTCAGGAGAAGAAAGCTTTTTATTCAGCTGATCTAACAAATATTCCTGGTACTGTATCATATAGAATTGACAGTTTAATGCCCTGGCAGAAAGAGTAGCAGATGTATAAACCTTTTTTCCCCATCTCTCTAATGCTCTTGACTCTCTTTCAGAGGGTAGGGGGTTTTTGGCAGTGGCAGCTGCAACACCTTTTGGGCCCTGAGGAATAGTTTCAGGGTCTGCAGCATGGGCTTTATACAAGTGAAAGTGAGAATCCGGGACCCTGTAATATCTGTCAGGTTTGGCAGGGGCCGGGGGAAGAGAATCAGGGGCAGAACTGACATCATTATATGCATCATCAACTACAGTTAGCACAGGTGGTATGGCTAAAGGCCTATGCTGTGGCAAGTGTAAAAAGGTCCTTAGTCTTTTTCTAGAATCAGAGAAATCCTGACCCTGCCATTGAAAGTGTTCCCTCATTGAGTGTAAAGTCTCCCCAAAGGAAAATTCTTCTGGAGGGGAGGCAGAAGGAATAGAGTCTTCTGCATCTGAATCCTCATAAGGTGAGTATGGCCCTTCCTGATGGTCTGATAAATCAGATCCATCCGAGGAGTAATCAGAGGAGAGAGGTTCAGGGGGTTCAGTCCTAGGCCTTTTGTCAGGAGGAGGTTGAGAGGCCCTGTCTGGGTGAGGTTGGGAACCCGTAATCAGAGATATAAGGTCCTCAGCAAGGCTGAGAATCTGAGAACTTGAGGAAGGTCTCTGAGAGGTAGATTTTGCAGGTAAAGCCTTTGAAATTTTAGCTGCTTTAGCCCTGGAGAAGGCCTTAATAGACATAGAAGCAGGGGGCCTAGCTGCCCCACGTGCAGGTGTAGAAATGTCCAATGGGATGGTGTCGGACAATTCTTGTGCGCTTGCTTGGTAGGGATTTCTGTAGCCGACTCAGCCGGGGCCTCTCTGGCCTCGGTTGTCGGAGGTATGATTTTGGCAGAAGTAGGAACCGAGGACTCTGTTTCAGCCGAAGCCGAGACACTCGCGGTAGGCCTAACCGTGGTTTCAGCCGAAACCACGGGCCGCGAGTGTCGGTCCTTTTCCTTGCGTTTTTTGGCTAAATGTGTAGTCGGACTCTCCGACGGCAATTTATATGCAAAAGCGGATCCAAAAAACTCTTCTGCAAACTCCGACTGACGTCTAAGAGTCTGTCGGTTGAAGGAGGCACAGGCTAAACAAGCTGATACGTCGTGGTCTGGGCCTAAGCAAGGAAGGCAGTAAGAATGGAAATCCTTATGAGGTATTTGTTTCCCACAAGTTAAACAATTATTTACTTTGTCTGACATCGGCTGAGGCAAGAAAGAGTCCCCAATGGGGTACTTAGCTTTTTTAGAAGTCTTCGGTAGCTGAAATCTCTGGATCTGACCGACCGGCACTTACGAACAGCTTCTGCTTCGGGCACCGCGTGGCAAGAAAGACTGAGGAAAATGGCGTCGGCTGATGCCTTTATACCCCAGAAGCTCTGACGTCGGGGAAAGTGCGACATCAGCCGAGGCCAGACCCAGACTTTGGAATCCGGCCGACCGAAGGGCTGCCTGAGGCAGGACAACCCATATGTTATGACTGCAGATGCATCCTTGAAGGACATCAAGGGGGCTGGTGGGTGGGAAATCAGGACTGCAACAGTGAATACACTCGAACATCTACAATTTATGATAAGTGTACACAGCTGTACTATGTTAATTTTTCACTGTTGCAGTCATCACACTTGGGTTGATTCCCAAAGCTGAAGAATGGGTGGAGGCAGTCAAGAAGAATTGGGGCTGGCTAGTACACCCTGCAGGACTGCTGTTGCAAAACCCACCCTGGATATGGAAACTATAGGCAGGTGGTAATGCTTGGTGAAGGAGTGAAAAGAACTCCAGGTAGCAGCTTCCAGAACGGCCCTGGTAGGGACACCCCCCTGAGGAATGCTGTAGAGGTAGAAGTTGCTCTAGTAGAATGCATTCTGACCCCCTGATAGGTTGGTTTCCCATGGTGTTTGTAACAGAAATGGATACAGTGTGCCATCCATTTGGAAATGGTTTGTTTTGATATGGCCTTGCCCTCGGACACAGGTGCAAAACTGACTAGTAACTGGTCAGACTTCCTGAAGGGCTTAGTCCTATCAAGGAAAAATCTGAGCTGTCTGTGCACGTCTAAAGAGTACAGGACCCTTTCCCCTTTATTTTGAGGATTAGGGAAGAAGGCTGGCAAAAGGATAGATTGTTTTTTGAGCTACACTGGACACCACTTTAGGCATAAAAGTAAGGTTAGTCCTGAGGGAGACCCTGTTAGCATGAAAAATAATGAAGTGTTCCACTGACATAAGTACTTGTAGCTCAGACACTCTTCTAGCTGAAGTGATGGCCAGAAGCAAGGCTGTTTTCCAAGAGAGGAATTTTAACTCTGCTGACGCTTCAGGCTCAAAGAGGGGGGGGGGTAGCGTGAGCTTTTCCAGTACAAAGTTAAGGTCGCAAGCAGGGGTGGGAGGTCTCCTTGGTGGCCTTAATTTGTTGGCCCCTCTTAGGAACAGTTTGATGAGAGGGTGAGAGAAGGTGGCTCAGTGTTGTAATGAGCCGAAATGACAGAGGCATGGATCTTAATGGAAGAGAAGGATAGGCCTCTGTGGAGTAGATCTGCTTGGTAATCCAGGATTAGAGGCAAGGGGGGCAGTGCTGTGTCCGCTCCTTTAGAATGAATCCAAGAACAATACCTTTTCCACTTATCAGCATAGGAATTCCTTCTACTGAGTCTTCTAGCTTCAAGAATGACGTCCAGCACCTGCTTGCTTAGGCTGGTTAATGGGGGAGAATTCAAGGAATAAGCCAGGGTGCAAGGCTCAGGGTCTGCAGTTGCAAGATCTATCCCTCCTGCTGAGTGAAAAGGGTTGGTATCTGGTGTAGGTGCCATGGAGGCACCAGTGACAAGCTGCGCAGTAGTGGGTACCAGTGCTGGCGTGGCCAGTCTGCGGCAATCAGGATTACCCTTGGTCTGTCCTGTCTTATCTTGAGTAATATTCTTGTAAGAAAAGGCAGAGGGGGAAATGCATAGACTGAGAAGTTTACCCACTGGAAGGATACAGCATCCACCTTCCAGGTCCTGCAGTGAGGTGTCCTGGTACAGAATTTGCTGAGCTGGTGATTGTAGGTGGAGGCAAAAAGGTCCACCTCCGGGGTCCCCTATTTCTGGGTTAGAAGGCTGAAAGTACTGGGGACTAATTGCCACTCGTGTGGGTCTATGAGATTTCTGCTCGTCTGCCACAGAGTTTTGTTTGCCTGGCAGGAATTGAGCTTTCAGATGAATATGCATGGCCAAGGCAGTGTTCCACAGAGTCATGGCTAGCCTGCAGAGTGGGTACAAGCGGGATCCCCTGCTTGCTGATGTACCACATAAATGTGGGGTTGTCTGTTTTTATTACCAGGTTTCCTGGAGAGAGTAGGGATCTGAAAGCTGTCAGAGCATACTGAACAGCTAGCATCTCTTTTTGGTTGATGTGCAGATGAATTTGACTTGGGCTCCAGTGGCCCTGAATGCACTTGTCGTCCAGATGTGCCCCCCAGGCATAGTCTGATGCATCTGTGGTTATGGTCTGGGCGGCGTGTGTTTGTGTAAAGGGATGTCCCTTGTTGTGGTTGCATGCTGCTGCCCGACAAGGTATGATAGGTATGATGGTTTCTAGGTCCTGAGAATGTTGGCAGCAAAGATTTTTTAAGTACCACTGAAGTTTCCTCATATGCAGTCTGGCATATGGAATTAGTAGAATGCAAGAGGCCATGAACCCTAGAGCCTGCAGGATTTTCCTTGCGGATAGCTGGGTTCTGGTAGCCATTTGAGTGAAGTAGCCTGTTAGATAGGCTTGTTTTTCTGGAGTAAGGGATGCCATATGGGATGCTGTGTCCAAGCTTGCTCCCAGGAATACAATCTTTTGACTGGGGACTAGTTTTGATTTATTTTCGTTGATAGTGTACCCCAGGGAAGTTAGAAGGTTCTTTACAAATGTCAGGTGCTGAACAGCTTTTCCTGTCTACCTAAATCAGGTAATCGTCCAAGTAAGGGTATATTTGAATCTTTCTCTGTCTGCAATAAGCAATGGCTGGAGCCAGGCATTTTGTGAAGACTCTGGGAGCAGTGGCTAAGGCAAAGGGAAGTGCAGAGAACTGATAATGCATAGATCCCATCCTGAAACAGATATTTCCTGCATGAGTCCCTGATAGGGATGTGCAGATAGACTTCTTTTAGGTCTAGGGTAGCTAACCAGGCATCTTTGGACAGCATAGGAAGAAGCTGCTGAAGGGTGACCATTTTGAATTTCGGTACCACCAGGAGGGTGTTTAGAATAGAAAGATCTAGGATTGGGCGCCAAGTGCCCTCTTTTCTGGGTACCAGGAAAAGTCTGGAATTAAACCCTTGGCCTACCTGTTCTGCAGGAACAGGTTGAATTACCCTTATGGAGAGCAGGGATTGAACTTGGTTTTGCGCCTCTACCCACTGGTTTGGAAAAAGGTCTGGGAACCCTTTTGGGGTTGGCAGTGGGTGGAAGTAAAGTTTGTACCCCTGGGATACAATGTTGAAGACCCATCGGCCTTTGGTGATGGAGGTCCAGCTTTTTGCATGGTGGACAAGTTTTCCTCCTAGGGGCACGAGAAATTGGGCAGAAGTGAAGAGTGGAGTTGAGAAGTCACCGTGAATTATTTCCATAAGGGGGTGGCTTAGCACTCCCCGTTTTAGAAGTGGAGGTACTCCACTGCTTAGATCTCTGCATACCCTGAGACTGTAATCTGGGGAGTCTGTTTCCCCTTGGTCTAGTTTGAGATGGCCTTGAGGGGGGCTGGAAAGGGCCAATGTTTCAAGGGGCAATGCCTACTGAATCTTGGAGGCTGCACTTGCAAAAAATCTTTGACTGTCTGCATAGACTTAGCTTTTTCTTGCATCATTTTTAGAACCTCTTTTGCTTTGGTGCCAAACAGATTGTCCTTCTTCAAAGGAGCGTCTAGTAATTTTGATTTGACATGGTCTGGCAAGGTTTGCTCCTTAAGCCAAGCATGTTTTCTAAGCACAGAACCAGTGACTGCTGCCCTGCAAGATGCTTCTAGGGTGTCAAACCCACATTGAAAGGAATGCATACTAACTTGGCTTGTAGAATACATAAGCTCCTGTAATTCTTTATTTTCTGCACAGTCTGTAAAGGATCTATTGCTTAATAAGCTCCATAATATGCTGCTGGTATTTCAGCATGTGAAACTGGCAATTCAATACACAAATGGTGAGTTGCAGAGGTGTATACATTTTTACCCCATCTGTCTAAAGCTCGGGAATCCCTGTCCGAAGGGGTGGGATTCTTAGCTGTAGTGGCTTTTATACCTTTAGGCCCTTGAGAAATGACCGCTTGGTCAGCAGTAGGATTTTTGAAAAGAAATTTGAGAGAGTCAGGGACTCTGTAGTACCTGTCTGGTTTCCTTGGAGCAGGGGGTAAAGTATCACAAGTTATACCGGATTCCATAAAGGCATCCACAACATCCAGAACAGGAGGGATAGCTAAAGGTCTATGTTGTGGCAAATCTAAAAATTCTCTGAGTATTTTTGGACTGAGGATACTCCTGGCATTCTCAGTGGAAATGCTCTCTTAAAGTATGTAGGGTTTCACCAAAAGAACAATCGTTTTTTGGGGAAGCAGACGGAATGGATTCCTCTGCATCTGAATCCTCATAAGCAGATAAAGGCATGTCTTCATATTCAGAAAACTCACAGTCATCAGGCTCTTTGGTCAGTTAAAGCTGCTGGGGTCAGGTCTCTTTTTCTCTTAGCAAGGGAAGGCTGGCTTCCACTAATCAACACGATCGGGTCTTCTGCCATTTTAAGCATTTTAGATTGTGGCAAGGAAGCAGATGCTTGAGTTTGTAACATTGTTTTTTTAGGCCTTAGAAACTCGGTAGTTTTAGACATAACTGAAGACATGAAAGAAGTCGTCGGTTTGTGTCGAATATCGGTAATGCGAAGAACTTCCTCGGAAGCCGGTGCCTGCACAGCGGCTCCAAATCCATCCAGGGTAGAGACATCCGCAGGTTCCATAGTCAAAGAAGAGTCTCACAGCATACCAGACTCCCAACGGGTCTCAGTAACGGCCTGCGAATCCATCGCAACAGGCATCAGGGGCTGCAAAAGCGCTTCACTGAGTACTGGTGAACTGGCAACTAGCTTAACGGAAGCGTCGTCGGCAGTTTAGGACCTGTGCAGTCTCTCTGCCTTTATCCTTATGTTTTTTCAGAAGATTGGTAGTCGGATAGCTTACCTTAGCGACAATAAAGGCCCGACGGTGAATAGTTTGGGCATTGAACAAAGCAAAAAACCAACACAGTGAGGTACATCGTGGTTCGGGGTCTAAACAGGTAACGCAGTAAGAATGGAAATCTCGGTGTGGTATTTGCTTTCCACAGGAGGGACAATTGTTAACTTTTTCTGACATCAGTTAAGAGCAAGAAAAAAGGATCCCCAAAGGGGTATTTAGCTTTAGAAGACTTCAGGATGATTCAATCCGGAAACGAAAACTCAGGTACGGCCAACCGGCACTCGTGCAAACTGCTTCTGCTTTGGGCTCCTCGGCAAGAAAGACTCATGTAATGGTGTCGGATGCCTGTTTTTATACCCCTGACGACCTGACGTCAGTCCTGGAGCGACATCAACAGACGCAGAAATACCAAGTCTCTGGTATTCGGGCTGACTTGAGGCCTATCTGCAGGCAGATAACCCAAGTGTGACGACTGCAACAGTGAAACACGAAGAACATCTCCCTGCTGTGGGAGTAGTGAAGGGCCACTGCTTAGTTCTTCGCTGGCCTTGGTTTTGTGGTCTAACTGGTCTGTCCCTGCAAGGCTTCCCTTGAACCTGTCTATTGGGGGCTGGGAACGATCAGTGCTTAGAGGGAAAGCTTCTGCTGAACCTGACAGGTTGAACTTGGAGGAAGCCTTTTACTGTTTGCATAGATTTGAGTGTTTAGCTAACTGAGAAGTAGAGTGCAGAAGATCTGCTAACTCTTTGGAAGTATTAGTGTCAGGTAAAGATTACATTTTTTGTTTTATAAGTTCAAAGGTGTGCTGTTGATATTTTAGCATATGGAACCGGCAGTTAAGAGCTCTAATAGCTAAGGTTTTGGAGGTGTACACATTCTTACCCCATCTGTCCAGAGCTTGAGTCCTTGTCAGAGGGAATTGGGTTTTTAGATTAGCTAGCCTTGGCCCCTATGGGCCCCTGAGTGATGACCTCTGGGTCTGCTGCAGGGTTTTTAAACAAGTACTTATGTGAATCAGGCACCCTCTAATACCTGTCAGTTTTCTAGGAGCAGGGGATAGGGTGTCAGGGGTGAGGCTAGATTCAGTGAAATCATCATCCACCATGTCCAGAACAGGAGGGATGGCCAAGGGTCTCTGCTGAGGAAAATCTAGAAAAGTACAGTTTTGTACCTACCATAAATGTAGATGTCCGAACAGGATAGCATCTGCAGTCCTTACAAATGGGTTGTCCTGTCGTCAGGCAGCCCTTCGGTCGGCCGGATTCCAAAGTCTGGGTCTGGCCTCGGCTGGTGTCGCACTTCACCCGACGTCATCTCTGCTGGTCTTCGGGTATAAAGGCATCAGCCGACGCCATTTTCCTCAGTGTTTCTTGCCCCAGATGCCAGTTGCCCTCTTGGATAGCTAAATTTTTGGGTAAATGCCAATGTTTCCAAAAAGTAGAAGGCAAACACAAAAATAAGCATGTATGTACATATATACAAACAAATACACCATAAGAGATCCCCAGCTAGCTATTAGGTGGGCAAATACCCTAGGAGTACCACAGAGGGAAGGAGGGTGGGTAATCCTGACTGCAGATGCTATCCTGTTCGGACATCTACATTTATGGTAGGTACAAAACTGTACTATGTCCTTCAAGGATGCATCTGCAGTCCTTACAAATGGGTAGAATACCATAGCCAAACTAGGGAGGAGGAAGAAGAATTATGGTGTAGTTAGGATCCCTTGCAAAACAGCAGTGGCAAACCCTGCTCGGGATCTAGAGTATAGAGGTAAGTTATAATGCTTGGCAAATGTATGCATGGAGGTCCAAGTAGCCGCCTCAATAATGTCCTTGGTAGCCACTCCTCGTAAGAAAGCTGTGGTAGTGGCTGTAGCCCTTGTAGAATGAGGCCTTATGTTCTGTGGAATTTGCTTTCCATGGTAGGAGTAACAGAATCTTATGCAATTTCCTATCCACTTGGAGATTGTCTGTTTGGAAATTGCTTTTCCTTCCCTTCCTGTTGCATAAGCTACTAGAAGCTGGTCAGTTTTTCTATTGCCCTTGGTTCTGTCCAGGTAGTAGCGCAACTGTCTATGTACATCCAAGGTATGTAGCAGTCTTTCCCCCCTGTTCTGTGGATTGGGAAAGAAGGTAGGTAGGTGGATAGCCTGGTTTAGAGACACTCTGGATACCACCTTAGGCATAAATGTAGGATTAGTTCTCATGGACACTCTATCTTGATGGAAGATTAGGAAGGGTTGTACTGCCATTAAAGCCTGTAGTTCTGAAACCCTTCTTGCTGAAGTAATTGCCAGTAGGAAAGCAGTTTTCCAGGATAGGTGTTGAAGATCTGCTGTTGCTGCTGGTTCGAATGGAGGGAGTGTCAACACAAAGTTCAAGTCCCATGCTGGTAATGGTGGTTTCCTAGGAGGTTTTACATTCTTAATTCCTCTCAGGAACTGCCTGAGTAGAGGATGTGAGAAGACAGGGGGATCGAAGCTGTATTCTGCAGAAATAGCTGATGCATGTATCTTGATGGAGGAATAGGACAGGCCTGTATGGAGAAGCTCTGCCAAATACTCCAGGATGTTGGCAATATCTACCTTTGACACATCTTTCCCTCTTTCAGTACTCCAAATGACAAACCTTTTCCATTTTCCTGCATAGTTCCTTCTTGTTGAAGGTCTGCGGGCCTCAAGGATAATGTCTTTAACCCTTTGGGATAAATCTGGGTTAGTTGCTCTTATGTAATGTTCCAGGCAGTCAGTTGCAGAGTTTTCAGGTTTGGATGCAGGATGTTGTAGTCGCTCTGAGTTAACATCAAAGGAATCAGGGGTAGTGTCCACGTTCCCCCCCCGAGACATGCTCCTCAGCAATGGATACCAATGTTGTCTTGGCCAATTTGGAGCTATCAGAATTATCCTTGGACGTTCCTCTTTGATTTTCAGTAGTACCTTGTGCATCAAAGGAAGGGGTGGAAATGCATATGCTGTCAGGCCTTTCCAACTGAAGGATAGAGAGTCCACCTTCCAAGCAAGTGGGTGGTATGTCCTTGTGCAGAATTTCTTGAGCTGGTGATTGAGTGGGGATGCGAATAGGTCTATTTGTGGCATTCCCCATTTCTTTGTGATGGCCTTGAAGATGTCCGGGTGTAGCATCCATTCGTGAGCATCCGAGGTAGTTCTGCTTAACATGTCTGCTAGGATGTTTTCTTTTCCCGGCACAAATATTGCCTGTAACTGAATGTTGTAGCTGAGAGCCATATTCCATAGGTCCAGAGCCATTCGGCATAGGGGGTATGAATGAGTGCCTCCCTGTTTGTTGATGTACCACATGACTGTGGTGTTGTCTGTCCTTATCATCAATTGGCCTTCTTTGAGGAATGGTCTGAAATTCTGGATTGCTAGTTTTACTGCCAGCATTTCTTTTTGATTTATGTGTAGGTGCAGCTGATCTGGAGTCCATAAGCCTTGAATGCACTTGTCCAGCATGTGGGCCCCCCAACCGAGGTCTGAGGCATCCGTTGTGATGGTTTGGCTTGTTTGAATGTTGTGGAAGGACAAACCTGGGTTTGACTGGCATGCCTGAGCCCACCATAGGAACTCTTGTTTCAGGCATGGGATTAGTGGTATTTCGGTTTCCAAGCTGTGCCTGTGTTGAGACCATAAATTCTTTAGGTACCACTGTAGCTTTCTCATATGCAGTCTGGCATAGGGGACCAGGATTATGCAGGATGCCATGAAGCCCAAGGCCTGCAGTACTTTCCTTGCTGTTAGTTTGTTCTGCTTTGTTAATGTCAAGAAGTAAAGAGGAAGTTGTTCTTGTTTTTCTGCAGTTAGGAATGCCATCTGTTTTACTGTGTCCAATTCTGCACCCAAGAATGTTCTTGTTTGGGATGGTATCAGTCTTGACTTTTTTAAATTGACTGTGTATCCCAGGGCTTGTAGTAAGCAAATGACTCTTTGTAAATCTTGCGTCAGCTTGCTTTTGTTGACCGCTTGTATCAGGCAGTCGTCCAGGTATGGATAAATTTGGATTCCCTGAAGCCTGCAATGAGCGATTACTGATGCCAGGCATTTCGTGAACACTCTGGGCACAGTAGATAAGCCAAAGGGCAATGCTGAGAATTGATAATGCTCTGATCCTGCAAGAAATCTGAGGTATCTTCTGCAATTTGGTCGTATGGGGACGTGCAGGTATGTCTCCTTGAGATCTAGAGTCACCAGCCAATACTCCTTGCCCAGCATGGGAAGAAGTTGCTGTAGGGTCAGCATTTTGAATTTTGGAACAGTGATGAATGTGTTTAAGGCGGACAGGTCGAGAATAGGTCTCCAACTTTTCTCTTTTCTTGGTACTAGGAAGAGTCTGGAGTAAAATCCCTTGCCCTGTTCTGTAGGTGGTACCCTTTCCACAGCTCTCATCTTTGTTAATTGAGCTATTTGTTTTAGAGCTTCTGTCTTTTGATTTGGTGGTAGGTTTGGCATTCCTCTTTTTACTGGTAAGGTGTGGAAGTGAAACCTGTAGCCTTGGTCTATAGTTTGCAAAATCCACTTGTCTCTTGTGATATAGTGCCAGTTTTTTGAAAATAAGGCTAATTTTCCGCCTAAGGGTGCTGCTATTTGTTCCCTGGTAGGCGGTGTGAGGGTCAAGTCACTGTGATTGTCCTGTTGCAGTGGTAGTGGTTGTATCTGTGCCTCGTTGGTTATTGCCTTGCCACTGGCGTCCCCTGTAGGCACCTCCTCTGGATTGATTTCTGCCTCTGGAACGCCTATTCCTGCCTCTCTGAGTTTTACAGGAGTCTGGAAAGGACCAATTTTTGGAAGGCCAGTTCCTGCTAAACCTTGGGGGCTGAACCTGTAGGAAATCTTTAACTGTTTGTACAGATTTTGCCTTCTCTTCCATTTTCTTCATTACTTGTTGAGCAGGAGAACCAAATAGACTGACCTTATCCACAGGAGCATCTAATAGCTTTGCTTTAACATGATCCGGCAAGACCTGTTCTTTCAACCATGCATGCCTTCTTATAACTGTGCCAGTCATGGCTGATCTAAATGAAGCCTCCAGTGCATCATAGCCACATTTTAAAGAATGGTTACTAACCTGCTGAATGCTATTCACCATTTCTAGAACATATTTCTTATCTAAGGAATCATCAGAGGACAGCTTCTTAGTTAACTGATCAAGCATAAACTCTTGGTATTGGATCATATGAAACTGACAGTCCAAAGCTCTAGCTGAGAGAGTAGCAGAGGTGTATACTTTTTTACCCCATCTCTCTAAGGACCTGGATTCCCTTTCAGAAGGGAGAGGGTTTTTCGCTGAGGTCGAAGCTACTGCCTTAGGTCCCTGGGAGATAGTCTCAGGATCTGCAAAAGGAGCCTTGTATAAGTGGTGATGAGTGTCCGGTACCCTGTAAAACCTATCGGGCTTAGCAGGGGCTGGAGGTAAAGTATCAGGAGCAGTGCAAACATCATTAAATGCATCATCCACAACAGGAAGAACTGGAGGTATAGCTAAGGGCCTATGTTGTGGTAAGTGTAAAAAGGTCCTAAGCCTTTTTCTTGAATCTGAGAAATCTTGTCCCTGCCATTGGACTTGCTCTCACATGGCATGTAAGGTTTCCCCAAAGGAAAATTCCTCTGGTGGAGAGGCAGAAAGAATAGATTCTTCAGCATCGGAATCTTCATAAGTAGAAAAAGGAGTCTCTGGATGGTCTGTATTGTCTGTATCATCAGAAGAGTCATTAGAGGACACTGGCTCAGGGGGATCTGCTCTAGGTCTCTTTTCTGGAGGTTGAGAGGCCCTGTCTGGGTGAGACTGGGATCCCCTTATTAAAGAGTTGAGATCCTCTGCCAGAGTAAGCATTTGGGAACTGGAACTGGGCCTGTGAGAGGGGGGCTTAACAGGCACAGACTTAGCAGTTTTGGCTGCTTTAGCCCTGGCAAAGGCCTTTATAGACATGGCTGCAGGAGGCCTAGCAGCACCACGTGCTGGGGTAGAGACATCCAAAGGGATGGTGTCCGATAATCCTGGAGAAACCACATTAGAAGGCAAAACTTCAGAGGCCGATTCAACTAGGGTAGAAGGGGCCTCGGTAGTAGTCATGGATTCGGCTGTAGATTGACCTGTTTGCTCGGTTTCGGCCGAAACCGAGACACTCGCGGTTTGCTTAACCGTGGTTTCGGCCGAAACCACGGACCGCGAGTGTCGGTCCTTTTCTTTGCGTTTTTTTAACAATTTGAGTAGTCGGAGGATCCGACGGCATAATGTACGCAAAATCTGAGCCGAAAAACTGTTCAGCAAACTCCGACCGACGCCTAAGCGTTCGTCGGTTGAAGGAAGCACAGGCTAAACAAGCTGCTACGTCGTGGTCTGGGCCTAAACAAGGTAAGCAGAAAGAGTGGAAATCTTTATGAGGTATTTGTTTCCCACAAGTTAAACAGTTATTCACTTTTTCTGACATCGGCTGAGGCAAGAAAGAGTCCCCAATGGGGTACTTAGCTTTTAGAAGTCTTCGAAGTAGTATTCGGTAGTAGTAATCTCTGGATCTGACCGACCGGCACTTGCGAACAGCTTCTGCTTGGGCACGCGGCAAGAAAGACTGGGGAAAATGGCGTCGGCTGATGCCTTTATACCCGAAGACCAGCAGAGATGACGTCGGGTGAAGTGCGACACCAGCCGAGGCCAGACCCAGACTTTGGAATCCGGCCGACCGAAGGGCTGCCTGACGACAGGACAACCCATTTGTAAGGACTGCAGATGCATCCTTGAAGGATATCTTAGTCTTTTCTTAGAATGAGGATAATCCTGGGGGTCTTGGGTCCTGCGGCGGTTGCGGTTTCATCTTCCATGACGTCAGGTAGTCAGGTGTATAAAGCATGCAGCCAATGCCATTACATCAGTTTTTCCTTGCCCCAGATGTCAGGTGCCCCCCATAATGAGAAGCAATTAAATAGAAGGTTACACCTCCAACAAAAAGCAAATACACCAGAAAGCTTAAGTATAGTAAACAAGAAGAGAGGTATAGTCAATAAAAGTCAGGGGGTTGGGGGGAGGGTAACCAGGACTAAAACAGTGAATACACTCGAACATCTACATTTATGGTAAGTGTACACAACTGTACTATGTTCTTCGTGTTTCACTGTTGCAGTCATTCCATTTGGGTGGATTGCCAAAGCTAAGGAAGGGAGGAGGCAGTTACTGAGCATTAGGACTAGCTATCAGGCCCTGCAAGACTGCAGTGGCAAAACCAGCTCTGCATTTAGAAAAAATTGGCAAGTGGTAATGCTTGGCGACGGTATGTACAGAACTCCAGGTAGCAGCTTCTTGGATGTCCCTGGTAGGAACACCTCTGAGAAAGACTGTAAAAGTAGATGCAGCCCTGGTGAAATGGGGTCTCATCTCCTGTGGTGTAGGTTTTCCATGGTGCTTATAACAGAAAATAATGCAATGGCCTACCCACTTAGAAATGGTTTGCTTTAAAATGGCCTTCCCGTCTGGCCCTGCAGCAAAGGCAACTAGCAGCTGTTCAGATTTCCTGAGAGGCTTGGTCCTGTCCAAGTAAAATCTAAGTTGTCTGTGCACGTCCAAGGAGTGCAGTATTTGCTCCCCTTTGTTCTGTGGATTAGAAAAGAAGGTTGGCAAATGAATGGACTGATTAAGGGTCACACTGGATACCACCTTGGGCATAAAGGAAGAATTGGTCCCGAGGGACACCCTGTCCGCATGAAAGATGATGAAAGGCTACACTGCCATGAGGGCCTGTAATTCAGACACCCTTCTTGCTGAAGTGATGGCTAGAAGGAAGGTTGTTTTCCAAGAAAGACATTTCAACTTTGCAGTTGCAGCTGGCTCAAAAGGAGGTAGAGTGAGCTTTTCCAATACAAAGTTAAGGTCCCAGGCAGGAGTAGGAGCTCCCTCTGCAGAATTGCTTCAGAAGGGGGTGACTCAGTATTATAATGTGCTGAAATGGACGAGGCATGAATTTTAATGGAAGAGAAGGAAAGGCCATTGTGAAGCATCTATAGAAGAATATGTGTAAACTGGGCACTGTTGTGCCAATCCCCTGAGTCTGGCTCCAGGAACAGAATCTTTTCCACTTTTCAGCATAGGAATTTTTAGTACTAGGCTTCCTTGCCTCCAGGATGACATCCAGCACTTGTTTGCTGAGGGATGGTATAGGAGAACTCAGTAATTAGCCAGGCTGCCAAGTTCAGGGTTTGAAGCTGGGGGTACAGAATATGGCCCTCCTGCTGGGACAGTAGGGAAGGAGTCTGTGGTAGGTACCATGGTTCCAGTAGTGACATACTGCGCAAGAGGGGGTACACACCAGTGTTGGCGTGGCCAGTCTGGTGCAATGAGTATTGTCCTTGGTTTGTCCTGTTTGACCTTTAGTAAAACTTTCGAGAGGAAAGGCAGAAGGGGAAAGGTATAAACTGAGAGGCTTTTCCAGGTAAAGGACAGGGCATCCACTTTCCCAGCTTGGCTGTGGGGAGTCCTTGTGCAGAACTTGTCCAATTGGTAGTTCTGAGGGAAGGCAAATAGGTCTATCTCTGGGCTCCCCTATTTGTTTCTCAGAATAATTAATATCTTTGGCTCCAGTTTCCATTTGTGTGGGTCCATGAGATTTCTGCTTAGGTTGTCTGCCAGTGTATTTAGCTTGCCTGGCAAGAATTGAGCTTGTAGGTGCACTTGGTAGCTCAAGGCTGTGTTCCACGGAGCCATGGCTAGTCTGCAGAGGGGGTATGAGTGCCCCCCCTGCTTGTTTATGCACTACATAACAGTGGTGTTGTCCGTCTATACCAATAATTGTCCTGGAAGAATGTGATCCTTGAAGGCGGTCAGAGAATTCTGTACAGCTAACATTTCTTTTTGATTGATATGCATGTGCATTTGACTCAGGTTCCATTTGCTCTGAATGCACTGTCCTGCCAAGTGAGCCCCCCATGCATAGTCTCATGTGTCTGTTAGGGTTTGGGCGGCAGGGGGTAGAGTAAATGGCAGTCCCTTGTTGTGGTGGTAGACCTCTGCCCACCAAAGGAACTCTGTCTTTATACAAGGAATGATGGGAAACATTGATTCCAGGTCCTGAGAATGTTGACACCATAGGCTTTTTAGATACCATTGTAGTTTCCTCATATGCAGTCTTGCATATGGAATTAGTAGAATGCAAGAGGTCATGAACCCCATGAACCCCAGGGCTTGCAGTATTTTCCTTGCAGATAGCTGGGTCTTTGTGGCCAGTAGTTTGAAGTAGGCTGTCAAATAAACTGGTTTCCCTGGCGTGAGGTAGGCCATCTGGGAAGTTTTATTCAAGCTTGCTCCCGGGAATACAATTTGTTGGCAGGGTACTAGGCGAGATTTCTTTTCGTTTATGGTGCACCCCAGTGAGGTTAGCAGTTTCTTTACAAATGCCAGATGATTTAATAGTATGTCCTGGCTTTCTGCCTGAATTAGACAATTGTCCAGGTATGGGTATATTTGAATATTTCTTTGCCTGCAGAATGCAATGACTGGAGCTAAACACTTTGTGAATACCCTAGGTGCAGTACATAAGCCAAAGGGCAGTGCAGAGAACTGATAGTGCATGTAGCCTGCTCTGAAGCATAGGTATTTTCTGCAAGATTCCCTTATTGGGATATGCAGGTAAGCTTCCTTTAAATACAATGTTGCCAACCAGGCATTTTTGCCTAGCATGGGAAGCAGCTGATGAAGAGTTAGGATTTAGAATTTTGGGATTACCAAAAAGGTGTTTAGTATAGACAAGTCCAAGATAGGACGCCAAGTATTGTCTTTTCTGGGTACCAGGAAAAGTCTTCAGCAAAAACCTTGTTTCCAATCCTTTTTTGGGACAGCTTGAATAGCCCTGATATGGGACAGCTTGAATAGCCCTGATACTTAGAAGCTTGAGAACCTGCTGTTGAACCTCTGCCCACTGATTTGGGGGTAGGTCTGGCCAACCGTTTGGGGTTGGTAAGCAGTGGAAGTGGAATCTGTATCCTTGGGAAACTACATTTAGAACCCATTTGTCTTGGGTAAGGAGTTCCCAGTTTTCTGCATGCAAGGCGATCTTTCCCCCTAAAGGAACAGTCAGATGAGCAGGGTTTGGAAGAATTAAGGTTAAGTCATTGTGACAGTTTACTATAGGGGGGTGTCTTACCACTTCCAGCTTTGGAAGAGGGAGCCCCCCACTGCTTAGGCCTGTGAGCACCTTGAGACTGAAGCCCAAGTGGGTCTTGCTGGTCCTGGGTTTGGACTGAGAAGGCCTGGAAGAGACAGGAAGGGACCAATTCTTAGGTCAGTGCCTACTAAATCTGGGAGGTTGTACATGCAGGAAATATTTAACAGTTTGCATAGATTTAGCTTTTTCCTCCATCTTTTTAAGTACTACTACTGCTTTGTTGCCAAACAGGTGGTCTTGGTTTAAGGGAGTATCCAGTAATTTAGCTTTAACATGATCTGGTAAAGTTTGCTCCTTAAGCCATGCATGCCTTCTAAGTACAGACCCAGTGACAGCAGCCCTGCAAGATGCCTCTAAGGAATCAAAACCACATTGCAAAGTATGTTTACCAACTTGTTCAGCAGAATGGATTAAATCTTGTCATTCTTTATTTTCAGCACAATCAGGAATCAACATAATTTTTTGTTTAAGCAATTGAATAATATGCTGCTGATACTTTAACATATGAAACTGGCAGTTTAAGGCACTAATGGCCAAAGTAGCAGAAGTGTATACCTTCTTACCCCATCTGTCCAGGGCCCTGGAATCTCTATCAGAGGGCAGTAGTTTTTGGCAGTAATAGCCTTAATGCCTTTGGGTCCCTGTGAAATGGTCTCTGGATCCGCAGTAGGATTCTTAGGAATTTGTGAGAGACAGGTACTCTGTAATACCTGTCAGGTTTCCTCCTGGGAGCTGGAGGTAAAGTGTCTGGGGCCAGGCTAGATTCCATGAAGGTATCATCTACAATGTCCAGTACAGGAGGGACAGCTAAAGGCCTGTGTTGAGGTAGGAGTAAGACTTCCCTAAGATTCCTTTTGGAGTCAGAGTAATCCTGACTTTCCCATCGGAAATGCTCCCCAAGAGTATGCAAAGTTTCACCAAAAGATAAATCTTCTGGAGGGGAAGCAGAGGGAATGGAGTCCTCTGCACCAAAATCCTCATAGGTAGATAAGGGCCTGGTCATCAGAAGAAACAGAAATTTCGGAATCCTAATCCGAAGAATCAGAAGGAAAATCAGTTCTAGGTCTCTTAGAGGAAGAAGGGTGGCTTCCCTGATTAGAGTAATAAGGTCTTCAGCCATTCTTATGATTTGTTTTTTAGGCACAGGGGCCTGTCCATGCGGTCTGGGCGTCAGTTGTCTAGGCGTGGATCGAGTTTTAGGCCTTGAAGAAGATGGCATCTGTTAGATATGCATGTCAATTGGACTGAAAACACCCTCAGAAGCCGTTGACTGCACAGCGGCTCTAGACCCATCCAAGGTAGAGACATCCACAGGTTCCATAGTCGAAGAAGAATCTCACTGCATACCGGACTCCGAACGGGTCTCAGTAGAGGCCTGCAAATCTGAAATAGCGGGTATCAGGGGCTGCAAAAGCGCCTCACTGAGTACCGGCGAACTGGCGACTAGCTTAACGGAAGCGTCGTCGGCAGCTTTGGACCTATGGGGTTTGTCTCTGACGTTATCTTTTTTCAGAATGTCGGTAGTCGGGTGGCTTACCAAAGCCATTTCTGGATAAAATAGTTAGATGCGTAAATGAACAGACGACGAATAGTTTGAGGGTTGAATAAGGCACAAAACCGAGAGCGAGGGAGGTAGTGGTCTGGGCCTAAGCAAGGAATGCGGTATGAATGAAAATCTTTATGAGGAATTTGCTTTCCATAAGAAATACAATTGTTAGCTTTTACTGACATCGGTTTAGAGCAAGAAAAAGAATCCCCAACGGGGTACTTAGCTTTTTCGAAGACTTCGAATCTGAAACTCGAAATGAAAATTTCAGGAGTCAGACGACCAGCACTTGCGAACTGCTTCTGTCACCGCATGGCAATAAAGACTGATGTAATGGCACTGACTACATGCTTTATACCCGTGACTACCTGACGTCATGGAAGATGAGAGAGCAACCGACGCAGGACCCAAGACTTGGATAATCAGGCCGACTGAGGGCTACCTGCAAGCAGATAACCCAAATGTAATTACCGCAACAGTGAAACACGAAGAACATCGCACAAGGTATGGAAGTCTCGGTGTGGTATTTGTTTTCCACAGCAGACACAATTACTGACTTTTTCAGACCAGTTAGTGCAAGAAATATGTCCCCAATGGGGTACTTCGCTTTAGTCGTTTTCAGATTCAACTTGCACTCTGGCAACGAGTGACTGGCACACGCAAACTGCTTTTACTTTGGGCTCCATGGCAAGAAAGACTGATGTAAATGTGCCGGCTGTTCTCCTTTACACCACTGATGACCTGATGTCAGTCCACAGGCGACAGCAGCCGGCGCAGGGGAAAAGCTAGACTCTGAGATTCGGGCCAACCGAGGGCTACCCAGCAGGGACAACCCACAAGTGATGACTGCAACAGTGAAACACAAAGAACATCTGGTGACCAAGAGAGAAGGTACAGTTGTGTACACTTACCATAAATGTAGATGTTCGAGTGTATTCACTGTTGCAGTCATCACACTTGGGTTATCCTGCCAGCCCTCAGTCGGCCTGAATACCAGAGGCTTAGTATTTCTGCGTCGGTTGCTGTCGCTCCAGGACTGACGTCAGGTCATCAGTGGTATAAAATCAGGCAGCTGACGCCATTACATCAGTTTTTCTTGCCCCAACTGTCAGGAGCCCCCAAATAGGGAGGCAGGTTATGGTGGAAGAACACCACCAGTAGAAAGTAAATACCAAAAATTCCCTGCAAGAAGAATGGAAGAGGGAGAGACAGACAAGGGGGATGGAGGGTGGGAAACCAGGAATGCATTAGTGAATACACTCGAACATCTACATTTATTATAAGAGTACACAACTGTACTATGTTCTTCGTGTGTCACTGTTGCAGTCATCACACTTGGGTTGATTCCCAAAGCTGGAGAAAAGGGAGGAGGCAGTCAAAAGGACTGGGGGCTGGCTAGGATGCCCTGCAAGATTGCAATGGCAAGGCCTGCCCTGGATTTGGAGAAGATAGGCAAGTTGTAATGCTTAGTGAAAGTATGAACATAAGTCCATGTTGCAACCTCCAGGATGTCCCTAGTGGGGACCCCTCCTGGGAAAAGCTGCAGAGGTGGAGGTTGCCTTGGTGGAAGGTGTCCTGACCTCCTCTGGGGGCGGTTTCACATGCTGTTTGTAGCAGAAATGGATGCAGTGTGCTATACATTTGGATATTGTCTGTTTGGATATGGCCTTGCCCTCTGCCCCTGCTGCGAAGCTGACCTGCAATTGGTCAGTTTTTTTCTAAAAGATTTAGTCTATCCAGACAATCTGAGCTGTCTATGTACAGCTAAAGAGTGCAGGATATTTTCCCTCTTGCTTTGTGGATTATGGAAAAAGGTGGGCAAATGAATGGATTGGTTTAGAGCCACACTGGACACCACTTTAGGCATGAAGGATGGGTTAGTCCTGAAGAAGACCCTGTCAGCATGGAAAATGATGAAGGGCTCTACAGCCATGAGTGCTTGTAGCTCAAAAACTCTTCTAGCTGAAATGATGGGCCAGAAGCAAGGCTGTTTTCCAAGAGAGGAATTTTAACTCTGCTGAAGCTACAGGTTCAATGGGGGGTGAGCTTTTCCAACACAAAGTTAAGGCCCCAAGCTGGGGTGGGAGCTCTCCTGGGTGGCCTCTTAAGTTGTTAGCCCCTCTTAGGAGCTGTTTGATGAGAGGCTGTGAGAAGAGAGGTGGCTCTGTGCTGTAATGAGCAGAGATGGCAGAGGCATGAATTTTAATAGAACAGAAGGATAGACCCCTGTGCAGTAGATCTGCTAGGTAATCCAGGATAAGAGGTAGGGAGGGCTGTGATGCTTTGGCTCCCTTAGCCTGGATCCAGGTGCAAAACCTTTTCCACTTGTCAGCATAGGATTTTCTAGTGCTGGGGCATCTGGCCTCACGTATAACATCTAGGACCTGTTTGCTTAGGCTGGCAGCTTGAGGAGAGGTCAGGGAATAAGCCAGGCTGCCAGGTTGAGGGTCTGCAAATGAGGATGCATGAATTCGCCATCCTTCTGGGTCAGACGTGTTGGGATCTGAGGTAGGTGCCATGGTGGCAGAGGTGACAGGCTGCACAGCAGTGAGTACCAGTGCTGTCGTGGCCAGTCTGGGGCAAACAGGATTGCCCTGGGTTTTTCCACCTTTATTTTGAGCAGTACCCTTGAGATGAGTGATAGAGGGTGGAATGCATAGACCGAGATGTTTACCCATGGGAATGATAGAGCATCCACTTTCCAGGCCTTGCTGTGAGGCTCCCTGGTGCAGAATTTGCTGAACTGATGATTGGAGTGAGAAGCAAAGAGGTCCACCTTCAGGGTGCCCCATTTCTGGGTTACAAGGGTGAAGGTTATGTGGTCAAGCTGCCACTCGTGTGGGTCTTGCAGGTTTCTGCTTAAGTTGTCGGCCAGAGAGTTTAGGGAGCTTGTCTAGAATTGTGCTAGCAGGTGAATTTGCATGGCTGAGGCAGTGTGCCAAAGGGTCATGACAAGCCTGCAGAGAGGGCAAGAGTGAGGTCCCTCCCTGCTTGTTGATAAACCATATCACTGTGGTGTTGTCTGTTCTGATCACTACATGCCCGGGGAAAGTAGGGGTCTGAAAGCTGTCAGGGCGTGCTGAACAGCTAGCAGCTCTTTATGGTTGATGTGCAGGTGTATTTGATTTGGGCTCCAATGGTCCTGAATGCACTTGCCGTCGAGGTGTGCACCCCACGCATAGTCTGCGGTGTCTGTGGTGAGGGTCTGGGTGGCATGGGGCTGTGAGAAGAGAAGTCCCTTGTTGTGGCTGTATGCTGCTGCCCAACACAGAAAATCTTTCCTTAGACAGAGTATTATTGGTATGACAGTGTCCAGGTCTTGAGTGTGTTTACACCAAAGGCTTTTTAGGTACCATTGTAGTTTCCTTATATGCAGTCTGGCATATAGAATAATGCAGGAGGCCATGAACCCTACAGTTTGCAGGATTTTCCTTGTGGATAACTGGTTTCTGGTGGCTAGTTGCAAGATGTAGCCTGTCAGGTAGGCTTATTTTTCTGGAGTAAGGAATGCCATCTGGAATGCTGTGACCGGGCTTGTTCCCAGGAATACAATTTTTTTGTGTGGGGACTAGTTTTGATTTCTTTTCATTGATAGTATACCCAAGGAAGGTCAGTAGGTCCTTTACAAAGGTTAGGTGCTGTAACAGCTTTTCCTGTCTGCCTGAATCAGGCAATCGTCTAAGTAAGGGTAAATTTAAATATTTCTTTGTCTGCAAAAAGCAATGGCTGGAGCCAGACATTTTGCGAAAACTCTGTGAGCAGTGGATAAGTCAAAGGGAAGTGCAGAGAATTGAAAGTGCAAAGATCCTGCCCTGGACCATAGATATTTCCTGCAAGATTCCCTGATTGGGATGTGTAGGTAGGCCTCTTTTAGGTCTAGGGTGGCTAACCAAGCATCCTTGAAAAGCATAGGAAGCTGCTGCTGGAGGGTGAGCATTTTGAATTTTGGTATCACCAGAAAGGTGTTTAGAATGGATAGATCTAGGATTGGGCACCAGGTGCCCTCTTTCCTGGGTACCAGGAAAAGTCTGGAATAAAAACCTTGGCCTATCTGGTCTGCAGGAACATGCTGAATTACCTCATGGAGAGCAGGAAATGGACTTGCATTTTGGCCTCTGCCCAATGGTTTGGAGGAAGATCTGGGAACCCTTTTGGGGTTGGCAGGGTGTGGAAATAAAATTTGTATCATAAGATCATATCATAGGAGTGGGCAAATATTGCCATGTCAAGATGTGCCATGCTGACAGACTCCTACCTAGGAAGACTGAATGCTGTAATTAAATTAAAAAAAAAAACTTCAGCAAAGTATTAGTTTAAGGGTATGCATAATTATGCAACCAGCTTATTGTTCTTTTTTTATTTTTTATATTTTCCCCCTAACAGATTTGTTTTTCAATTTAATTGTACAGGTTATAGGTCACATTAAAGGTGAGAAAAGTTTTGAAATTATTTATTGTGGTCTCATTTTTTATATCACAAAAAACTGGCATTTCAACAGGGGTGTGTACACTTTTTATATACACTGTATGTATGAAAAAAAAAACAAATGCTCACATTTTCTGGAAGCTGGTGGCTCACTGTCCTGCAAACTGCTGACTGCAAGGGAAGCATTCTCTAAGGCTGGTAAAATAGGAGGAACAGCTACAGGTTGGGGAAATGACCTGTACCAACACCTTTGCTGAAACTCTGGTACTTTTCTTTTTGTTCCATTGAAACAGCACCTGGTAGCAGAAAGAGCTCTTCAGTACAAGTTTCTGAAGAAAAAAAAACTTTCCTCAGATTTTGATTTCCCATTCTGTTGAGTAGCAACTTGGGACCACATTTCAAGTCTAATCCCCATCCCTCAGACTGACAATCAGAATATGACAGAAGGAAAATTTTCCCTTTTTAAATGAAAAAAAGAGTGAAAAACGTAATGACTAAAAGACTTTAAATAAACCTTCAGCAAAAGCCTGCCAATTCTCCCTGTCTACTCAAACCCAATCAGGGGTTAAGATGCTGGCACAATGGTTACGGTGGTTAGCTTGCAAGCACAAGGTGCAGGGTTTGATTCTCGCAGAGGTAACTAGCTAGGCTTAAAATGGCCCATAAGGGTGTTTAGCGTAGTACTAATCTATGAACCTATGAACTTATAAACCTATAAAGGGGATACAGGTAAAGAAAAATGCCTAACGTTATGCTTCTTTCTCCTGGGAAACCCTACTGTAAAACAGCACCCTGAACAATGGTCCTTCCTTTTCCTGGGAATCAAGCTCCAGAGCATCTGTGCAAAGGAACAATGTCCACTTGCTGCTCTGATGCAGAGAAGAGTAGTTCTGTCTTGACCAAAGAGGACAGCTGAACAGTGAGAGGACGTGCCTGCCTCATGGTTCTTAGCAGCTTCAGAGAAACTGAGGAGGGATCCAACGTAACCAAAACAGAGGCACTCACCAAAACCTAGGCAAAAACGAAGCTGGAATAAAGATCAAAGCCTCCTATACGACTTTTCGCTTTTCATGCATCAGGGAGAAAGTATCCAAGGAGTCAGAACTCAGGTCCATCTCTCTACCAAAGAAAGTGCCTGACAAGCAGGTGGTGAGGCCTTAGTATCATGCTCTTCACTTCTGATTAATAAGGCAAGGTCTGAGGTAAAATTTTATGACAACCACAAAAAACACTAGCCCTTACCTCAGCAACAAATTTTGATAGAAAAAATGAAACTTTTTCTTCACAAAATTGGAAAGTAGTCCCCAGTACTATACTTATCTGCCCAACTATGGAAAGTGCTAGCCAACTGTCGATTCCTCTCTCAAAGTCACAGCAGAGGGCACTTTTCAATGGCAAGAAAGTTCTGACTGAGATTTTGGCACCCTAACCACTGACTTTCTGCCACTCTCCTCAAACTCTGTAGTAGTTAGGATGAGTGGAAAGCACCCTAAAGCTTTGGAAGCTAGCTACTCTTCCGATCTTTGCAGGATATGTCTCATACAGCTTTACTTACTGCAAAAGTGATCTAATGACAAACATGTCTAGGAAAGGGCAGAACTAATGGAATGACGACACAATCTAGGTTTATGTTATTCTCTGAAATGCAGCACAAAAGGTCTTAAGATGGTATTTGGTTAATATCCCTGTATACAATCACTGTTTTGGTGTCTGAGTGGGAGAGCTTCCACTGGGGTACGAGGAGAAAAAGGTTAACAGCTCCAAGTCAGGTCGGCTACTATGCGTTTTGCAGCTAAGAATCCTAGGTATCAGCACAGTGACTGTGGATATTACTAACAACATCTAAAGGTGATGTGAGTGACTGTGGATATTACTAACAACATCTAAAGGTGATGTGTTCAGGCACTTTTTAATCAAACTGCAGCCTTATGTTCTAGCACTTGGCATGTGCTGTGCCATGCTGTCTGGGAAACTCTGGGACTCTGCCTAGTTGGATGGTTGTTGCCTGCAGCTACATCTGACATCAGCAACTACTGCAACAATGACCTGAATAAAGAACACCCTTGGGCACTAACTACAGGCATCTGTACACTGGCATTTCACCTACGACACAGCTGCTAATTGCACGGAGGCATAAGTGCACCTCAAAGCAGTTGTTGTCACCACTTCCAAAAAGGCAGTCAAGCAAGGCTGAAGTCAAACTAAGCTCCTAGTCTTGAAAAGTACAGACTTAGACCTCATTAGATCCCACATCTGAAATCATTAATAGGAATCTGACAGGATCACTAAGACCTGATGAACCAATGCACTTTCAACATCTGATTTCCTTGTGCTTTAAGCACTTTACCTTTTGAGATATGGGTCATTCTGCTTGCTGGCATTTTGTGGGAAAGGGGCTGGACAAAAGTGCTTCCTGAAGTGATAACCAACCATATGTGACTTTAAAAAAAATAAAGTCAAAATCTGCAACCCTCCAAGGTATTTACTTTTTGCTAAATACTCTACAATGTAGCACATCACAAAATAACCCTTAACAGGACAAACACTGGATATCTCTTACAAAGGATTTGTCTCGTGCTCAGCTGTTGAGAACTTTTTTCCAAGGATGTCTAGCCATCCGACAGATAAACCCACCAGAAAAAGCACGAAGTGTAAACACCAGAGAAGGTACAAAGGTTTTATTAAGTGCTACAGATTACTCTCTCTCTTACACAGTCGAGTTTCAGTCAAAGCCCTGGACACTGGAGGCAACCTGAAGTCTGGGAAACATGGGATCAATACTAGAAAAGCAATCATGAAGACCATAAGATGCTTAACTATATACACTTGAAACAGATACACTTCAACGTCTGTCCCTCCCTTTTCAAGCACTTAATAGTGCTTACCTCCCAAACCAAGCAGAGCTGTACATGACAATCCTGGTGTAAATTTGAGTCTACTCAGCCAATCATCAAGACTAGCCTTAAAAAGTAGTCAAAATAGTCCTTTGTTTGACCTTTAGTGGTAACTTATTCCACATGCTGGGTATCTCTGGACCTTTATAGTAGATTACTATTCTTCAATTTATACATACCAAAACAGCAACTACATTAAGTGAATCTGATAAGAAAAGAGTAAAGTGGCATGGTGACTTCACTGGATCCTGAAAATTTTCCCTTGGAAATGAAATGGGCCAGACAAAAGGATGACTGAGAATGAGAGGGAACTGTCCACATAAGTACCAAAGTCTCTTATAATATAATACTGCCTGTATGAAAAGTACCACCATGCAGAGAATATGAGCTGGGAAAGTACAGTTGTGCATACTTACCATAAATGTAAATGTTCGAGTGTATTCACTGTTGCACTTCTAACCAATGGGTTATCTGGCTCTCGGTAGCCCTCGATCGGCCAGAATACCAAGTAAATATGACATCGGCTGTCATCGGTTGTAAAGGACGTCAGAACGTCCGATACAAAAGGAGGCAGCTGATGTCACTTCCTCAGTCTTTCTTGCCATAACAGTCAGAAGCCCCCAGAAAACAAGGCTTAAACCAAAAGTAATTTTGGCAAATACCAAATTTAGTCTGTACCTTAGGAAAAGAGAAGACCAAAAAGGGGGAAGGAGGGAGGGAAACCAGGACTGCAACAGTGAATACACTCGAACATCTACATTTATGGTAAGTGTACACAACTGTACTACATTCATCGTGTTTCACTGCTGCAGTCCTAACCAATGGGTTGATTACCAAAACCCAGAGAAAAGGGAGGAGGAACCAACAGAATCAAGGATTGGAGATAATGCCCTGCAGAACAGCAGTGGCAAACCCTGCCCTGATTCTTGAAAACAAAGGCAAATTAGAATGCTTTGTGAAAGTGTGAACAGGACCATGTGGCAGCCTCCAAAATGTCTTTAGTAGGGACACCCCTTAAACAGGCTGCAGAAGTGGAAGCTGCTCTAATTGAGTGGGTCCTAATCCCTTGAGGAGGAACCTTGCCATGAAAGGAATAACAAAATGTAATACAATGTGCAATCCATTTAGAAAATGTTTGCTTAGAAATAGCCTTTCCCTGAGCTCCAGGGACAAAACTGACCAATAACTGCGCCGATTTCTGAAGGTCTTTAGTCCTGTCCAGGTAAAACCTGAGCTGTCTGTGCACATCGAGAATGTAGGATTCTTTCACCTTTATTTCGAGGATTAAGAAAGAAGGTAGGAAGGTGTATGGACTGATTAAGAGTCAGGCTAGAAACCACCTTATGCATAAAGGAGGGGTTGATTCTAAGATATACCCTATCTGCATGGAAAATAGGAAAAGGCTCTAGAGCCATCAAAGTTGCAGCTCTGAAACCCTCCTTGCTGAAGTTATAGCCAAGAGGAAGGCAGTCTTCTAAGAGAGAAACGTGGAACCTGCAGTGACAGCTGGCTCAAAAGGAGGAAGAGCGAGTTTCTCTAGAACAAAATTAAGATCCCAGGTAGGTGCCCTTCTGGGAGGTTTTAAGTTGCAAGCACCTCTGTGAAACATTTTCATCAGGGGATGAGAGAAAATGGGTTGCTCAAAAGAACAATGAGCAGAAATGGCTGAAGCATGGATCTTGACAGAGGAAAAAGAAAGACCACCCTGAAGCAAATCAGCCAGGTGCTTCAGGATCAGAGAAAGGGTAGGCTGAGAAGAGGATTCCACTCTAGCCTGCATCCAATGAGAGAATCTTTCCCATTTTCCAGCGCAGGACTTCCTAGTGCTAGACCTCCTGGCTTCCTTCAGCACATCAACCACCTGCTGGGAAAGGGAAGAAGAAAAGGAAGGAGTCGTACAATGAGCCATGCTGCCAAATGGAGAGACTGAAGATGAGGATGTAGAATGTTTCCCCTTCCTGAACCAAAAGATCTGGCTTCAGAGGAATATGCCAAGGAGGAAATTGGGAGAGACTGCGAAGCAGTGGATACCAATGCTGTCTGGGCCAGTCCAAAGCTATGAGAATAGCCCTTGGTCGTTCGTCCTTGATTTTCAACAATACTCTGGGAAGAGGAGGGAAGGCATAAACTGACAGCAGTGCCCAAGGGAAGGACAGAGCATCCACTTTCCAGGCTATGCTGTGATGCTGTCTGATGCAAAAAAGAGGTAGAAGATGGTTGTCTGGGGAGGAGAAAAGATCCACCTGAGCTGTGCCCCAACGTTGAATGATGATGTAAAAGACTGCTCTGTTCAGCTGCCACTCATGAGGATCCAGGGTCTGTCTGCTCAATTGGTCTGCCAAAACAGTGAGCCTTCCTGGAAAAAAACTGAGCTAGGAGATGCAGGCCCAGGGATGCTGCTATGGATCAGAGATTCATGCTCTGCCTGCACATGGGGTAAGAATGAGTCCCTCCATGCTTGTTGATGTACCACGACTGTGGTGTTGTCTGTTCTGACAAGCAGGGTTCCTGGAGAAAGAAGATGCTTGAAAGCTAGTAAGGCCTGCTGAACTGCTATCAACAACTTTAGATTTATGTGCAGGTGCATCTGCTGGGCATTCCAACATCCCTGTATGCATCTGCCATCCAGGTGAGCTCCCCAGGCGTAGTCCGATGCATCTGTGGTAAGAACTTGAGAGGCAGGGGATGGGCGAAAAGGCACGTCTTTGTTTTGTATACAGGCTATCGCCCACCACAGAAACTCTGTCTGCAGACATGGAAGCAGAGGAATTATCATATCCAGGTCCTGTGTGTGTTGACACCAAATGTTCTTGCTGTACCAATGCAATTTCCTCATATGCAGTCTTGCATATGGAATCATGAGAATGCAAGAGGCCATGTATCCCAGAGTTTGCAGGTATTTCCTTGCAGGCAGCTGGGACAGGCTTGCCAAGTCCTTGAAGTAAACTGAAAGAGTTGCCTGCTTCTCCTGGGTGAGATACATCATCTGGGCGGCTGTGTTCAGACTCGCTCCCAGGAATGTTACCTCCTTGGATGGCACCATTTTTGATTTTTCCTCGTTGTGAGTGTACCCAGGAAAGAAAGAAGAGTCTTTACAAATTCTAGATCCTTTAACAGCTGTTCCTGAGAATTTGCTTGAATTAGACAGTCTTCCAAGTATGGATAAATCTGAATTTCTTCTGCCTGCAAAAAGCAATGACTGGAGCCAGGCACTTTGTGAAAACTCTGGGAGCAGTAGATAAGCCAAAGGGCAGCGCAGAGAAGTGATAATGTTGCTTGCCCATCCTGAAACAAAGGTATTGCCTGCAACTTTCCCTGACAGGGATGTGCAGATAAGCTTCTTTGAGATCCAAAGTTGCCAGCCAGGAATCCTTTTCTAACATTGGCAGCAACTGATGCAGAGTGAGCATTTTGAACTTTGGAATTACCAAGAAAGAGTTCAGGATGGATAGATCTACGATAGGACGCCAGGTGCCTTCTTTTTTTGGAACTAGAAAAAGTCTGGAATAGAAACCTTGGCCTACCTGCTGAGCAGGAACTGATTCTATTGCTCCCAGATGTAACAGACAAAATTTGCTTTTCTACTTGTGCCCTTTGGTTTGGGGGAGCATCCGGGTATCCTATGGGTACTGGAAAGGTGTGGAAAGAAAACTTGTGTCCTAGGGATACAGTTCTGAGTACCTATTTGTCGTCCGTGATGGTGGCCTAAACATTTGCAAAAAAGGCCAACCTTCCCCCTAAAGGACTCTCCAGGAAGGCAAGAACAGGCAGAGGTTGGATAGAGTCATTGAGAATGTTTGGATTGAGATGCAGGCTTAGAACTTCCCGCCTTGGAAGTGGAAGCCTGCCAATACTTAGACCTTTGAGGGGTAGCCACCTGCCCCTAGAAGATTTGTAACCTCTAGTCCTAGAATGGTTCTGTCTGCTGGCATCAGGAAACATCCAACTCTTAGAAGGGTATTCCTGCTAAAGCGAAGAGGTTGAACTTGCAGAAAGTCTTTAACTGTTTGCATAGACTTGGCCTTATCGTCCATCTTCTTGAGCACATCCTCTGCTTTGCTGCCAAAAAGACTGTCCTTCTGGAAAGGTACATCTAAAAGCTTAGCCTTGACAGGCTCTGGTAGGGGCAGTTCCCTGTGCCAAGCGTGCCTTCTAATAACAGATCAGTAGCTGTTGCCCTGCAGGAGGCTTCTAGAATGTCAAAACCACAATGTAATGAATGTTTATTGACAAAACTGTCAGGATTCAGCAAATCCTGCATATCCTTACTCTCTGTCAACAAAGGCACACTTGCTATCCTAGACTTAATAGCTTCCAAGGTGTGTTGCTGGTACTTCAGCATATGAAAAAGACAATTAGCAGACCAAATAGCAAGAGTGGCAGAGGTATAAACTCTTTTACTCCACCTATCTAGGTTCCTAGATTCTCTGTCAGAAGGAACAGGATTTTTGGTAACAGTGGCCTTAACTCCTTTAGGGCCTTGAGAAATAACCTCTGTATCAGCCAACGGATTCCAGAAAGAGAATCAGGGACTCTATAGTACCTGTCAGGTTTCCTGGGAGCAGGAGGAACAGAATTTGGAGTCAAGGAATTTTCCAGAAAAACCTTATCAACCACTTCCAACACTGGGGGAACAGCCAGAGGCTTATGCTGAGGCAAATCCAAAAACTCTCTAATCCTTTTCTTAGATTGGGGATAATTCTGACTTTCCCATTTAAAATGCTCCTTGAGAGTATTTAAAGTATCACCAAAAGAGAAATCCTCTGGATGAGAAGCAGAAGGGATGGACACCTCTGCGTCTGAATCCTCAAAAGGAGAAAAAACCTGAACAACTTCCTCTTCATCAGCAGAAATGCTAGAAGTATCAGAACCAGAAAAAGACAAAGCCTCAGGAGAAACATCCCTACCCCTGTTAGAAGGAGGAGGCTGTGAACCCCTAATAAGAGTCAAAAGATCATTAGCCATTTTAACCATTTGGGATTGAGGGGAACGAGAAGAAAATGGAGCCTGCTTTTTCACAGGCTTATGACTGGAAGATTTACCTGCAATTCTGAAGGACTCGGGAGGCCTGGCAACCATCGAAGTTGCAGCAGAGGTTGTCGGTATGACCTTGCTAACTGAATGAAAAATGGTGGCCTTGGAGTCAGCTTAGCAGCTCCTGATCCAGCTGAAGAGGCAACAGGTGAAAGGTCAGAAGGCAAAATGAAAGCTGGAGGCCTGGGGGAATCTGAAATGGTCTCAACCAAGGCCTGCGGTTGAAAAGCTGCGGGCTGCAGGAGCTGCAAAGGCACCTCACTGGCTACCGCATGACTGACTACCAACTTAACATCATCAGAGGACTTGACCCTCTGAAGCCTGTCGCGGTACTTATCCTTACGCTTCTTGGGGATATCTAAAGCCTGAAGACTAGTGGACGCCATACCAACAAACTTAGGCCAAACTCCAAAATGTTCAGCTAAAAGCTTAGCCCGATGACGAATAGCACGCGGATTAAAGGAAGCAGAGAGATCACAATTAGGAATGTCGTGGTCAAGGCCTAAACAAATAATACAATAGGAATGAAAATCTCTATGGGGAATCTGCTTTCTACAGGTAAGACAATTATTAAACTTTTCTGACATTTAAGGCAAGAAAAGAGGATCCCCAATGGTGTACTTAGTTGTAGATGACTTCAACTTTGTAGTCGGAATCCAAAAAAGGTAAAATGCCGACCGACACTCGTGCAAGAAATGCTTCTGCTTCGGGCTCCGCGGCAAGGAAGACTGAGAAATTAACGTCGGCTGCCTCCTTTTGTATCGGACGTCCTGATGTCCTTTACAACAGACGACAGCCGATGTCATATTTACTTACCTTTGGTATTCTGGCAGATTGAGGGCTACCGGGAGCCAGATAAATCATTCGTTAGGACTGCAACAGTGAAACATGATGAGCATCACATTTTTTACTGAATGCAACTGTGCCGCACCTTTCTGCATTTAACTTGATATCATTTTCAGTACATCAGATAAATGCATATTCCAGCCCTTACCAGAGTTGATTAGTATCCATGTGCCCAACTTGCAGTCGTTAGCAAATTTAGTCAACCAGACTTCTTGGATATTGGACTGGATGTCTGTCAAAAAAACTGCCAGAAGGAGAGGACTCAGTAGAGTCTGAGGTACCCAAGCTCGGGGAGGGAGGGGGGTCAGAAACTGTTAGAAAAAATTTAAACTGAGAAAAAAAATCTCATAAAGCATAAAAAATAGAACCACTGCAGAAAAAAGAATATCCAACTGTACTGAATCATAATACATTTTTGCTGGGAATTTAGAATGTTAATCTGATCCCACTGAAAAACATATTCAACAGATGAAGTATCACAAAAAGAAAGGTCTCCTAGACAGAAACCTTAAACAGCCCTTTCCTTAGAATCAAATTCAGAAGTTAACACTGAAGCACACATTATGTTGATCTATCTTTTAAAAAAAATAGCAGCAAGGGAGACAGCGTCAAAACCCTTTGGTAGATCAAGATAAAGTGTGCATAGAATGATCGCTGTCCACAGCCTCTGTAACCTTTTTTTTTCACAGAAATTTACTGATTCAGAAGACTGGATCTGTCCTTCACAACATCAGACTGTTAATTAACTCAACTGATACAGATCCGTATGTTTCCATAAATGAAATCTGCTATGATCCCATGGTTTTACATACAAGGCTAGTGAGGCTAATGGCCTTACAATTACCTGGACACATAGTGAGGGCTACCCTTGTGTAGGGGAGTCACAATGGCTATTCTCTAGGCATGAGGCACATACTGTGGATAGTCGAGTTTAAAAAGTTAAAGCAGAAGCCTAGACAGTACATACACAATGCAGTACGTATGTTGTCTGGTCCTATGGAAGTAATAATTTTAGCCTTTTAAAGAGAATTTAAGACTTGTTCCAAGGTGACTCCAGGAGAAAACTAAATTTTCAGGGAATACTGTGGAAAACAATGTATGTAGGTGAGGTAAAGTTAGGAGTAAATTTGTCTAATAAATTGGTGATATCATTTGGATTGAAAAGTACAGCAGATGTTCTACGAGATCACTGTTTCAGTAGCCTAAGACATTTGCATTACATCTGCCAAAGATGTGACAAACAGGGTAGCTTTTTAAAGCTAAAGGGTACCTTTCACACATTTTAGTTGCCGTTAGCTTGTGCAGAGCTCCATACTGAAATACAGTTTAGACTCCTAAAAAACTTCTGTCCCCAAGAAGGGAGGCAGTACCCCTGAAAGAAAAAGTGCTAGGAAATGTAATCTATAAACAAGAGTATACAGAACCACACCCTGGATATACAAAAGCTGATATAAGTATACTTTTTAGCATTTTTTCTGTTTCAGTGATAGTTATCAAAACTGTACTGCATTTATTTATTTCACTGAACACTGGTGGTCTCTCTCTCTCTGCAGTTTGTTTTCCCACCCTCTCACACAAGTGTTGTTCCATTCTTAAACTTGGTGGCTTTGGAATTGCCCACCCGTGCTGTAAATTTTTCTTTGGACACTCCTCCCAGCTTAATCTCATTTCATCACTCAACTGAGTACAGTGAGATCATTTGGGAAGGACTACCCCCCCCCCCCTTGCTTCTTTGATTCTGGCCACTCATACCAGTCCCATATAATCAGTTCTGTCTACTGTGTACAGTGAGAACATTTGGGAAGGCCAACCCCCTTAGTTTCTTAATCTTGAATAATCTTCTGTTTTCTCCCTCTCCACTTAAAAAAACAAAAAAAATTACACTCTATTCAGCTCCTCTTACTGTAGCTGTGTTCTACCTACTCCCTTATTTTGCTTTGCTGTATGCTCTTAAGTGTTCAAGCGCTCTTACTGTGCTGCATTTACTGCTGCTTGTTACAACACAGATTAAATTTATCTGCTATTCTAAGCATCTTAGTTTTGGTTTCAGCACTTGTGCTTCAGGCCAGTTATTTTACATTTAAGAAGGTTTTTGTGGTCTACACGATTAGAGACAAATGTTTATCAAAACCCTCTCTCCACAAGTCCGCCAAATGTTCAAAACACTATGGCTGGACAATTCCCATCAGTTTCTCCTGCAAGCCTGGTCGACATGGGCAAGCTGAGACAGTGTAACAACTGCCTCATGTTCACTGACAGCTCTCTTCTCCTAGCACATAATTCTACTTGTGAGAAATGCATCTACATCAGTAACCTAGAATCCATGCTCTCTCGCATCACAGTCAGTACTCCCGAGAAAGAGATTGCCAGCACAACCACCACACCACTCACATACATAGCCAAGCACAACATACACCCACCTATACAGAGGTCCTTAATAAAAACGTAACCTAAACAGCAGAGACCTCCAAAACACACTCAAGCATTCCACACACACCACCAAATATATCACACACAGTAGCCAACACAGCCCGTACGGCATAACAATAAAAATACAGTTTTGTACCTACCATAAATGTAGATGTTCGAGTGTATTCACTGTTGCAGTTATTACACTCAGGTTATCCTGCTGGCAGGTGACCCGCAGTCAGCCGAGTTCCAAAGTCTTGGTCCGGCGTCGGTTGCTGTCACCTCTTCCCTGACGTCAGTGCGCCAGGGGTATATAAGATGCAACCGACGCCATTTTCTTCAGTTTTTCTTGCCCCAGATGTCAGGTGCCCCCAAACAGATAGGAAATACATATTGCTAACAAAAACATAAAGTAAATAAAAAACAATACCCTTATTTACAAGCAAATACACCACATAGGTTGTATATAAGTTGTGTAGGATAGAAAGATATAGATAAGTCCCAGCAAAGTAAGTGGGGATGGAGGGTGGGTAACCTGGACTGCAACAGTGAATACACTTGAGCATCTACATTTATGGAAGGTACAAAACTGTACTATGTTCATCATGTTTCACTGTTGCAGTCATTACACTTGGGTTGAATCCCAAAGCTGAGGTTGGGTGGCTGGGTCTATAATGGATTTGGAGTGGCTATGAGGCCCTGCAGCACTGTAGAGGCAAAGCCTGCTCTGGATTTAGAGTAAAGAGGCAAGTGGTAATGCTTGGCAAAGGTGTGCACTGAACTCCAAGTTGCAGCTTCCAAAATATCCTTGGTTGGTACTCCTCTAAGAAAGGCTGTTGCCCTGGTAGAATGTGGCCTAATGTTGTTAGGCACTGTTTTTCCATGTTGTGTGTAGCAGAAACGGATACAGTGTCCTATTCACTTTGAAATATTCTGCTTTGAAATAGCCTTTCCCTGTAATCTTGCAGCATATGCTACAAACAGTTGCTCAGTTTTCCTGAAAGCTTTTGTTTTGTCCAAGTAGAAAAGTAACTGCTTGTGTATGTCTAATGAGTGCAGAAGTCTCTCCCCTTTATTCTGGGGATTTGGATAAAATGTTGGCAAGTGAATAGTTTGGTTAAGAGCCACACTGGATACCACCTTTGGAATAAATGTAGGGTTTGTTCTTAAAGAAACCCTGTCTTGATGAAAAATTATGAAAGGTTCCACTGCCATTAATGCCTGTAGCTCTGAGACTCTTCGTGCTGAAGTTATTGCCAGAAGCAGAGCAGTTTTCCATGACAAAAATTTTAATTCTGCTGAATTGGCTGGCTCAAAAGGAGGTAAAGTTAGTTTTTCCACAACAAAATTGAGGTCCCAAGTTGGTGTTGGTGCTCTCCGGGGTGGTCTTATGTTTTTAGCCCCTCTGAGGTATTGTCTTCGTAATGGATGAGAGAAAATAGGAGGATCCGTGTTGTAATGAGCTGAAATGGCAGAGGCGTGGATCTTAATTGATGAAAAGGATAGGCTTTTGTCCAGCAACTCAGTTAAGTATTGTAATATCTGAAGAATATTTGGAACAAGAGGGTCAAAGCCTTGAGCCTGGTTCCAGGTGCAGAATCTCTTCCACTTTTCTGAATAAGATTTCCTGGTGCTGGGCCTCCTGGCCTGCAAAATGACATCCACAACAGCTTTAGAGAGAGGTGTTGGCTGCTTGGCTAAGTTATCTGCCATGCAGCCAGATTTAACGTTTTGAGCTGGCTGTGCAGGATCTGATTGTTTTGTTGAGTCAGAAGATGAGGAATTTGAGGTAAAATCCATGCAGGGCCTTGAGCCAAGTTCTTTAAGATTGGGTACTAGCACTGGCGTGGCCAGTCTGGGGCAATCAGGATCATTTTTGGCCTCTCTTGCCTGGCTTTTAGGAGTACCTTTAAAAGGAGAGGCAGTGGGAAGGCATAAACTTTTAGGGTTTTCCAGCTGAATGAGAGAGTATCCACTTTCCATGCTTGTGTGTGGTAAGTCCTTGTGCAGAATTTCTGTAGTTGGCAGTTTAGAGAGGAGGCAAAAAGATCTATGTCTGGGCACCCCCATTTTTGTGTTATCATGCTGAATACTTGTGGATTTAATTTCCACTTGTGATGATCCATGATGTTTCTGCTTAGGTCGTCTGCCAGAGTATTTTTCTTTCCTGGCAGGAATTGTGCTTGCAGATGAACTTGATAGGTCAGTGCTGTGTTCCACAAAGTCATGGCTTGTCTGCAGAGGGGATAAGAATGTGTGTCCCCTTGCTTGTTTATGTACCACATAACTGTGGTGTTGTCCGTCTTTAGTAATAGTTGTCCTGGATGCAGAAGGTCCTTGAAAGCTGTCAGTGCATTTTGTACAGCTAGCATCTCTTTTTGATTGATGTGAAGATGCATTTGGTCCGCGGTCCGCTTGCCCTGAGCACATTTTCCTGCCATGTGTGCTCTCCAGGCATAATACGATGCATCTGTTGTTAGTGTTTGCCTGGCTGTGGGTAAAGTGAAAGGCTGTCCCTTGTGGTGACATGCCTGTGCCCACCAACCAAACTCCTGTTGTAGGCAGGGAATAAGTGTTATTATTGCTTCCAAACTGTGACAGTGTTGAGTCCAAACACTTTTTAGATACCACTGTAACTTCCTCATATGCAGTCTGGCATATGGTATTAGTAGGATGCAGGACACCATGAACCCAAAGGCCTGCAGAATTTTTCTTTCAGGGAGTTGGTTTTTTGTTGCCATCAATTGAAAGTACTGAGTCAGTTGTCTTTGCTTGTCTGGCGTGAGATAAGCCATCTGGGCAGTTGTATTTAAGCTTGCACCCAGGAATATTATCTCTTGTGAGGTCACTAGTTTTGACTTCTTTTCGTTTATTGTGTACCCTAGGCCCATTAGTAATCTTTTTACAAACGCCAGGTGCTTTAGTAGAACGTCCTTGCTCTCTCTGCTTAAATAAGGCAGTTGTCCAAGTAGGGATATATCTGAATTACTTTTTGTCTGCAAAATGCAATTACTGATGCCAGGCATTTTGTGAAGACCCTGGGGGCAGTAGATAAGCCAAAGGGCAGTGCAGAGAATTGGTAATGCTTTGTGCTAGCTATGAATCTGAGGTATCGTCTGCAATTTTGTCTGACTGGGACATGCAGGTATGCCTCTTTGAGGTCCAAAGTAACAAGCCAAGCCTTCTTTCCCAGCATGGGAAGTTCTTGCTGTAGTGTCAACATTTTGAATTTCGGAACATCCAGGTAAGTATTTAGAATAGATAGGTCCAGTATGGGTCTCCAAGCTTTGTCCTTTCTGGGGACCAAGAAAAGTCTTGAGTAAAATCCTTGTCCTTGTTCCTGTTGTGGCACTTTTTGAATAGCTCTCATATCCATGAGGGCTCTAATTTGTTTTTGTGCCTCTGCCCACTGATTTTGTGGCAGGTCTGGCATTCCTTTTGGCCTTGGTAGAGTGTGAAAGTGGAACCTGTAACCTTGAGACACAATATTCAGTACCCATTTGTCTTGGGTGATTATATGCCAATTTTGTGAAAAAAGTGCTAGTTTTCCCCCTAAGGGAGCTGCCAAAAGGTAATTGCTTGGCATTTGAAAGGGGAAGTCATTGGGACCATTTCCTATAAGGTTGTGACTTGTCTTCTCCTCCTTTTGGGGTTGAAGCACCCCACTGTCGTGGTCTGTAAGAGCCTTGGGGCTGAGATCTGCCTCTTGGGCGTCTGTATCTGCCTCTTTGTGGTCTGTCTGACACTGGAAAGGACCAATTTTTAGAAGGCCAATTTCTGCTAAATCTAGGTGGCCGTACCTGTAAGAAATCCTTCACTGTTTGCATAGATTTTGCTTTATCCTCCATTTTCTTTAATACCTCTTCTGCCTTACCACCAAACAAGATATCATGCTGTAAAGGAGCATCCAATAATTTTGCCTTAACATGATCAGGTAAACTTTGTTCTTTTAACCAAGCATGCCTTTGAATCACAGATCCTGTAACTGCGGCTCTACAAGACGCCTCTAATGAATCAAAACCATATTACAGAGTATGTTTTCCCACTTGTTCAGCTGCATGCAGTAAATCCTGCATTTCCTTATAGTCAGGACCTTCTGAGCTAGTAAGCATTTTCTGTTTTAAGAGAGACATTAAATATTGTTGGTATTTAAGCATGTGGAACTGGCAATTTAAAGACCTTACTGCTAAAGTTGGAGAAGTGTAAACTTTCTTCCCCGATCTATCCAATGCTCTAGAATCCCTGTCAGAGGGAACTGAATTTTTAGCAGTGGAAGCCTTTACCCTTTTGTGACCCTGGGAAATAGTTTCTGGGTCAGCAGCAGGGGTTTTATAAAGAAATTTGTGAGAGTCAGGGACTCTATAGTACCTATCTGGCTTGACTGCTGCTGGGGGCAAAGAATCAGGGGGTTAAACTGGATTCAGAGAAAACATCATCCACAATATCTAACACAGGTGGAATAGCAAGGGGCCTGTGCTGAGGCAATAAAAGAAAATCTCTGAGCCTTTTCTTGGATTCTGTATAATCCTGGCTCTCCCAATGGAAATGCTCCCTCATGGTATGTAATGTTTCCCCAAAAGAGTAATCCTCAGGAGGAGAGGCTGCAGGAATAGATTCTTCAGCATCAGAGTCCTCATAGGGGGGTAGAGAGTATCCCTGGTCTGAAGAGGAATCAGAGGAATCATAGTCTGTATCCTGCCGAGGCCTTTTATCAGGAGGGGGATGGGAACCCCTGATCAGAGTAATTAGGTCTTCGGCCATTTTCAGCATCTGTTTCTTAAGCATGAAGGACTGTACAGGAGAATGCTATACTTGTTTCTTTGTCTTTAATGGTGTTTTAGACTTGGTTGTTTTGATGGTAAGCTGTGAAGGTCTGGAAAACACCCTCAGAAGCAGATGCCTGCTCAGCTGCTCCGGACCCATCTGAGGGATTAGTTTCCATATGCCCAATACCTTGAGTTTCCAGAGGCCTAGTTGTCTCCACGTGGGAGTCGGAGGCAGCCTGTGGCTCTGAGGTAGTGGGTATCAGGGGTTGAGAAAGCGCCTCACTGAGAACCGGCGAACTGACGACTGGCCTAGAAGAGGCTTCTTCGTCAGTTTTGGACCTCGGATGCCTGTCCTTATCCTTGTCTTTGCGTTTTTTGTGAATTCCAGTCGTCGGTTGTTCCGACGGCATTGTATAATTGAACCTTCAGCCAAAGTAATGCAGAGCAAAATCAAACCGAAGTTTAATAGTGCGTTTGTTAAATCTAGCACAAAACCGATAAAGTACAGTTTTGTACCTACCATAAATGTAGATTTTGTACCTACCATAAATGTAGATGTTCGAGTGCTAATACAGCTGCAGTCATAACAGATGGGTTCTCCTGCCGTCAGGCGGGTCCTCGGTCGGCCGAATTCCAAAGTCTAGGTTCGGCGTCGGTTGTCGTCGCTTCTTCCCTGACGTCAGTGCGACAGGGGTATAAAAGAACCAGCCAACGCCATTTTCTTCAGTTTTTCTTGCCCCAGATGTCAGGTGCCCCCAGAAGGAAGGCAATACATAAATTAGTGTAATAAAGCAATGCCATATAAACAAAATACAGTAGTGCAAGCAAATACATCATGAATGAATACCCCAATCTGGTTGCATGAGGATATGTCAGCCAACAGGCCTGTCCCAAGAGGGGAAGGAGGGAGAGAAACCTGGGCTGCAGCTGTATTAGCACTCGAACATCTACATTTATGGTAGGTACAAAACTGTACTATGTTCATCGTGCATACAGCTGCAGTCATAACAGATGGGTAGAATCCCAAAGCTAAGAAAGGGGTGGTAGGCACTAGGTGGAACTAGGAGGAGCCAGAATGCCCTGCAAGACTGCAGTGGCAAAGCCCGCTCTAGATTTGGAGTATATTGGAAGGTGGTAGTGCTGGCTGCTTCTAAAATATCTTTGGTAGGAACTTCTCTGAGAAAGGCTGCAGAGGTAGCCGTGGCCCTTGTGGAGTGAGATCTGATGTCTGTAGGTACAGTTTTGCCATGAAAAGAATAGCAAAAGCGTATGCAGTGGGCTATCCATTTAGAGATTGTCTGTTTGGAAATTGGCTTTCCTTGAGCTCCTATAGCATAGGACACAAAGAGCTGTTCTGATTTTCTGAAAGGCTTTGTTCTGTCCAAATAATAACGTAGTTGTCTGTGGATGTCCAAGGAATGTAGTAATCTCTCCCCTTTGTTTTGAGGATTAGGATAAAAGGTAGGTAAGTGTATGGCCCGATTCAAAGCTACCCTGGATACCACTTTTGGCATAAAGGACGGGTTGGTACGTAAGGAAACTCTGTCCTGATGGAAGATGATAAAAGGCTGCACAGCCATGAGAGCTTGTAGTTATGAAACTCTACGAGCTGAGGCAATAGCCAGAAGGAAAGCTGTTTTCCAGGACAAATATTGCAAATCTGACGAGGCAGCTGGCTCAAAAGGAGGCAAGGTCAGTTTTTCCAGAATGAAATTGAGATCCCAAGCAGGTATTGGTCGTTTCCCTTGGGGGTTTTAGATTTTTAGCCCCTCTGAGGAACTGTCTTAAGAGGGGGTGAGAGAATAAGGGTGGATCAGTGTTGTATTCTGCAGAAATGGTTGAGGCATGGATTTTGATGGAGGAGAATGAAAGTCCACTGCTTAGCAGCTCAGCTAGATACTGTAACATTTGAGGTAAATTCAGTTTTCCAGGATCCAGGCCGTTTTTCTCATTCCAGACACAAAACCGTTTCCATTTGCGGAGTAAGCTTTCCTAGTAGACGGCCTTCTGTCCTCCAAAATGACATCCTGCACCTCCTTGGAGAGTAGGGTCTGTTGTGATGCTAAGGAATCTTCCATGCGGCTAGATTGAGTGTTTTTAGCTGACTGTGAAGTTTTGAAGCTGTGCTGAGTCAGAAGAAGAGGCATTAGAGGCAGGGTCCATGGTGGGGAATGCGTCAGGCTCCTCAGGAGTGGGTACCAGTGTTGTCTTGGCCAGTCTGGAGCAATGAGAATCATCTTTGGTCTGTCTGCTCTGGTTTTCAATAGAACTTTGGGCAGCAGAGGAAAAGGTGGGAAGGCATAAACTGTCATTGATGTCCAACTGAAAGAAAGAGCGTCCACTCTCCAGGCCTTTGGATGGAAAATCCTTGAGCAGAATTTTGTCAATTGGTGATTTTTGTGGGAGGCAAAGAGATCTATGTCTGGCCTTCCCCATGCTTGGATTATCTCTGTAAAAACTTGAGGGTGCAACTTCCATTCATGTGGATCTGTCATATTTCTGCTTAGGTTGTCTGCCAGCGTGTTTTCCTTGCCTGGCAAGTACTGTGCTTGTAGTTCGATTTCTAAGTCCATGGCCATGTTTCAAAGTGACATGGCCAGTCTGCATAGGGGGTATGAATGTGTTCCTCCCGGTTTGTTTATGTACCACATAACTGTGGTGTTGTCCGTTCTTATTAATAGTTGACCTGGTTGCAGAAGGTCTTTGAAAGCTATAACAGCATTTATTACTGCTAGCATTTCCTTTTGATTGATGTGAAGGTGCTTTTCTTTTTGGGACCATTTGCCCTGAATGCACCGATCTGTCATGTGTGCCCCCCCAGGCGTAGTCCGAGGCGTCTGTTGTGATGACTTGATTTGCTTGAGGCTTGCTGAATGGGAGACCTGTGTTTGCTTGGCATGCTTGAGCCCACCACAGAAATTCCTTTTGAAGACATGGAATTAGTGGTATTATTGTTTCCAAACTGTGGCTGTGTTGAGACCATAGGTTTTTCAGGTACCATTGAAGTTTCCTCATATGCAGCTTTGCACATGGGATTAGTAAGATGCAAGATGCAATGAATCCCAGAGCCTGTAGGATTTTCCTTGCAGTCAGCCTGGTGCAATTTTCTAGTGCTCTGAAGTATTGAGTTAGTTGCCCCTGCTTCTTTGGTGTGAGGTAGGCCCATCTGGGTGTTTGTGTCCAAGTTGGCACCCAGGAAAATCATTATCCGAGAGGGTATTAGCTTTGATTTCTTTTTGTTGACTGTGTATCCCAGAGAGTTCAACAACATTATTACATAAGCCAGATGTTTCAGAAGAATGTGCTTGCTGTCCGCTTGGATCAGGCAGTCATCCAAATAGGGGTATATTTGTATCCCTTGAAGTCTGCAGTAGGCAATTACTGATGCCAGGCATTTCGTAAACACTCTGGGCGCAGTAGATAAGCCAAAGGGCAATGCAGACAATTGATAATGGGTTGAACCTGCAAGAAATCTGAGGTATCTTCTGCAATTTTGTCTGATTGGGACATGCAGGTATGCCTCCTTGAGGTCCAATGTTACCAGCCAAGACTCCTTGCCCAGCATGGGAAGACGCTGCTGTAGATTGAGCATCTTGAATTTTGGTACGAGAAGAAATGTGTTTAGGATGGATAGGTCCAAAATAGTCTCCAATCTTTTCCCTTCCTTGGTACCAGGAATAGTCTGGAATAAAAACCTTGACCTTGTTCGTGCGTAGGTACCTCTTGAATAGCTTTCATGTCTATGAGATCTGTAATTTGCCTTTGTGCCTTTGCCCTTTGATTGTGTGGCAGGTTTGGTATGCCTCTTATTTTTGGAAGGGTGTGAAAATGGAATCTGTAGCCTCCAATTATAATGTCCAGGATCCATTTGTCTTTTGTGACAATATGCCAATTTTTTGAAAATAATGCCGGTTGTCCGCCTAAGGGTGCTGCCATTTGAGTCTTGCTTGGCATGCAAAGGGGAAAGTCATTGGGCTTGCTTTCTGAATGGTTGCGAGTTATCCTCACCACCTCTTTGTGTAGCAGCTTGCCATTGTCTGCCTCTAAACGATCCTTGGGATTGTCCTCTGCCCCTCGGGGGCACTCTTTGGGGTCTGTCCGTGGCTGGAAAGGACCAATTTTTGGAAGGCCAATTTCTACTGAAGCATGGGGGTTGTACCTGTAGAAAATCTTTCACAGTTTGCATTGATTTAGCCTTTTCCTCCATTTTCCTTAATACCTACTCAGCATTAGCACCAAATAATACATCCTTTTGTAGAGGGGCATCTAGTAATTTAGCTTTGACATGATCTGGCAAGGTTTGTTCCTTGAGCCAGGCATGTCTACGTATGACTGATCCTGTAACAGCAGCTCTACATGAGGCCTCTAGAGCATCAAAACCACATTGTAAGGTATGTTTACCCACTTGTTCTGTACTATTCATCAAATCCTGCAACTCCTTCAAGTCTGGTTGTTCAGGTTGTGACATTTTACTTTTCAATTGTGATAACAAAAACTGTTGGTATTTTAGCATATGGAACTGACAGTTTAATGCCCTCATGGTTAAGGTAGCCGAGGTATATACCTTTTTTCCCCACCTTTCTAAGGATCTGGAATCTCTCTCGGAAGGTAATGGATTTTTAGCAGTGGAGGCCTTAATTCCCTTGGGGTCCTGTGAGATGGTTTCTGGGTCAGCAGCATGGCTTTTGTATAGAAATTGGTGTGAGTCAGGAACCCTGTAGTACCTGTCAGGCTTGACTGGGGCTGGAGGTAGAGAATCCGGGTTAAGGCAGGCCTCCGAGTACACATCATCTAGTATGTCCAAGACAGGTGGTATAGCCAGAGGCCTGTGCTGAGGTAGCACGAGAAATTCCCTAAGCCTTTTCTTGGAATCTGAATAATCTTGGCCTTCCCAGTGGAAGTGTTCCCTTAAGGTATGCAAAGTTTCCCCAAATGAGTAATCCTCTGGAGGGGATACAGAGGGAATGGACTCCTCTGCATCAGAGTCTTCAAAAGGGGAGTAAGAATGTTCCTGATCATCAGAGTGCTCTGAAATAATGGAGCCCTGATCAGAGGAGGGGGATTCTTCCTCCACTCTGGGCCTTTTGTCCGGGGGGGGGGGGGGGACATCTGTTTTTTAGGCGTGGGGTCTGGAGATGGGCCCTGTGCAGCTTGTCTCTTAGAATGCATGGCTGCTTTAGACTTAGTGAAAGCCTTGATGGAAAAAGAAGAGGAAGGTCTGAAGACACCTTGAGAGGAGGTAGACCTATCCACATTTTGAGATTCACCACCAAGAGTGGCTTCGGTATCTGTAGTCGGGGTGTGTGCCGAGGAGCCTGCGACCTCGGGCACAGGAGACACCGCCAATGAAGTGTCGTCGGTAGTCAGGGACTGTGTAGGCACCCAGCTGAGAACCGGACCACGTGTAGTCGACTTTGGCGTGGTGTCGGTAGAGGCCGCGGACCTCGTGTGTCGGTCCTTATCTTTGCGCTTTTTAGACAAAACTGGAGTCGGAGTATCCGACGACATAATATAGTTAAATGTCTTGCCAAAATAATGCTGGGCGAACTCCGCCCGACGCTTAATGGTGCGTTTGTTGAATGTAGCACAAAAGCGACCGACCAAGACGTTGTGGTCTGGGCCTAAACAAGGAATACAGAGGGAATGGAAATCCTTATGCGGTATTTGCTTCCCACATGAAATACAATTATTAACTTTGTCTGACATCGATCTGAGGCAAGAAAAGTTTCCCCAATGGGGTACTTAGCTTTCAAGAAGACTTCGGTTTCAAAATTTTCTTAATTTCAGGAGCTGGCCGACTGGCACTTGCGAACTGCTTCTGCTTCGGGCACCGCACGGCAAGAAAGACTGAAGAAAATGGCGTCGGCTGGTTCTTTTATACCCCTGTCGCACTGACGTCAGGGAAGAAGCGACGACAACCGACGCCGGACCTAGACTTTGGAATTCGGCCGACCGAGGACCCGCCTGACGGCAAGAGAACCCATCTGTTATGACTGCAGCTGTATGCACGATGAACATCTAGTGATGTCGTGGTCTGGGCCTAGGCATGGAATACAGTAAGAATGAAAATCCTTATGAGGTATTTGCTTCCCACAAGAAATACAATTATTACCTTTTACTGACATCGATCTGAGGCAAGAAAATGTTTCCCCAACGGGGTACTTAGCTTTACTGAAGACTTCAGATCTGAAATTCGAATTCGAAAATCTCAGGAGTAGGTCGACTGGCACTTGCGAACTGCTTTTGCTTCGGGCACCGCGCGGCAAGAAAGACGGAAGAAAATGGCATTGGTTGCATCTTATATACCCCTGGCGCACTGACGTCAGGGAAGAGGCGACAGCAACTGATGCCGGACCAAGACATTGGAACCCGGGCCGACTGCAGGTCGCCTGCCAGCAGGATAACCAGAGTGTAATGACTGCAACAGTGAAACACGATGAACATCCAGAAATACTAGTCATTGGTGTCTCAACTGTGAGACTCATCAATGTCCCCCTCACCAGGCTCGACAAGGAGAAGTTCACGGTCAGTTATCTGTCAGGTGCCAGAATCTGCCATCATCACGCATGCACTTAACTCTCTCCACAACAGGTACAAGTTTGACTCTGTCACTGCCCATTTTGGTGTGAATGACTTGAGACATACCTCCCTGGTCTATACGAAGAGAGACATGATTGAGCTCTCACAGTGTGTGTTCCAGGCAGGTATGGTCCTAGCATTAAGCAGCATCCTACCTTCACCAAGAATGATATCACAATACCAACAAATATAACTTGACTTCAACAATTGGCTTAGCTTCTGTTGTTTTTCAAAGGGGATCCAGTATATCTCTGCTTGGGATGACATGGTTGACAGGGTTTCGATGCTTTTCCAGAGATGGCCTTCACCTGTCACCCCTGGGATTCCAGATGCTGGCCAAGGCTCTTGCCTCTCCACTGTGCCGTTTTTAGCTTATGTCGCAAAGACAAATCTTCCAACATAAAATATCTGTCAAAATGCAAATTGAAGATCATGCTACTTAACGCTAGGAGCCTTAACCTGCAAATGCACTCATTGGAGGCTCTCCTCGCACTGGAAAATGCCTATGTCTGTGCTGTCACAGAAGCTTGGTTCAGGGCTTCTGAGAGCACCCCGGCCTTACCAGGCTACACCTCATTTCACATATTCTGACTCTAAAATGAGGTCGGGAAGATTAAGGGTGGTGAAGTCTCTATTTTCATTAAAGAGAGGCACCCCTCTAGACTGGTTTGCCAGCATGACACACTGGAATTACTCTAGGTGTCAATCCAAAAATAAGTATAAGCAAGTTAAACCACCATGGTCTAGCCAAATAAATGTTCAGAAGATATGTAAAACAGCAGTTTATTGGAAAAAGTTGGCAAGACACCCACCCAAATTATAAGCCAGCTATAGACCCCCCCCCCTCCATGACTCAGGATGCCCACTCCTCCTACCTGGACATAGTTGACTCCATCAAGATACCCCCTGGCACACTGATCCTTGGTGACTTCAACTAGTCCACCATAGACTAGGTGAAACATTCCTGCACTAATGCACTCACCCGATTCCTTGACTTCATCAATTCTAATACACTAGACAAGCTCATCTCATCCCCCGCAAGGAGACATAACATTCTGGACTTAGTTCTTACCAACACGGGTGACCGCTGCACCACTTCCATAGTACGTTATTCCCTGGTGAGATCAGATCATCGCTCTCTCTCAAAGTTTCTATCCCACCCAACCCCCCCACCCACCTGTAACCAGACTAAAAACTTCTCAAAGCAGACTATAACCTCCTAAGGAAGGGTATCAGTAGTTTCACCCCCCCCCCCACCAGAGGATGCAGACCAACTATGCTAAACAGTACGCCAATGCAGTACACAAGCACCGGTACAACTGCATGAACTCAGTCATAGCCAACAGAACTAAAACCTGCTCCTAGGAAACACAAACCTGTCTGGTGGATATCCTCTACATAGCCGGCTTTACGCACCAGCGAACCTTACGGTTGTTGGGGGCCAACCACAGCAAGTTATCTTACCTTGATATTTTGTGACATGTCTGTCAAACCAACAAAAGCTAGAACATCAATCTTGTATACTTAATAAACCAGGTGAGTAATAATGCTTATTTTTATTTCCTTTAAAATTCAAAAATATCTTTGCTTATAGTAATAGTGTTTTATCAAGCAAGGGCTTTCACAATTCCATTAAATATTTTACCAATAACAGTGTCCATGGCTTAGTTAAACCCTGCTGGTGGACATTCTCTACACTAAAACTAACATAGCCCACTTTAGGTACTTGCAAATACATGCGGCTGCAAGGAGGTCCCCTTAATCATCTTTCACTGTGTGAGGGCCCCACAAAAGCTGCTGCTGGTTGGAGAACAATGTATTAATTTCATTATTATTCTGTTTAACCTGACCCTGTTAGGATAAAGCTGATAATAAACATAACCAAGGTAAGCACTAGAGAGATCAGCAGCCCAGTGTGACCAGTATCCATGCTACCTTAGATTTTAAGAGCTAATACTTATCAGGGACGGTTTTCTCTTTTAGGGAGTTTTACAAATACTTGCAGAATACCAGATACTGTAACTCTCAACGTCTTCACTAATAGCAGAATAAATGCTCAAAATCAGGAACACATTTTAAATATTACTCTGATTCAATGAAAAATATTATAGAACAACACCTTTTGCATCAACATGTTTTTTTTTTGGTCATGAAGTGTAAAACTCTAATGTCTGGATTTATTGACTGTCTGTAATCCCAAATGATTTGCAAGCAAATCAAGCTTTTTACAAAGGACAATAAAATTATGTGCAAAATCAGGGAATGTCTGTGAAATCAGGAACAGTGACAGGTTTGCATTACTCCTCACTGAGGTAAATAAAAGCGACCCGTCCCTGCTGCTGTTTGACGACTGCATTCTTCTGAGTGCCAGTAAAAACTGTAGCTAACATTATATTTCAAAAGTAAATCATAAAATGTATCCCAGAACATTCAGACACTTAGATCTTCTAAGGCTCTGGGGGATCCCTACTCCTCAGACTGTATAAATGGATACAGAGTGCTCTCTTAATCATCCTGGACTGTGTGGGGACCCCAGAAACACTGCTGTTCGAGTAAAAATGAAGTGAAATATATACATATTTTTTTTCTGATTATGCTCTTTAACCTGAGCAGGGCTGTGATATGACCCTGTTAGGATCAAGTTGACAATGGCCTCTGCTCTCAACTGCACCCATTCTAAAACCAGCCCCATTTGGATGTGTGTGTACAGAAAGCTGCTGTAGGTTATAAGGGGGGGGGGGGGCCGGATTGTGGTGTTATTCCTGGGTCTATATTAGAACACCGAACATTCAAAATGTCGAGTGTTCTAATATCAAACCCTAGCAATCGAAAAAAAACAACATTGAACATTCGGAACAGCAAATTTTTTCCTAGGGAAAAAATTTGCTGTTCCAAAACACATACACACAACACAAGCACACCAAATAAACAGCAATCCACACACATACACTTAAACTCTTACACCTAACCCTACACTAAACTATACGTACACCACCAACTATCCACTTATCTTAACCCAAACCCTAACTCTAAGGTCCATCACTATTGCACAGTCACCTCACCCGTGCCCTAACCCACACGTCCACACAATCGCACACTTACCTGATCTACGCCCTAACCCTAACTCACCTAACCCGCCCTAACCCACACGTCCACACAATCGCACACTTACTGAACCCGACCCATAACTTTCCACCAGAGCACTGAAAATACAGAAGCAACAGAAACGGGCAACTGAATTCTTTCCCTAGGAAAATAATTTGGTTTCCTGTTACTTCGATATTTTCAGCGTTCGCTGAAAATGTGTCGATATTAGAACACTCGACATTTCAAATGTTCAGTGTTCTAATATAGACCCATTATTCCTCACAGTCAGATCTCAGAGGTGTGCACATGAGGTCATTAAAACTTGTGCTTGGGCTGAGAACAGTGTGGTAATGGTTTCTTTTACTTTTCTCACATACCTCACAGGTGTACAAAGAAGATTACTACAGCTTGTCTAGTAACAATAAAGTAAAATATGTTACTATAATCATTATTTTTTCACTCTCACAATCACACTTAGGACATATACAGGTGGTTGGGCTTTGACAGTTTGGGTTGAAGAGTGAGGAGACCTACTATATATCAGCAGTTCTTTGAAATACATGACTGTGGCAATTTGAACCTCTGCCTTCACCCCAGTCTAACACCAGAGGGACGCATAAGCAGACTTTTGGGGAGGATTGGGAGAAAGGCAGTTCCCAGATAGGACCTGTGTATCCCGACAACAAAGGGTAGTTATAGTTTATGTGAGCTACTGTTTTGTCATCTTTGCCTTGGGTACAACTTATATCTTCCTTGAAAGAAAAAAAAAAAAAAACATTAAACAAATTCTTTTCTCATTTCCTAAGTGGTTATTACGGTACTGTCTTTGCTCAGGAAATGTATGTTGAAAGGATGCAATGAAAACTAAACATGAACAGCAACACAATTAATTTACTTAATCATAATTTCTGTTCAAGACATTATTGGATGAAAAGGTGCGTAAAAAGAAAAGAAAAACACTTTAAAATGCACTTCAGAGCACGTAGAAAGTTATAGCTTCTTGAAAATGTTGAAAAGTAAGGCATAATGTGAGAAAAGGAAGAAAATAAGCAATATGCATGGTATAGAGAGCCCAAGATGGGGAGGGGGAAATGGGGAAGACTGGAGGCTATAGTGTGTATGGAGGAGATCTGAAACAGTAGGCCTAGGGCACCATTTCACCTAAGTCCAGACCTGTACATAGAGTTTCTGCAATATATCATTGCTGCGACTAAATACCAGTAACTGTAAATGTCCCTTTTTGTGAGATGGGCCAACACAGTGTAGTACACAAGTCTTGTAAGTCCAGACCTGTACATAGAGTTGCTGCAATATATCATTGCTGCAACTAAATACCAGTAACTGTAAATGTCCCTTTTTGTGAGATGGGCCAACACAGTGTAGTACACAAGTCTTGTAATGTAAGAATATTGTAGCCAAATGTCAGTGCATACTACTCCTAAAAGTTTGCAGCATGAACTAAAAGGTTGCTTAGGAAGGGTGGCAGTGACAGGGTGATACATAGACTGTAAGTGCCTAGGGGCCCCCAGCTTGACATCTGCTGGGAGATCCCAAAATCCTAACACCAGCCCTGTCCTCTAACAACAGGCTTTACAACAAAAGGAAGAAACTTTGTCGAAGGGTAAAAAGGAACAAATTCCAAATTGGAAAAACTCCCTCCTCAGCCTCAACAAGCAAAACCTCCAAAGCCAATTATGAATTGAAACTAGCCTCCAAAACAAAGGGAAAGTGCAAAGACTTCTTCAGTTACATCACGAACCTCCATGACAAAGCCCAGGTTTGTTCTGAATTAGTACTTAACAATACCACTTACACTGATCCTGTTTACTTGATCAACCTGGTAAGCAAAATCAGTTCAGCGCAAACTTCACCCCACAAAGGCTCAAACTTCACCCCCCAAAGGCTCATTCAAAATCCCAGATACTTGTCCCGCACCTCACATCTCCATAGATCGAGTGTTAAAGGCCTTATCCAAGGCAAAGAACACAGCTTCCACGGGACCTGATAGCATCCCAGGCTGTATTCTACACCATCTCCAGCAAGAAAGAATAGTTGTGTAAGAACTTATCATAACCTTAGATGTCCCTCTATTCCATGTTGCAGTATTCATAACCACTGTCCGGCCACTATACCAAAGTCTTTTTCACAGGAGAGTACGTGTGCGGCCCTTACCAGGTCCATAAACCGATGTTGGGTATAAAAGTGACGTCTGCATGTACCCTCATCAGAATTGTTTTGCCGCATACAGTAGTGCTCCTGTGGATCGCAAAGGAGGGTCCTAGTGGGAGACCCATAGACTTATATGAAGGCCAGGCCCAGTGCAGTAGGTTGGTTGTGTAGAAGAGAGGTGAGACTAGGGAAAATAATGACTGTCCCCACAGACAGGCCATGGAGTTCTAGTTAGGAAGAAAAGTACAGTTTTGTACCTACCATAAATGTAGATGTTCGAGGATCCACATTGCTGCAGTCCTAACTATTGGGTAGTCCGCTGTCCAGTCGGCCCGAATACCAAAGTATATGGCTGACGTCGGTCAGGGCGCATTAGACTGACGTCAGTACGTCAGGGTACTAATGCGCATGACCGACGTCATATCCTCAGTCTTTTCTTGCCCCAGATGTCAGAAGACCCTGAAAAGATAAGGCCAAAAACAAAAACTCCCAAAATACCTGCACCAAAAATATATATACAATATATACACAATTAGCAGAATATAACCTCACCTACACAACCACCCCTAAACACAGAGGGAAGGAGGGAGGGTAAATTGGACTGCAGCAATGTGGATCCTCGAACATCTACATTTATGGTAGGTACAAAACTGTACTATGTTCTTCATTCCACATTGCTGCAGTCCTAACTATTGGGTAGAATCCCAAAGCAGAGGTAAGGGAGGCTGGCAAATCATAAGGAAGCAGGAACTGACAACATGCCTTGCAAAATAGCTGTGGCAAAACCAGCCCTAGACTTAGAGTAGAGAGGAAGGTGATAATGCTTAGAGAAAGTATGCACTGAACTCCAAGTAGCTGCCTCCAAAATATCCTTAGTTGCCACCCCTTAGAAATGCTGTGGAAGTGGCAGTAGCCCTAGTGGAATGAGGCCTAATCCCAGCTGGAATCTCCTTGCCATGATGGGAATAACAAAATGTAATGCAACACCCAATCCACCTAGAAATAGTTTGTTTTGACACAGGCTTGCCCTTTGAAGTCAAAGCAAAAGAAACAAACAACTGCTGAGACTGCCTAAAATCCTTAGTCCTGCTCAAATAATAACGCAATAGCCTGTGTACATCTAAAGTGTGCAAAATCTTTTCCCCTTTATTTTGGGGATCTGCATAAAAGGTAGGCAAATGAATAGTTTGGTTTAAAGCCACACTAGAAACCACCTTAGGCATAAAGGAAGGATTAGTACGTAAAGATACCCTATCCTTATGAAAAATCAAAAAAGGCTCCACTGCCATAAGGGCCTGCAACTCAGAAACCCTTCTTGCAGAAGTAATGGCCAACAAAAAAGCAGTCTTCCATGACAAGTATTTCAATTCAGCAGTAGCCGAGGCTCAAAAGGTTGTAGAGTAAGTTTCTCCAACACAAAATTGAGATCCCAAGCAGGAGTAGGAGCTCTACGTGGGGGTCTTATATTCTTTGCCCCTCTAAGAAATTGCTTGAACAAAGGATGCAAAAACAATGGTGGGTCACAATCATAGTGAGCTGAAATTGCTGCAGCATGAATCTTAATGGAAGAGAAAGACAAACCTTTGTCCAGTAACTCAGTAAGATATTGAAGAGCCACACTCAAATTTGGCTCAGTAATCTCCAAATTGTTTGCTGCACTCCAAAACAAAAATCTCTTCCATTTTTCTGCTACACTTTCCTTGTACTAGGTCTTCTGGCTTCCATAATCACATTTAAAACTTGTTGAGGAAGCTGAGACCTGCTGTCTTTCAAAACAGAATATGCCAGGCTGTCAGATGTAGAGAGTGAAGCTTGACATTGAGCAGATGACCGTCCTTCTGAGACAACAGGTGTGGAATCAAGGGTAAAGGCCATGGAGGCTTCCTTACCAGACTCCTCAGTAATGGGTACCAGTGCTGCCGAGGCCAATCTGGAGCTATTAAAATCATCCTTGGCTTGTCTTGTCTGACCTTTAGAAGCACCTTTGGAAGAAGAGGCAGAGGTGGAAAGGCATACACATGAAGATTTTTCCAACTGAAAGAAAGAGCATCCACTTTCCAAGCTGTGTGATGAAATCCTTCGTGCAAAACTTTGGCAGCTGGTGGTTTAGTGGAGAAGCGAACAGATCTATGTCTGGAGTTCCCCATGACACTGTCAATTTTGAAATACATGAAGATCCAGTTTCCACTCGTGGGGATCCATGATTTGTCTGCTTAATACATCTGCTAAGGAGTTCTGTGCTCGGCAGAAACCTTGCCTGAAGAGTTAGTTGCAGACTGAGCGCAGTCTCCCATAAAATCATTGCTTGTCTGCACAATGGGTAAGAATGTGTTCCCCTTGTTTGTTGATGTACCACATGACAGTTGTGTTGTCTGTTAGAATCAACACCTGCCCTGGAAGAAGTAACTCCTTGAAGGCAATTAATGCAAACTGAACTGCTAACATCTCTTTCATGTTGATATGTAGATGCTGTAGTCTGGCAGGCCACTTGTCTTGTATCCACTTTCCATTTAGATGAGCTCCCAAGCAACATCTGAGGCATCTGTCGTTAGAATCTGACTTGCCTCTGGCCGGGTCACAGAGAGTCCCTTGTTTAGGTGACATTCCTGAGCCCACCACAAAAATTCCTTTTGAATGCAAGGTATTATTTGAATGACAGTGTCCAAATCCTGGCAGTGCTGTGTCCACAGATTTTTGAGATACCATTGTAGCTTCCTCATATGCAGTTTGGCATTGGGAAGCACCAGAATACAAGATGCCATGAACCCTAAGGCTTGAAGGACTGTCCTTGCAGTCAGCCCGGACTGAAGAGATAGATGATGGAAGTAACTGGAAAGATTCTTTTGTTTGTCCGGGGTTAAAAAGGCCATCTGGGCTGCTGTATTCAGTCTCACACCCAGAAAGCACATGTCTTGAGAGGGTACTAGACTGGACTTTATTTCGTTCACAGAATACCCTAGGCATCTTAGCACTGCTATGACATATTCCAGATGCTGTAGAAGATCTTCTTTTTCTTGAGCCAGAATCAGGCAGTCGTCCAAGTAAGGATAGATTTGGATGCCTTTTAGCCTGAAGTAAGCTATCACTGGAGCCAGAACCTTTGTGAATACTCTGGGCAGTAGATAAGCCAAAGGGCAATGCAGAGAACTGATAATGAGAATTTCCAGCTCGAAAACGCAGATACTTCCTGCAACTTAGTCTGATTGGCACATGAAGGTAAGCTTCCTTGAGATCTAAAGTTACCATCCAGTGATCTTTGCCCAGCAGAGGTAAAAGCTGTTGTAACGTCAACATTTTGAACTTGGGAATGTCCAGATAAGTGTTGAGGATAGATGAATCCAGAATTGGTCTCCACGTGTTCCCCTTCTTTGGTACTAGGAACAGGCGAGAATAAAATCCTAGGCCCCTTTCCGGCACAGGAACTGACTGAATGGCCCCTATTTGGAGCAACAGAGAAATTTGCTTGTGAGCCTCTGTCCTTTGAAGAGGAGGAATGTCTGGCATGCCTTTGAAAGGAGGCAAGGTATGGAAATAAAACCTGTAACCGTGGTGAATAATATCCAGAACCCATCTGTCTTGGGTAATTAAATCCCAATTTTCTTTGAAAAGAGACAGCCTTCCTCCCAAAGGTGCTGCCAGGCGAGAATGTACTGGCAGCTGAAAAGGCAGGTCATTGGGTCTGCTTACGAAAGGACTGACCCCTGCCCTCACCAGAAGTCTGAGCAGGGGAACTCCCTGTCCTAGGCCTAAAAGAACCCTGAGCTCTGCCCCTACCACGTCTAGACCTACCCCTAGACTGGGAATCATAAGCAGGATAAGTCCATCCCTTAGTAGGCCAATTTCTACTAAACTTGGGAGGCTGCACCTGCAAAGAATCTTTAACAGTTTGCATAGACTTAGCCTTGTCCTCCATTTTCTTCAAAACTGCTTCCACAGGCGAACCAAACAACACATCAGACTGTAAAGGAGCATCCAAAATCCTTGTCTTAACATGCTCAGCTAAATTCTGATCTCTCAGCCAGGCGTGCCTACGAAGAACAGAACCAGTGGCAGCCACCCTGGAGGAGGCTTGCACAGCATCAAAACCACACTGCAAGGAATGTTTACCTACCTGTTCAGACACATGAACTAAATCCTGCAACTGTTTACACTCAATACCTTCAGCCAGAGCATCCACCTTAGATTTCAACTGTGAAAGAAGATAATTCTGATATTTTAACATGTGAAACTGACAATTCAACGCCCTCATGGCTAAAGTGGAAGAAGTATACACTTTCTTTCCCCATCTATCCAAAGCCCTTGCCTCTTTATCAGGAGGGACAGGATTTTTAACAACTGAGGCCTTCACACCTTTAGGCCCCTGAGAGACAGTTTCTGGGTCTGCCCTAGGACTCTTAAAAGATACTTATGAGCTTCAGGCACCCTATAATACCTATCCGGTTTAACTGGGGCAGGAGGCAAAGAATCAGGATTCAGGGAAGCCTCTGCAAACACATCTTCCACCACATTCAAAACAGGAGGTATAGCTAAAGGCCTATGCTGGGGTAAAACAAGAATTCCCTAAGCCTTTTCCTGGAATCAGAGAAATCTTGACCTTCCCATTTAAAATGTTCCCTCATGGAATGCAGAGTCTCTGAAAATGAAAAATCCTCAGGAGGAGAAGCAGAAGGAGTAGAATCATCCACATCAGAATCAGAATAAGGAGGGTACTCCTGCAAGTCTTCAGCCGAAGACTCAAGCCTCGAGCATTGCTCAAAACTCTCAAACACAGGTCTCACCCTAGGCTGCTTATCAGGAGGGGACATAGAACCCCTAATCATAGTAATCAAATCCTCTGCCATTTTAATCATATGTTTCTTAGGCAAAGATCCTGAAGTACTAGGAGAAACCCCCACAGAAGCTAAACTTGGCCTGCCCCTCAAAGAAGCCTTGGAAACTGAAGGAGAGGCTCTAACCACCTTAGGAAGAGAGGGAAGAACAGCCACCTGAGAAGCCCCTCAGCCTGGCCTACTTCCTGAGAGGATACATCCTGTAACAGTAAAGTCTCTTCCTGAGACTCCAAAGAGACACCTGGCAAAACCTCTGGCTCCACTGAGCCTTCCAAAGAACCGACGTCTGGGACTGTCGGGTCCTCCACCCTAGGCTTTGCTGCTTTATCTTTGCGTTTTTAGCGAAGCCGGCGTCGGAGCATCCGACGGCATTTTATAATTACAACGCTTCCCAAACACTAACCTGGCACAGTCTAACCTTCTCTTAATAGTGCGTTTGTTAAATCTAGCACAAGAGCGGCATCCAACAACGCCGTGCTCAGGCCCTAAACAAGGTATACACAAAGTATGGTAATCCCTATGAGGTATCTGTTTCCCACAAGAAATACAGTTATTCACTTTTTCTGACATCCGGTTAAATACTGAGGCAAGAAAAAACCAAAATATTCCCCAACGGGGTACTTAGCCAACTTTGATTCGGTCTGAAACTCTGACTTCAGAAACTTTCAGAACGCCAACCTGCACTCGCAAAATTGCTTCTGCATCGGACCATGCGGCAAAAAAGACTGAGGATATGACGTCGGTCATGCGCATTAGTACCCTGACGTACTGACGTCAGTCTAATGCGCCCTGACCGACGTCAGCCATATACTTTGGTATTCGGGCCGACTGGACAGCGGACTACCCAATAGTTAGGACTGCAGCAATGTGGAATGAAGAACATCGGGGTAGGTGGGTGGGACTGAATACTGCAACATGGAAGAGAAGGACAGCTAAGGTTATGGGAAGTTCCAAAACAGCAAAAAACGATAGCAGCAACAGGAAATAAAGTTCCGGATTTAATCCACGAATTCAAGACAATTTTCAAGTAAAATACAAGCCAAAAGTAAGCGCTTTCGTCTCCTACAATGGAGACTTCTTCAGACTGATGGCTTACACATACAAACACATTTTAAATACTACAATAACAGTCAATTAAGAAAATTAGCAATTAGTAATTAAAAGCTGAATTAGCGTTTTTTTTTTTTTTTTTTTATTAAAGCAACAGTCTTAACAAATACCACTAGCTAAATTCTCTAATGCTTCAGTCCCTTCCTTTTTAAATACATTATAAATTCTTCTCTGTTATTGAGTCCTGGGGGAAAACATGCATTTAATCTAACCTGCCAGCCGTATTCCAACCACCCTAATTCTTCTTCTACATTAATACTTTTAACATTATGATGCACTGAATCTATTACCAAGCACTTAAAATTAATTTTGCATCTATCTTCCACATAATGCTTACCCATAGCGTTCTTTACATCACCCTTGCCTATTGCATAGTGGTGTTCATAGATTCTCTATACAATTCTCTTTTGGTTCGACCTACATAAAAGGAGCTGCATTCTACACATATTAATAAATAGACAACATTTTTGGACCTACATGTGTATCTACCTGGGACTTGTACTAATGTTTTACCAAGTGTGATTTCATGACTATCGGTGTACAAATATTGGCAATAATAACAATTAAAACACTTTACCATTCCTTTTCTTTCTTCCATAGCCCTATTTTTGTTTAACTTCTTTTGAAAAAAATCTTTAAAGTTTTTTGTTCTCTTTTGTACAAATGTAGGTTCTTCTCCTAATTTCTGTATAATTTCATTATTCCCTTTAAGTATTCCCCAATTCCTTCTGACTATACTTTTGATAGTATTAGAATCTGTGCTATTCTGTAATGCTAAAGCTGTGGTAAAATCTACAGAAATGTTATCCTTTGTTTTATCTATAATTGTATTATTCCTTTTCATAATTTCTTCTGCCATCGCCTTATCTACCATCTCTTGGGGGTACCCTCTAGTTAACATTCTCTTGCAAAAGTTGTCAGCCTCAATATGAAAAATTTAATCATCTTTCGTCAAATTACTAATTCTATTTCACCTTTGACAATGTTCCACTTAGTCTTTTTTAGATGTAAACTTGAATAATGTAAGTACATATTATTTTGAAATTCTTTTTTTATGAATTTTAGAAATTAATTTGCCATCAGTTTTACAAATCATAAGATCTAAAAAATTGATTTTTTCCATATTAAAATTGTGCGTAAACTTGATATAGGAACAAACATTGTTGATGTATTTCAAAAATTCATTTAATTAATTCCATATTATCAGAACATCGTCAATAAATCTCAGCATTTTAGTTATATTTTTTGCAAAAACACTTTCAAAAATATTGGCCGACTCCCATCCTTGCATAAAAATGTTCGCATAACTAGGGGCTAATGCAGCACACATAGCAAACACCATTTGTTTGCACAAATAATTGATCATAAAATTCTAAGTAGTTATGGCTCAAAACCAAATCTATCATCTCCATTAGCAGTCCCACTGTTTGAAGAAAATTTTTTCGATTTTAATAACTCCATTCTAACCATCTCCATCCCTTCCTTATTTGGTATCATTGTATATAAAGAATTGATATCTAAAGTTAGTAATATATCAGAGTCAGAGACCTTAATATTGTTTAGTTTGTTCATACAATCATAGCTGTCTTTTATATATGTGATGCTCTTAGGTACCACTTTTTGTAGATGTTTATTAACTAAAATAGACATTCCCTCTGTCTTACTGTTTCTGCTGACTACTACTGGTCTTAAAGGAGGAGAATAAGAAGTTATGTACCTACCCTAACGTTCCATGTTAGTTGTCTTCTTCTCGCCTTCTTTCTTGCTGGATGGGTTCAGGACTCGGCAATCTACTAAAGCTCGAGAGCTATTTAATGGCTCGAGGCCCTCCATACATCCCACAATGCTAGGCGTCAGATTCCCAGGTCTCATTTGGCAGAGCTAACACCATGGAAAGATACAAGGACACCTGTCCAACTACAGGGAAAACCTACAGTACTAAGAGAGAGGAGGACACACTGTACATGAGTTGGCCAGAGGAAGAAGGCCTCAAAAAGGGGACTCTTCTCGGTCTGTCCAGGCTAGGGGGATGGATGGTGGGATGCAAGAAAGAAGACAACTAACATGGAACGTTATGGTAGGTACATAACTTCTTAATGTTAAGTTGTCTCTCTCGCCTTCATTCTTGCTGGATGGGACAGCATCCCTAGCACCTCAGTCCTGGGTGGCTCATTGGAACAGACTCTTGAGCACAGTGGAACCAAAAAAAGCTCTACTCCTAGAGGTCATATCCAACTTATATCCAACTTATAATAAGAAATGAAAGTATGAGGAGTAGCCCATGTGGCTGCAGCACAAACAGATTCCATTGGTAGTCTTGCTTGAAAAGATACCGAAGTAGCTAACCCCCTAGTGGAATGGCCTTTGGGTTTAGTACGGAGTTCTTTATGTCTGAGCTGATAAATCAAAGTAATAACAGAGGACAACCACCGAAAAGATTACTTTGGAAACTAGCTGTCCTTGCTTGCTCTCAGCATAGGACAAGAAGAGTTGGTCTGATTTTCTTATTTGCTTAGTCCTATCCAAATAGAAACGTAATTGCCTATGAACGTCTAAGCGGTGCAAATTTTGTTCAGCTTTGTTCGAATAGTTAGGAAAAAAGACAGGTAGGTCAAGAGTCTGATTCAGGTTTGTTTCAGAAGGTATCTTGTGCAGAAAAGTACAGTTTTGTACCTACCATAAATGTAGATGTCCGATAGGTATGCATCTGCAGTCATCACATATGGGTTGTCCTGCCTCAGGCAGCCCTTCGGTCGGCCGGATTCCAAAGTCTGGGTCCGGCGTCAGCTGATGTCACCGCTACCCCGACG